>NC_067141.1:17430604-17800604 GCF_903995435.1 Acomys russatus
TTTAAGGACCAACTTGTCTGTGGAACACCACACCACACCACACACACACACACACACACACACACACATACACACACGCACACACGCACACATGCACCCATGCACAAGTTAATTTAAAAACAGTATTTTGAGAACTTGCCCTCTGACTTGGTAACACCAGCAACTGTCACAGCAGCTGCCATGAGTTTCCTCGCCGTCAGTATTTGCAGCTCTTGGTACATACGCAGACTCCCTACAGCCCCAGATGGTGAGCACCTTCCACTAGCTCCTGCTCTCCCAGCAAGATTGTTTTTTTTTAAAACGAACATGCTATTTATAAGTAGACAAGAGACATATGTAAGCTATGAGAACATGTTTATTTACTGTATATCAGCTCTTCTAAAATATTGTGTTTCTTCCTTTTGGCGGCGTGGAACATATCAACATGCTACGACTTCAGACTTTTTTTTTTTCTTTCAACAAGCAGCAACGCTGGTTCTTTAAGGAGGCGGCTGAGCCCTCTTACAGCAGAGGCAGACGCATTCGCAGATGCGCCATGCTCAACTTGAACTTATCCGCTGTGCTTCCTGGACTCTGAAGTGTATGTGATTGTTCTTGCAAAGGTTCTCACCGAGGTAAATAAAATTGTAGAACCTTGGAAACACACTATTATTACTGCAGGAGCTAAGGTGTGCGGAAGGAGGAATGCCTCTCTGAGGGATAAATTACATGTGATGAGGGCTAAAAGAATACAGCTCCTATTTCAGGAAGTCTTCCAGGCAGAGATTTGGCAGTTTTAGCGTTCCTTTTCAAGACAATACACGCACACCAAAAACATTATTCTCTACAGAGTGCCCCAGAGGCCACGGGCGTCACGTGGGTGCCATGGTTCCTCCATCCCCTCAAATTCAACACCGATCTTCTTTATTAATTTTAATTTGTCATCAATAGCCTGACAGGCATTCTTTCGGCAAGAAATACTGCAGTAAGCTGTTTCACCCACGGTGGCAGCTATTAAAAGTAGGAGGGTGATTATCAGGAATGAGGTCGAACAGGATAATATGCCAGTGTAAGTCGCTACCAGCGAAATGTGTAACACAGGAGGGTTTCTTATGTTCACTTGCTGAAATGTAATTTAAAAACAGGACACCAGCACCTGCTCTTCCGGCTCCTGGGCTGCTCAGAGCAGTCGTGCCTTCCCGGCTGTGTTTACCATTTACTATGTTTCTAATAACTACAGTTAAAATAAACCTAATTGTTGCCATCTATTTCACGTACACAGGGAAGGTAGATACATCATCCAGTGATTGGGCCAGATGATGAAAAGCAAGTTGATTTAATCACCAATATTGGCGATGAAAAAATTAGCTTTCATAACCTCCTCGCAGAGACCTAAACATAGTTCTCTGACGAGCTGCGTGTTCACTAAACAGGGATGTCATCGATGTCTGGAGACTCCTCCATTCATACATAAATACCCAGGCATTCCAGTACTTGTATTAAGAAATTTGTGAAATTTTTATAGACGTTAGACATGTACTCCTCATCTGTGGGTTGGTTTTTTTTTTGTTTGGTTGGGTTTTTTGTTTTTGTTTTTGTTGTTGTTTTTTGTTTGGTTGGTTGGGGTTTTTTGTTTGTTTGTTTTTGTTTTTTGTTTTTGAAAAAAAATCACTAACCCAGGCACATAGCCCAGGATGACTGCCGACCCAGGAATCCCAATCTACAGCCTCTCTCTGCACTTTTAAAGAATTCAGATGCACACAGTTACCTCCAACCACTTAACACTTCGTGGCGGGGGGATTTAAAACAGGGGCTAAGAATAGAGAAAGTATATTTTAAATGTACAGTGTATTTTCAACACCACAGCCCAGGGGGTGCAGAACAGCTCTCGATAGTCTCTCTCTCTCTCTCTCTCTCTCTCTCTCTCTCTCTCTCTCTCTCTCTCTCTCTGAGTGTGCTCCTGGCAGTGGTGGGCTTCGAGCTAAATGTCATTTAGACTGCTTTGTGGATGGCACTATTCACAGTCGATGTGTAGGTCATCTGGAGCACACTGTGGCTGGCAGGACAGGGGCATGCGGACAGTGCAGAGGACCAGTTCATTATCCATCAGCACAGAGGTGAGGCAGTCCAGCCTTCCGTCCGCGGGACGCCACCCCCAGCGCACAAATGCATTGGTTCAAGACAGATCTGCTCAACCCATTTTCATTGCAGCCTTTCTTCGTGCACATCTGCACAAACAATAAAAATAAAAATAAATTAATTAGCCTATCCATTCTGAAGTGGGTGCTTAAACTACAGGTTGGCACAAATTTTCAAAAGCATCGTACAAGACTATTTTCTGTATTGAAAGAAATAATGAGCTTAAGTGGTGGTTTTCTGCGTGGTACAGTCTGCACAGTCTGTGGGATGAAATGAACTCCAGCCAGGGAAGCTTGTCACTGATTGTAGAGATTTTTATCACAAGGCAGAAATGTAATGAGCACCCCCATAAGTCTGCCTTTGGACCTAAAAACAAGCAGGAGATAAATAGCACCCTTTTCCCACAGTTGCTAACCTATAAGCTGTGGGGTTCGCTTTCAGTGCAAAGGGAATACACCAAGAAAGAGACGCGGCAGGATGCATGCCTCGGACAGTTTTCCTGCCCGGAACTGCCGCTCACTGGAGTCAAGCAGTGCTACAGGAGGCAATTTGAGAAGCGGTCTCTTCAGCATCAGAGCCTGTCACATCAGACAATCAGATAAATTTTATAAGAAAAACCAATGAATGCTAAATATTGCCGTCGTGTTTGCAGAGCCCGGGCTCCCTTCTCACTGGAGGAAAATGAGCAGCCTGGTACCCAGAGGCGCTCTGTTCCCACTAGCCCCACCCTACCGGTGCCACTGGGCTTTTTCATAGCCGCTCCATTTGAATCCATGATGGGCCCGATGTTTGTAATTCGACATCAAGCAGCCGCGGTGTCTGGCGTTTATTTGTGCTGTTGTTTTGGCAGGTTATCCAAGGGCCCCTTCTCATCTGACATGTCAGGTCGACAATCAAACAAAGAGCACCAGCGAATTCACTTTTACAGTTAGGCAAGCTGAATGCTATTACCCGTGTATTTGTCACCGACCTGCAGATTCCTGCCTCTAATCTGCCATCGGATGGATGCTACAAAGTGAAGAGTCATGCGTTTCCTGGTAACTACCTGCTGCCAGCTATTATTGTAAGGATCCTGTGATTTTCTTTATTCTGAGTAGAGAAAACAAGGCAGCTTCGGTAATAAAAAGGCGGATCAACTAGTCACTCCCGGGCAGATTTGTCACTAATGTGGATATAGTGGAAGAGCAATTGTTGCGCTGTTGTTGTTGTTGTTGTTGTTGTTTTTGTTGTTGTTATACACTTCAATATAGTATTGTAAACCTGGAGTGTATGCCTCAAATAAAACTCTTTTTAGTACCTTGTATGCTGGTGAGCAAAATAAAAGCGTACGTATCTCATAAAGGGCTGTCCAAACCGACATGCACGTGCAGAATGCAACCCACAAATCACTCCTTGACAGAAGATATTTTATGTTATGTGATTTTGGGGTGAAACTTATTATATTTTTATTCCTAAATCGCATTAGCATAGCCACAAAACCATACATTATCAAGGCTTTCCAATATGCTTCTAAATACCTTCTAATGATGGATTGTATCTTAGGGCCTCTTGGGGACCCGCGGTTAACTCTATCATCGTAAGTTGTGAATTAAATTGCAAAAAATAAAAAAATAAATAAAAAATCAAGTGTTTCTGGTAATTCTTTTATTTCTCCACATGGCACAATCAGATCAATTCCTCTCCCCTGTTCAGCACATAAATAAATCTTCGTAAATAATCAGTCATCAATAAAAAAAAAAAAATGCTCCTCCTTTGGTTCTGGTGTCTGTTTTAGAATTAATAGGGAGGGGCTCCAAAGAGGTGACTGTTTGGCTGGTGATCTCTTAAAAGTCACAAGGAGCTGTCCTTCAAGCTGCCTAATGGCTGGTGATCTGTTCACATTTGGCCCTTTGTGTTTTGAAAAGCATAGGCGACTTCCAAATTGTACAGGGCAGTCACCGGGAGCCTCTCTTACTGCGAGCCCATGGCCCCCAGGTATGTCCACGGGACCAAGGCAAGGAACAAAGAACCTGGTGCCTTGGTGTTCTCCCATCCAGAGCAGGAGTTGGACAATTTCAAACAATAAAACCCGGCCCAAACAAAGAGTGATTAATGACTCGGGGAGCCGCAATGCCCGTCGACCAGAGAGGCTCAGAGTGGGTCTTTGAAGAGGAAATGAAAAGAGTTTCGGGCTTTAAATATTTACCATTTCATTCATCAGTGGAGCATGTAAACGCAGAAACAAATATTCAAACACGGTTTTCCCCAGACTCTATTCCCCACGTCATACTCACTTGTAATGCCTGTTTATGGCAATCAGCATAATGGAAGTCCCGTGAAGAAAACAGGTTAGAGACAGCAACAATTATTCAATAGGAGCTGGGCGTTCCCCTCCTGAATTTTGTTTGCCACTGGAGTTTTCCCATGAGTTCTGTGGCGGGCAGCGTAACCCACCCAGGGCTGGGGACCAAAGTTCTAGTCCCATTTTCACCGCGTATTTATGATATATTATTGAAATTGTGGTCCATCTTCATAGGAGCACACACACACACTTTATTATTGTCCAGCAGGGCCACAAATAAGAAACGCTCCCATGACTGCACCATCCTTCATCACATAAGGGATGGCTATTGTTCAAATAATTGTGAGGCATGTTTTTGTTTTCTATGGGTGAGCTTGTTTTGTTCTGTGTTATCTTTGTGTGAAAGAGCATACGTATGCTTTTACTGTTCCGCATAATTATTCTTTATTTTCTAACTTAATAAAATCATGTTCCTCTTATGCTATAGTTACCATGTTGCTTATATGCATATATTTGATATTGTACTCACTCTGTTTCTCCTAATAGTGAGGATTATTTGATGAGATAGAAAGCATTGCTATGTGTATCCTACATGTGAGAGAAAGAAACGGGTCTCTGAAAAAAGACGTTTCCCAAGGCTGCACAGCTAGAGAGTGGAAGGCCAGGGTTTGAATCCTCCTCTGGATGGATGGCTCCAGCGCCCCCCCCCACCCCACCTTTGCCTTCCTGTTTCTCATCACCTCTCATGCTGCCACCCAGCTTCTTGTCAGCAAAGAATCCTTGCTGTATAGAGCCTTGGCATGGCTCATCCCCACGTCTGTTAGTCTAGTCCTTCCTCTTAAAACATAACCCAGGAAGGAAGGAATGAGCCACGCCCTACATTGGGACCCAGGCCTAGGTGTTATGAAGAGGGGAGAGGGGATAGGAAATATAAAGAAGAAAAAGAATGGGGGCTGAGAAGAAGGGGCAGGTGAAGCCTGCCATACGTCAAGCTCTGCTTCTCTACACAGCAATGGAAGAGAATGTAATGGAGATGTTGTTTTCTGGGGAAGGTGCTGGGCTCTGGGGTCTCCCAAAGGTGGGATATTCTGCAGCTTTAGGCTGCTTCAGTCCTCATCTGGGTGTTTGCAAAACATAAGCTTGTCCCTCGATGCCTTGTGCTACCTACTGACATTGCCCTGGGCCCTCCCTGTACTTCCTGTCTCTGGCCTGGTCTCTGGGTATGAATCTAGCCTATCTCCCCCAGAGTCCCTTTGGCTCCCTAGCTGGGTGCATCAGCTTTCCTCAGCTCTGATCTAAAGTACCCTGCCACTTCCTTCAGGAATCTTCCACGTGGTCCTAGCACCCCTTTCCTACTACCCACTGATACATTTGTGCTGCTTTCCTCCAAGCCCTGCCGGGAAGCCTGGCAAGTGCCCCAGGATAGCTCCAGGATTGCAGAATGAATGATCTGCCTTGTCTTCATAAATGCAACCAGATAATTTAGTTGCAAACGTTTCTCTAAACACTTTGCTAAAACTTTGTTTTCCTCTTTTCCTAGCTTTTCCAGAGTGCAATTGGTAAGTAAACATAACCTCCAGTACACACAGTGATGTAAGCATGCATCAAGAGATGATGGCCAACAGCAGCCTAATTAGCTTGTCCATCAGCACACACAGTGTGCATGGTGAGAACAAGTCAGCCCTATTCTCAGTGAGTCTCAAGCACATCAGAATGGTGCACGTGGGTTGTGTCCTCGGTCTGAATTCCCAGAGGAGGAGTTAGGTCTGTATGAACACACAGGCATCAAGAGCCAGAAAAACTGGTCTGGAAGTTGCTAAAATGGGCCCAAAACACGCACACTCATATCCTCAAGTTTACACACATGTACATACACACTCACAGGCGTGGTGCACACCGCTCAACACATTTAGGGAATGTGCAACTGAGGTCTCAGTGATTACTGGGAGATGTTTCTACTCCACATTTTCAGATGCTAGATTTGGCTTTGACAACGATTCAAGAAATTCTGTTAAGTTAAACTTTGGGGTGAGAGAGTAGGAAGAGCTCTTTTTCAGTGTGGTAACACGTATTTTGTATAATGCATGATGGTGTGTGTGATATGTAGTGTAGTGCGTGGTATATATGGTACGTGTGTCATATGAATGAGTGTGCATGCACTCACGTGTGTGTGCATGTGTGTGTGCATGCTTGCGTGCGTTGTGTGCATACGTGTGTGTGTGTGTGTGTGTGTGTGTGTATGTGTGTGTGTGTTAAGGAGAGAGAGCAGAAGGATGGGTTGTGTGCATACGTGTGTGTGTGTGTGTGTGTGTGTGTGTGTGTGTGTGTATGTGTGTGTGTGTTAAGGAGAGAGAGCAGAAGGATAAGAGAGCCTGCCATCTCACTTGTTTTTATTATATATATATATACTTCAGCGGATCTGCCAATTCCTCCCAGCATTGCGTTTCTGGGAGAAAGGCCAATTTTCTTCATTTTAAAAATATCATAACATTTGTGTTAGCAAAAACTACTATAAATGCCATCAGCTACAGAATTCCAGTTTAATTTCTGTTTTGACTTTATCAAAATCCGAGGAAAAAATATCTTTGGGGAATACAATTATCTGTGCTTAGCCACAGCCTGAAAATAAACAGAAACCAACTGTTCCTGCGGTGGGGGGGGCTGATCAGAGAAGTCCCTCTAGAATCAGGCACTGTGGCTAAAGCAAAAGCCGCAGCCGGACCCCACAGCGGCGTCTGAACAGTGTGGAGCTGATCCCACACACTGCACCATGTGGGCTAGCATATTGGATTTGTACAAACTGCAACACAAAAATACAGGATGTTTATAGAATACAAATGCTAATTTGTCACTGTGGCTCTCAACCTGAATGTGGGTCGACTTCTTAACAAATTTCTTTTGTCAGCATAATTGAACACGGAAGATCTCTCGGACCATGTAAGCCTGGGCATGAGAATCTTTAGCACTTTATTATCTGAAGGTTGCCCATTGCTTCGGTAATGGTTAGACCTCGTTAAACTCTCATTGATGGTGCAGTAACTGCGGGATCTAATTTCCTCCTCTGACTGCATTTAAAATGATCGCCTCTCTCAACAGCAATCCTTTATGATTTTTATAATCTTACTTCTTGGGTATGAGTAAATCTCCAGAGCTCCAAAACCCATTATTTGAGTATTTTAGCAAGTCATCCTCAAAATACATTTCGTAAACTAATTAAGCTTGGGGTGTATTTCAGACCACTCATAGAGACCTGCCTATTCAATAATACTTTCAGATCCAAAGCCGGTTTGGTGGCACCAATTTTAGCACCAGGCTTGGAGCAGTAGGGACCCAGATGAAGTGTGGTTGTGCCCAGCCAGCTCTTGGTTTGCGCTGTTCATCAGTCCTCTCTGATGGAGTCAAAGAGGGAAACCAACAACACGGAGTTTACCAGTGGACGCTCTAACTTTGCTTTTAAACAAATAAAGAAAAAATTGAGAGGTGAACTCTAAAGCTGAATTAAAATGTATCGTGTAAGCCTTCTCCGTGTGCCCTGAACCAGTATCAGGCAGGTCTCCCCGGGACTGTTTCTGGCACCCGTGTGAGAGGGATCTGCCTCAGTGAGGCAGAGAAAGCATTACAATGTCACAGTCCCTTCCTAGTATCATTTCTGTCTGTGGACATGACAAATTCCCTTCATTCTCCTCCTTTCCTTGAACTTAATGTTGCTGAGTCTCTTCTCCCACCTGGTTTGATTTCTCAAGTTCAATCAAACCCTCTTTATGGTTCCCCCCATTTTATTTGCCTTCTCACTGGGCTCTGCCCTGTGACTCCAGCACTCTGTCCCCTTCTAATCTTCCAAGCTCCCCACCAGCTTACCTCCTTCCATCATCCCACAGTCTCATGGCTCCTGGCAAAAGGCTAGCTTGATTTTTGAGGATCCTTTGGAACACGTGTTTAACGCTGGAAGTCACGTGCACAGCACCAAGAGACCGTTGACATAAAGCTTGTGTTTAAATATGTAAAGTTTGTGGAACAGAGAGGCACCTTAAAGACCATCTGACCCAACTCAACAGAGTCAGAAAGGTGAGGAGACACCAACCATGGGTGACACTGATGGGCTGGCTGGTATATGATGCCAAGGGTTTTCAGTCTGCATCTCTCACAGACACATTCCAGGACGACCTTTTAGTGCTAGGGTCACTCAGCCTCTGAGCTACACCACGCTATAGGTACCCATCTTAGAATGCACCACCGCGCCTGAATCTTCTCATGATACAGTAAAGGGATGGCCCAGTCTCCCCCATAAACAATGACAAAAGCTAGAAACACCAGCTCTCAGTTTTCTGGTGCTTGGTAAGTGCTGGGGGTGGTAGAAGTCACTGGCAAAGTGCCCTGATAGCTTGTCAAATCTTCAGTGCCCATGTCCAGGAGTGTAGTGTGTTCTTTCTGCATATGAAGGAATCAAGAGCGAGAGGGTCCCACTGGCTTGTGCCAGGCAAGAGCTGCCAAGTGGGTGAGCACAGTTCAAAGCAAGACCTGCTCCAAACCTTGGTAAGGCACCTCTCTCTCTCTCAACCCTGGTGTCCACTCAACATGGAGTGGACATCTCAGGCAACAGCCCCGGGACCTGAAGCTTCATCCCACTGATGAAGTTATTCATGTATTTAGCCAGCTACCTGTCCATCCTTCCACCTACCCACCCAGCCAGCAGCCAGCCCATCTTTTTTTTTTATGGGGGGCAGGGTCTTCCATGCCGCCTGTACTTACTCTAAGACCATGACCAATAAGCTCCCATTGGCACCAGTGAACTGGCTACCGCCCTTAGGTTCAGAGAATTCTGAAGTTGGCATTTTGACACCTTTGTTCCCCTCTGCACTGACCGTTTATTTACTCAACTTCATGACTCTCCACTTGCCAGCTCAAGGCAGGAGAACACTCACTGGTGCTCAGTAAGTGGACAGAGCACACATGAGGGTGGGGGAGTCTTTGAAAGGGAAAGTGTTGGTCGCTTCCCGTGAAGATAGTCAGTGAGCAGATTAAAGTGTATTCCCCAGGCCTCGAAGAAGTCTGCGAGTCATTTTGAGAAATTAGAAGAGTAAAAAAGAGGCTGTTGTCTTCAGGATTCAGAACTCAGCCTGTGGCCTGACATCAGCTGATGCCTCCCGGGGAATTGCCATTCAGCTTGGCTTCATAATTTATGTAATGACATATGCTTGGATGCTGATTAGCTACCATATCAGCTCTGCTATGAAGGCAGCATCACCCTGCTTTATCACCCATTTATCTGAAGTCGTTTTGAATAACATCACAAGATTATAGTGCGATCCTTACGTAGTACATCAGGCCAGGGCCTGCATGCCACCGAGGGTCAGGGCCCCAGCAGGGTTCACACCTGTTAATTTATTCACTTTGAACAGGCCAGTGAGGAAGGTGGATCCACAAGCAGGTGCCTACGCAAGCTGCTAATGCAATGTGCAGTAAGAGGCACGGGAAGACCTAATAGCAGTAATAGTGATCTCCTCCGAGCCCGACTGGCACCAGAGTTTGAAACAAGCCATTCAGTGCTCAATGAGGAGCGCGGATTGCCTTTGACTCGCAGGCTGTGCTCGACCTGAAGGGTTTATCGACAACCACTTTGCTGCTATGAAACGCTCTATTAGGAAAACCGTGTCTTCGGGCCACAAGGAGGGTGACGGCAGAAAGGTCGATTCCTCTAGAGGAGGGTGGTGGAGGGGAGCTCTGGAGCCACAGCCGTAAAGGCAGGAGGGAGGCAGAGACCCCAAGAACTCAGCCTTCAGAGGATGGGCGGGGGAAGGGGAAGGGGGTGGAGAGGATACAGAGGTCATACTCTGCAAGTCAGGAAGAGGGGATGGGAAGAGAGTAGGGAAGCCTGCACCAGAGGAATGGGGCTTCCATACTATGGTGATTGCTGGCTTTCTCTTATTGTCTTTCCATCACCCCATAACCCTCTGGCTAACTCAGGTGTCCCTTGATATTAAGGAGGCACTGGTGCCAGAACCCTTGAGGAAATCAGAACTGGGGGATGTCTAAGTATATTACAGAAAAATGACACAGAGGGGTCTGGATCTATAGGTCAGTCCACCAAGTGCTAGCAGTGCTGACCTAATGGCCTGAGTTCTACCCGTATAACACATGTAAAAAGTCAGATGTATTGGTGCATGCTCATAATCCCAGTCTCAGAAGGTGGGTCTCAAGAGGGTCCTTTAGGCTCACTGGCCAGGCAGTCCAGCTGAATTGGCAGGTCCTAGGCCAGTGACAGACCTTGTCTCAAAAAGAAAAGGGGAAAAAAAGTAGACAGCTGGTGCCTAAGCTAAGACTGACCTTTAACCTGAGCACTGCATGCGTGCACACACACATACACACATATACACACACCAATGCTAAGTGACATTCAATGCTGACATGATAAGCCTACTCTGTAAGGAGCTGGTGACACCCTGAGGCTTAGAGAACAAGAGAAAGAAAGGCTGCCTGTGCTCAACACACACGTCTCCCTAATCGTTTCCACCTAGACTGGGAGGTGTGCAGCTCTTGGATCTGGAGGGCTGACTACATCGGGGTTTTCTCCAGAGTTTCATCTATAATGTCCCCCAACACTTCATCCCATTTGTTCATCCTCTGTGGGATATGACTGGAACCCATTTCAGACCTCAGAGGCTCTGGAAGGAGGAGAGACACCATGTTATGCTAGAAAGCTAGGGATTTGGAGATAACTCCTGGCATCCTTGCCTTACTGGGCCTAAGGGTGTCCTCAGGGCCAAGGGAGGCCTCGGGCATTTCTCTGTTGGTTGAGGACCATAAACAGAGGGAGTAACTGTGTCGAGCACACGACATGGAGGTCCAGGGCAAGATTAACTGCTCCCTCTCCAGAGAGGCAGACGTGGGGGCTCCTTGTCTCAGGGTAAAATTCCTCGGCCAGAAGTTGAGAGCCTCTGGGTAGGACATTCAGGACAGATGGCAGGGTGGGTGTGGAGGAGATAATGAAGGCACTCTATGGTCTCCATCCATTTAATACGTATCCATGAAACATGCCTAGGAGAGAGGTCCTGTGGGCTTCCCTCAGCACAGGCCCCAGACAGGAAGAGGTGTCTCAGGGTTCCTATTACCGTGATAAGCACCATGACCAAAAGCATCTTTCTTGCCAGAGAAAGAGTTCATTCCATCTTACAACTCTTAGGTCACTCTCCATCACTGGGGGACTTCAGGGGAGGGACACAAGGGGGGCACTTGGAGGCAGGAACTGAAGCAGAGGCCTTGGAGGAACACTGCTTACTGGCTTGCTCAGCCTGTTTTCTTATACCACCCAGTACCACCTACCCAGCGGCGACACCACTCACAGTAGCCTGGGCTTTCCCAAATCAATAACCAATTATCAATTAAGAAAATAACCCCACAGACTTGCCCATAGCCTGATCTGATAGAGGCATTTTTTTCTCAATTGAGGTTCCTCCTTCTTAGATGACTTTAGCTCATGTCAATTTGAAAAAAAACAAAACAAAACAAAAAGCTAACCAAGACCAGGAGGCAGTGGGACCATTACCAATACCTTCTGCCTAGGAACACCTGGAAAGATCTTTGGGCTTTGGAACATGAAGCCTCAGGATATTGTCCTACCTCACCCTCTGTCTTACTTCACACATGACAGGAAGGTACCACTCACAGTGGTCACTTGGAGGCAGGGTGAGGACAGCTGTCCTTGGGGGCACCACCAAAATGAACAGCGCAGCTCCAGCATACCCTGGGCTGCAGAGCAGAGGCTGCATCTCTCTGGCTAGGAAGGTCTTCCCCTGTCCCTTGTTAGAAGGAAGAATAAGAAAGATAAGTTCGCCTCAGACACCTACTTGTCTGAGAAACAGAAACTTCCAGAAGCCCAAAATACCTACTGTGTCTCATGGGTCATGACTTGATCCTGTGGTCATCCTAAGTACAGAGAAGCTGGGAAGGGAGGTGTCTCACTTAAGAACTTCCATAGGAGCTGAAGTCCTCCAGGCATCTGGAAGCGCCTGCCCCAATGTGCCCCTGTGTTTAATGCCTTGGTTTCTCCTTGACAGCTGCAAATACCCACCCACACCCACGCCACCCACAGCCTGGACAAAACAAATGGAAAGGCACCACCATGTGATGGAAGAGCCTCTGGTTTTTTTTTTTTTTTTTTTTTTTTTTTCAGTGTTGAAGAGTGGCTCTGAGCTTTGACATTTCGTGCACTCTAAGCAGACCTTCTCTGCCATTCTGTTTCACTGAGGTGACAGCCCATGCAGTGTCTGGAAGGGTCACAGCCACATCACAAAGATGCTCCTTGGTAGTTTACATTTGTTCCTGTGCCACTCAGTGGACACGTTGCAGCTGGACACCACAGAAGTCAGAGCTTTGCAGTGAGGGAAAGAGAGTCAGTTAAGAAAACACAGCAAGCCACAAGACAGCAGTGTCTGCAGCTGTGTTTTCCAAAGAGGTCCAGCGGCGTCAAGTGTGACAGAGACAGGTCAGTTATAAAATGCACTTGTGAGTTTATACCCAGTCTCTTCCACAAGGCTGGACAACCAAGGTCACCCACAGAGCTCTCGAGGCTGCCTCTCTACAACCAAAGAAGAGACCTAGCCCAGATGTAGGACCAGCAGGCAAAACAAACAAACAAAAAAACACTTCGGTGGAGGATGACAGGTCACAGCAGATCAGGGAGGAGAGTCAGACATGGAGGCAGAGCATGAAGTCAGGTCCGGGCAGACCTGCTCCCCTCTTGTTGCCCATCTGGAATGAAGGCCTTGACTCTATGGGATGTTTAACATTGGGAGATGGGAATTATCACAGCAGTTTTTTGCAAAGAGGATGCATTCCAAACTCTTACCAGAGGGCTGGTATCCTCTCCTGCGAGTTATGGATTGTGCGACTGGATTCTACTCACAAAGTTCAGGCTGGCCACATCCCCTCCTCACCAAGGCCTCCACTAAGATTTCTCCTGACCTTTCCTTTCTGACCGTTAAGTACCTAGAAACTAGAAACTAACTTCATGCACACACACACACACACACACAAGGGGGGGGGGGTAAGGGAGAGTCAGGCCCATCAAATTGGCTGTTTTGTAACTGCACCTTCAAAATAAATGCCACATGGAGAAACTTTGGGGCAAATAGTCTATACTAAATACTTCACTTGTCATTATTCTCCAAAAACTACAGAACAGGGCTAGGAAGATGGTTCAGATATTTGTTGTGGAAGCGTGAACATATGGCTTAGATACCAAGAACCCACATAAACCCAAGCACAGTGCTGTGTACTTGTATTCCCAGCACCAAGGAAGCAGAGCCAGGCAGATCGATGGAATTTACTGACCACTAAGCCTAGACTAAGCAGAAAGTTTTGGGCCAGCGAGAGACCCTCCCTGCAAAAAAGTGGAAAGTATACCAATAAAGAACTTAAGGTGTACCCAATTCACAGTGGGGTGGAATGTCGTCACCTCAGGAACTCAGCAGACCAGTGCCCAGGAGCTCAGAAGATATTCCTGCAAGTACTGGGTTATGGTTTGGAGCAATATTTCAAGTCAGTGGAAAGTAGGCAGTCCTGGGCAATGTCATTGGGAGAATTGGCTGTTCATTTAAATAAGAACATTGATACATAATCTCCAATGTTTTTATTAAATTTAACTCAGAATGCTTCCATTATTGAAATGTTTTGGACAATAATAATAACAACAAGTTATTTTTGCATTGTGGGGTCAAGAAAGAGCTATAAATCCAGAAGACAAGACAAACGGTGGTGGATTTAACGCACAGAGCGATTAGGAGCCGACCTATGTAAAGAAGGCCTGCAAATCAATAAGAAAAAGACAAACTAGTCAATAGACAGATGTGTAGAGTGCTTAAGTGGGTTCTTTACAAATGAAGAAAGCCAAAAAGTCAATTAAACATGGTCTAAGTTACTCATTTGCATTAATACCACAGGAAAGGAAAATTAAACGAAAATGAGAAACAATACACCTTCCACGGGGACAAAAAAAAAATGTGCATCTGACAACACCAAATGTAGTCGTGGATGTGAGAAGCAGACATCACATAGCTAACTGGACCAGACACAACAGGTCCAGTCTCTGAGGAGAATCAGAAAGCCAGAGCTCAGATGAAAAAAGAATGTACAGTCCTACCACACAGACATTTCATAGCCGAGGATATGTGAAGAAATGCTCTGGGAGAGCTCAAGTCCAGCACAACTCTATTTACAATACCCACAACTGGGGAAAACCAAATATCCATCAAGACATGGGTTTTAACAAGAACCTGAATGTGTATTCACGTACCAACATGAGACAGCTTGAAACAATGCCAAGTTGAAGTGACAAGTTACTAAGTCATAATACTTCTTCAGAATTGCTCCGTGCAAACATAGCAAACCTGAAAGCTATTTAGAACCATCTCTATTTCTAGGTTGATTTTTTTTCCTTTGAGACAGGGTTTCTCTGTGTAACCTTGGCTGTCCTGGACTCACTTTGTAGACCAGGCTGACTTCCAACTCACAGAGATCCACCTGGCCTCTGCCTCCCCAAGTGCTGGGATTACAGTTGTGCACCTGGTTTCTAGGGTGACTTAGGCCCATAGTTCACTAGAGTAAAGCTATGTAGAGGGCAGCACGCCTGCCTGAGCATAGTGACGATCAGACCCACACTAGCTCTGCTCTTTTTTCCAGTTACAGCGACATGGCTGGCTACGATCCAGATTTCTCAGCTTCACAGTATATGACCAATTGTCCAGAAACAGCAGCAAGTGTTTGGAGAATTTCTCTGGTAAGCCTATGTAAGTTACATGTGGAAAGTGACTGGTGGGCTTGGGTTCCCAAGCAAGGCTTGGGTGCTCCTTCCCTGTGCCATGGAAACCCCAATGAAAACTGGGGCCTCTGAGGAAGAGAAGGAGGAAATAGATTCCAGGGAGGAAACAAAACAGCATGAGGAGGTTGCTGAAAGTGGACATTAAGTTGTGCTTTGGTTGTTCCTAACCTGGACTTTAAATAAATGTGTGTCACCTGCCAAATTAGAGTACATGGTCATGAGACAGTGTATTGACATGTATCTACCCAAGACATTGAGTTTGGATTCACAAAGAACGGACCAAGATTACTGTAGCAGAAGAGAATCCAGAAATTATGTTGGGAGCAGTTCCTGGGCCTCAAGTCATAGCCAGACTGGTGTCCAGGGCTCAGAGCCTCTAGTGACTAGACTGGCCAAGAGGCTATGTGATTTTACTCTTCAAATCCTAAAAGGCCATGTAAACTCCTAGGAGTCAAGACAGGAGAACCGTCTGCTCCAAAGACTCAATTTCAGTGTCAGGAGAGCATGCCATGACCATTGACCGACTCAGTAGCCTTGAGTTAGCATGGAACCTAAGGTGTGAAAGAAATGCAATGAACAAAACTTAAAAATCAAACAAACAGAAAAACAACCAAACAAAACAAAACAAGAAAAAACAAACAAACAAACAAACAAAAACAAATGAAAACAGAATCTAAAACCCAAAGCCTACTTTAACACGTCTTTGAAAAAATGCATAAAAACAAAAAATATTTTAAGAGAAAATGAGCTGCGTCATCTGAACATTCTCAAGAACCCATTGCCGATGCGGTGTCAGACCCTGTGTTCTGGGTCACAAGTATATCTCCTGACAACCTAGCATGAATAAAATATTGTATTCACCCTCAGTTAAAAAAAAATAGCTAAAAATAAATTCCTTGCAAGACTATGATAAAGGTGACAACGTGGAGACTAGCCAAGTGTAGGAAAAGGTGCACGGAATTAAAGAGTGAAATTTGGGAGAACAACTGTAGCAACTCCCTGAGCATGAGGACAGACCGGTGACACTGATTGCTGTGGCCTTGGAAGCAGCCAAGGTGGAGATTTCCTTCTGGCACACTTGGCAGGCACTGTCCAGCTATTTCCTGTGGTGATGACGAAGAAATTAATTTGCCATATGCGTGCTGTGCATGCCTTTAAAGACAAAGGGTGGTTTTAGCTCACCGGTGGCTTTTGGCCTCTCTGAAAGAAGATCTGGGAGCAACTCCAGCTGCTTAATGATGCAGGCCTGATCTATTTTGGGACTACCTGGTGCACAGTCCCCAGCTTGCCTTTGAGATGTGTCTCCATCCCTCTCGTCAGGCTGTCAGCCGTCACTTCTGTTGTCATTGTGCTGTCTTCCCCAAGTGCTCCCAGACTCCTTCCAGCCTGATCCTGTTCATCGACCACAGGGTTGGGAGACAGGAATCATCCTGAATTGATTGTTGGGCTCCACGAATGTTGGCCTGGGGCACAGTCATCCCAGACCTCAGAAGTACTATCCCCTTTCTGAAAGGCAGTATCTCCCACCCAGTCTCACCCATAGCTCTCACACTTGCTGGCAGGGTCACCTTGGCTCTGGTCCATGTTAAACCTCCCCGGGCCTCAGTTTCTTCATCTGCAATGAGAGCAAAATAAGGCAACTCCATCTCCTCCCTCCAATAGGACTTAGAAGGAAACTCAACTCTCATTCAAATGATACTCTGGCTGGATTCAAACACAGAGCTTGGGATGAGGGAAGTTCACCCAACTAGCTACAGTTTCTATGTGATGTTCTCCAAAGCAGAGAACCATCCCTAAATGTTTTTGGATGGTCTACTCTTAGTGTTGAAATCTGATGGGAATATAGGAAGACTCACCTGGAGGAAGGTCAGGGTGTCCTTGAAGAGGAAGATGGACCTCAGATCAGCCAGGGCACCATGGGCTCAGTGAGAACTCTGCCCTCTGCCCTAAACTTCTTCAGAAGCGGTGACAAATTAAAATATACCCACTTGATATTTTGCCCAGTTTTATTCATTTACCTAAGACTTTGGGGGGGGTGGGAACCAGATATGTTTACTTTCCCCGGTTCAAGGCAAGGAAGTTTTCAACCAGAGAATACAACATAAAAGCAGCTCAGTCACGTGCATCCTTGCATGTCTGTAGGAGAGTGGGTTTCGTTTTCCTAAGTTCATTTTTCTGCCTTAAAGGATAAAGAATCCTAAGCCCAGGCAGTCTGCGCTCATGGTTCTGGGACCCTTTAAGCCCATTTACATGGGGGCAGATATTGAAATCTTTCCAAACATGCGAGCGTTATGAATTATGGCTGCAGATAATCCAAGTCTCTTTGTAAGAGGCCCTCCACCACTCTGACTATGAATGCCTTTTGCGTGAGGGGCAGGGGTGGGGCTCTTCTTTCAAATGCCTTCTTCCTTTGCTGCTGTTTGCCTTTAGACTCTCTTGTCATTGGATTTTAATTGCATCCCCGCACTTGTGTGTAGCTGAACAAAAAAAAAAAAAAAAAAAGGAAGAAAGAAAAAAAGAAATGCCCTGGGGTGCTCCCCAACCCACACTCTCTGCAAAAGGGTACAGTGGCACTTGCTTATAGCCCAGGTTGCAGCCAAGGCTCTACCCAGCAGTGGTCTCTCAAAAGCATAACATTCACCTTATTCTCTGGAAGAGTGCTTTTCTTCTGCAAAGTAAGAAAGGATAAGGACAAGAAGGTTTTGCCATCCTCCTCGTGGACAAAAAAAAAGATGGGAAATTGATCCCTGGGTTTATACAGCCCTCCTCTAGCACCTGCCTCCTGCCTCCCACTAGAGGCTCCATGAATCCACAGATTATGGAGATGCTCCCAGCTTATGGAGATGCTCCTCCACTTAAAATAAGGCAAAATAAAGTGATTTAAAGATGTCCTACTTTCCAAGGTCTACAGACCGTCTGCAGAACATTAAGTGAGATTGGCTATCTGCCCAAAGTGTTTTTCCAAACCACCTCTTAAATATTTCCTAGCCAGAACAATGTATAAAGCCCACACTGTCATCTCGGAAGAGGGAAGACGGATGCTCTCCTGTTGCTCCGAGCCTCTGCTTGGCCCCAAGGCCCCCAGGTACTGTTAAGTTTCATTGTGATCCAATACCCATCTGCCAGGCTAGAGCCTTGGGGTGCTTTCAATGCCAAATTTATACAGGCTGATATTTGCATGCAAATATGTAGCTAGAAATGAATACTATAATTAGCATCTTCACAGTGTGTGTGGGTCTCTATTCTTTACGCTTCCTGCACAATTTGGGAAGATACAAAACTTGTGAGTCTAAGTGCAGATTTTTCCTTGTTGATTCAAACGCGTGTCCCAGTCTGGCTTTGGAGCACAATTAAAGCTACTTTTGGTCCTAATCATGAGACCTGTTCATTGAGTCAGGGTATGTTTATCCAATAGGGAAACTTCATTTTGTTCTAGGGCCTGGAAGGTCAGACCCACAAATCAGTGGGAGCAAAGAGGAGGAGTATCCGTCTCCCAGATGCTCCTGAGACAACACTCAAAGATGCTGTGAGGAAGCCCATAGTTCCCTATCACCTGTGTCAGGTCTCAGATCTGGGTCACCGTCCGGTAATTAGGTGAAACAATTAAAACCTAGATGTTTTGTAAAGGAAACCGGCAAGAATTAATTCAAACTTAATTGAAGTGAGGCAGCAACTGTCTTGGATAAGCTGGCTGGAGACAAAAGGCAATCCTTGCTGGGGGGCTGAGCAAAGGGGGTAGGGCGCTTCAGCAGCCCCGGGGACAGCCTCACTGCTGCAGGTTTATGTAGACAGGCTTTCATTTCTGGTGTGCATGGATGGATGGATGGATGGATGACTAGAAGGAAGAGATAGAGGCTTTCCACTTGTTTCTAAATTGGGGGGGGGGGCACTGTCATTGTCTGTGTGTACATGCACTCCTTAAGTGTGATCCAAAGTACCTCTTACCACATGGGCAGTGACATTGGGTAACCCTGGTCTAGCCTAAAGAGTGCAAAAATGTACGCTGAGAACAAGCTGCTCCAGGCAGGGACTGGATTCTGCCCTCTCTGCAACCCTAGCCCTTCTCAAATGATGGCCTTTTTTTTTTTTTTTTTTTAAGCAAGGATTTGTTGGCACTTCCTTTAGAATTGGCTAGCTGGGGAGATAAACCGGATCACGTGTCTGGTTCTGTATGATGGGGGAAAAGAGAAAGCTTATTTTAAAAATTAAGTTGAAATAACAAAGAGTAAAATATGCATGCTTAGAAGCTCCTAGCCTCTCTCTCTCTTTCTCTCTCCCTCTTTTCACTGGAGCTCAGGGATATGTTACCTAGGCACTGGGCCCACTGGAGAATGGAACTGTGTCCTAGAGAGAGCTGGTTTACGGTTGCAAGGACCAGGATCGTGTTGGAAATGAGGCCACCAGCGACACCGCTAATACTGATGCTGTCACAGTAGTTGGTTGGAAAACTAAAGCATACAAAACCTCAGGCTCAATTCGGAAGCCCTTCCTGGTCACCACTGGCCTTGAACTGGTCAGGGAAAGGCCACTGGAAGCCTCTTCAGCTTCAGTGGCTCCCTTTGGACAGGAGGGCTGCGCAGGGGATGGACTTGTACTGAGCTGAAATGAATGATTTGCCAAGGTTCCCAGTCATTGGAGGCGCCTAGAAAGGTCCGGGCCCCTGAATTCCACTCCAGCGCTCTTTAGTCACCAGGCCAGCCGCCTTGTCAAATGTGTGGCTGAGTTTCATCTCTGCCCTGATGACAATGAAGGCCGTGGCATCTATTAATCTTCACTACAGTCCCTAGGAACTAGTTAAGCATGAAGGGTGACAGCCCGAGCCCTAGGGGCCTTGACAACTGCAGGTCCTCGGGGCATTGCGAATCAGGAATCTCAGGAGTAAGAAATAACTTCAGCTGCTTCTCTGCCTCCTGGTCACTGGAGGCCGGGCAGCCTGTCTGTGGCTGTAAGGACCGGTCCTTAACTGTCAAGCACTAGCCATCTAGGTTTGTCAACAGCCTTCCCTCCCCCCAACAGGACTGGGGGCATGATCAGGAGGCAAGATGGGCTCAGCAGATGAAATACTACATTGTTGCCTATGTCCTGGCCCAGCTGGTTCTGCCACAGCTAAAGTGGCCCAGTGGCTTATTGACAGGTAAGTTCTTGATCCATCTGTTGAATGAAGGCTTAATTATTTCCATGCCAAATTCATGCACAATGACACTGCCTGTCTCTCTACATATCTATGTCAATAGGCCACTCCAGTGACACACATAGCACCAGGGTCTTGTGCCCGTCTTCCGAGTTAGGACAGCAGCCATCCCTGCCCAGCTGCTGACATTCCCACTGTGCCCACATCTTTTTTTTTTTTTTTCTCTCTCTCTCTCTCCAAGCAATACAGAGCAAAGCTCCTTACCTTTAAAAAGGAAATTTATGAGTCCAGCCTAGGGATTTATCACCCACCTCCTTAGTTCCCACCCCTCCTTAAGTGATAAGAAACAAGTGGAACAAGACTCTGGGGTGTCATGCTGTCAAAAAAAATTCTTAATGAAATTAAACCCCTCACACACTCACTGGTGCTATTTCGGGCTGCAGCTGAGTGACTACCTCCGCAAGTCGGCTGGCCTAGCGGCTTCCGTCTGAAGACTTGCCGCATGTCAGCTCCTGGCCCCAGGGAATATGGGCGGAATATTTTATACCTGAAGTGGCCTTATTTCCAGGCAATAGCATCCTACGAAACACGACTCGGCTCTGTGTGCTTGGAGACATGCCACTCGGAATGGGAGGAGGCAGGGGGATGGCAGGATGGGGCCAGGGACAGTGCCCTTCCAAGGAAGCGGTTGTCCGCTCACCTACGTTTCTAATGCTAAGAACTTGGAGGCTTTCCACCCACACTTACAGTTCTTTCTCCGCTCCTTAGGAAACCTTTTTGTAGTTCTGATGTGGCCAAGGCCTGTTCCCAGGGAGGCAATGCCATCATATCCCAGGAACTATCTGCTCAGACAGGAGTGGGAGATCGCAGAGCCACCAGCGTTCATTAGCAGCAGCTCGAGTTGGCTGTCGACAGTTCTCCTTCATTTCCCTCCTTAAATCTCCCATCCCTCTTTTCTTCATTTTTTTTTAAAAGAGCATTTAAAAGAAAAGTTGTTGGAATAGAGGCTTCTCCGAATTCTTACACATTCATTTCTAAACTTCCATTTTATCATGTTTTTCTTTTATATAAGATTTTTCTCTGTATTAAAGGCATTTCCCCTCAAATGTGAATTCCACTTCCCAACATTCTTCCTGTGGAAGATTCACCAAATTCCTACCCGCTCTGGTCACAAACAGCCTGCCCGCTTCATTTAAAATGGAAACTCCCAGAGTGGAACATCTGCCCAGTGTGTCTTCATCCTCCTCCCCACATAGCAGTAAAATGCCTGTGCAGAGAGGCGAGGTGGCTTTTAGAGCCTTTCCCTTCCCTTTATTTTCTGCTCAAATGTGTCTGTTAAATGTCACAGTGGTGAGAGCGCTCAGAGCTGCAGTTCAAGGCCACTCTGAAACGTCTTGTTAATTCTTCATAACTCGCTGACAGGCAAGTCTCAAAAAAAACCACAAAGCCTGGGGAAGGGGTTGTGGTCGCCCGGGCTTGTCCCTGTTAAGTGCCCAGAAACTCACCAAGAACAAAAAAAGCACTTCCCACCCAGAGGTATTTCCCCCCAGATCCAATCATCTGAGAGTCATCTTTCTGGCACTCGACACATTGTTTTAACTGAACACATACTATTAAGCCCAAACTAAGGCTCTAAGTCTCTCAATTACCTACAGTTTTTATCTCTGAGGGGAGGGGGGCAGAGAGAGAAAAAGCTAGGGAGTCAGTTGCCACTGCCCATATTTATTGAGAACCATCTGTTACACCTCTAATTAAAACCCACTTGTAATGAGCTTGTTAAGGCGCAGAATGTGTCAGGTATAGGATATTATTCATGAAGCCGTTGTTTTTGTGCCCGAGTGATGGCTTAAAATCCTATTAGTTTGACAAAGTAATATATTAGTATTTTGACCCACCATACACAAGACTTCAGAATGGCATGGCACATAGTTCATCTAAAATGTTTTTCTTCTCAAATACGCGTTTATTTCAACCTAATATATAGTCAGATGGCCTCTTATAATTGCAGTATCAAATCTTTGCCTCAATTTTCAACTGCAGGTGATTTCAAATGATTAAAGACGCACAACAGGGAATAAACAAAAATGCTTACATGCAATTATTTTTAATTAGTATTTGGCTATAAAGTGTATGCCTTCATAAAAAAGTCTGTTATTCACGTAAACATCTGTTACCATACACACAAGGAAACACACTGTAACGCTGTCATCACGTCTCCAAAACAGAACCACGGAGGGAGCCTGGCCGGAAAACCAGAGCTCTGAATTTTCAAACAAAAGATGTAAGTCTAACTGCCAAAACAGAGGCTGAGCCACACCTTTCAATTAACGCGCTCACAATCAAAGGAAGAACACTACCCACAGAATCACACTTGAAATGTTAAAATAGATGGAATTATTCTGTGAAAACAATAGCATCCCCCCCCAACCACCAGACAATTTCAAATTCTTTTCCTAATTTTGCACCCGTGCACAGGACCAGACCATTTCCTGTTTGCGCAATCTCTGCCGGCTGCTAATTTCCCAGTGTCTCTGCACCCTTGCTTTTGTTCATCGATACACCAAACTTTGGAAGACACGGAGGCTCAAGTCCCAAGTGTAGAATATTAGCCGTGTTGCACGAAAGCCTCCAGCAAGGGGGAAAAAAATATATTTTAAGTGAGCATTCCCCCACCAAGCGCAGGGAGAGAGATAGAGGGAAATAAATTAATACGGCTGTAATTGATAGGAGGAGATAAGTCTGCTCTGTGGAATACGGAGAGGAAAATGAAGGGGAGGCGTGAGCATACCTTGCCTATGAATTACTGAGTCAGTGGGAATTGCCTGGCTCCAGTCAGCAGGAGCTCTTGGAAGCAAAAGGGTCCAGGACCCACCCCCAGCAATTCAAGTTAACACATCCGGTTTGCAGCCCAAGAGCTGAGGTGATTATTAAATGTGCAACAAAGCTGACGAAGGATGTGCCCAAGGACCTTGTCTTCATTTGCATGAAAATACAAACAACCATTTAACTGAATCACAGGAATGGGCGCTAGCTTTGTTGCCTTTGGTCTTCGGTGCTCAAAGTAGGCAGATATTGTGACTCCCCCTTCTCTGTGGCCCCTGAGTGGGGGGGGTGGGTCACTAAACTGTTGTCACAGAAACACCCCTTGTTCAGGATCCTGCCTGTGTCTTGCAAGGTGATGCTCTCAAGTCTTTCCTGAGCACACGGACCCCATGAATGTTGGATTGTAGATTTTCATCAGTCTGTTCTGGGCATGCCTGGAGAAAGAAGAAGGGCTCACAAACCACAGCCCCTTGACCCCAGGAAGGTGAACTTTCCAGAGTCTATGACTAGATGGACGTCATAAGAGAAGTGGCTTATCTTTCATGCTGTCCACCACTGATCCTCAATACCCATGCAGAAGCTGAAACCAGCAGCAGAGTGCATCTGGGAAGCTGGTAGTAATTTGTGACCAGGAGACCTTTCAAACCCAGTTGCCCAGTTGCCAGGGCTCAGGCTCACTCAAAGGCAAGCAGCACCATCATTCGCAGCCCCCCTCCCTGCAATTTTTAAAATGCAACCAAGAACAACTGAAAGGATGGAATATATGATGGGACTAAATCTATTGATCAAAAGCACCCCCCAACCCCCACCAAAGACAAGCTATAAATTAAACAGCACAATGACCAGAAAGGGACAGTTTTATATTAAAAAGCAGCAAATTCACAGCTTGGGGTAGGAGCATCAGGGAGGCAGGCCTGAGCACTCTAAGCACCCTTTCTGACAGGAAGGTTAAAAATGCTCCCATTCCTTATGACAGAGTCGTGCTGTGAGAATGCCAGGTGCTTCTCTGCTAACTACCCATTTCTCACGCAGTGAATCCTCATCTTTTTTTGTGTGTGTTTTTGTTCTGTTTTTGGTTTTGGTTTTTTTGAGACAAGGTCTCTGTGTAGCCTTGGTTGTCCTGGACTCGCTTTATAGACCAGGCTGGCCTTAAACTCACAGCGATCCGCCTGCTTCTGCCTCCCAAGTGCTGGGATTAAAGGCATGTGCCACCACACCCAGCTCGAATCCTCATCTTTTAATCCTGCTCACTGCATGGGTTTAGCTGGGTTCCCCATGACATCACTCCTCCTGCATTTTCATCCTTCATTACTGATACTGCTAACTACTCAGCACCATGCTCACAGGCCTCCCTTCTGGACTTGGACGTAAGACACAAGGATAGACATCTATCCAGGATGCTCAAAGGCACACTGAAAGCCCAGGACTAACCTCCCCTCATCTCTGTTCCTGTGTGAAAAAAAAAAAAACCCACTAGACAGATTGACACACAGAAGTTATATACCTTAGTGACTGGCCATGCCAACTGCAACCACTATTTCTTGCTTACCCTGGTGGTGACATCATGAAAGCTTTGTTGAGTGAAGACCTTTCAGAAGAGGACACTTTGAAGAGCAAAGTCTCCACCCATACAGAGAAGGTGTTGATCTAGTAACAGTTGAAGACTACGATGGATCCCAGGCAAGCCCTCCATGAGTAGTCTAGATGTTTCCAAGGGAAAAGATGAGAAGGAGACAGAATTTGCTCTGGACACAGAATTTCTAGGGGATGCCCAAGATCAAGATGGCCAACACATAAGAACCAATGTATGTTAGTCAGCAATCTTGCTTAGTCCATTCCCACTAGATCCCAAGACAAGATGAGACGCCAGTGATAGCATCTTCGTGAACAAAATGTTGACATTTGATTCATAGTGACTTTTCACTTTGAAATGGATTTTTAATATTTTAATTCTTAATTTTTGTGTGTGTGCACTCATGTAAGGGCACATATTTATGTAAGTACGCATGTCAACATGTATGCGGAGGTTAGAGGTCAACCTGTGATGTTGTTACTTAGGTACTGTCCACCTTTTTTTGTGAAGCAACATTTCTCACTGGCCTGGAGCTAGCCAAGTAGGCTAGGCTGGCTGGCCACTGAGCCTCAAGGATCAGCCTGCCTCTCCATATTGCCCATGCTGGCATTACAAGGGAATACACATATATAGGCTCACACCCAAGTGCATGCATGGACACACACACACACACACACATATACATATACACACTTCATTCTGGACAAAGGACACTTGCTTAATGAGGCCAAGCTGGCAGGGAAGAGCTTGTCCTTAAGCCAGGAATTGGGCACTTCTCTCAGACACTTCACAATGGTTGCGTTTAGTTTTCTTCTTCTGTGTACACTTCATGCTTTTAAAGATTGTGCATAGTGTGATATGACTTTCTCACGTACTATGGTGCCTCACATTTGACCATGTCCCCTGGAGGGGGAGACCTGGGGGCACTCAGAGGAAGGACAGCAGGTAGCCAAGAAGAGACTTGATACCCTATGAGAATATATAGGGGGAGGTAATCCCCCTCAGGAACAGTCATAGGGGAGGGGAATAATGGGAAAATGGTGGGGGAGGAATGGGAGGATACAAGGGATGGGATAAACATTGAGATATAACAAGAATAAATTAATAAAAAAATAAAATAATAAAATAAAATAAAATAAAAATAAAAAAAATAAAAAGATTGTGCATAGTTTTGCCAAGTACCACAGGTAGCAATAAAGGCTCTGGGGTGTTGTTGTTGTTGCTGCTGCTGCTGTTTTGGTTGCAGGAGGAAGGAAGTCAACTGTCTGTTTCTTGGTTCTAGGGAAATCTCTAGGCATGAACCATTTGCTACTGGTTGTGCTTACCATATCCCTGTCTTTTATGCACACACCCCTCAATCAAGGAGAGACAATAGAATCTCATCAACACTAAGATGTCTATGTGAACATATAGCACCCAGACAGACAGCTTCTCAGACATAAGGCGTTTTTCTCCTTGTCCACAGGAAAAACAGATTTGTAGTGGCAAGGCCGCTGGACAGCTCAGGGGTCTCTAAGCAGCAGCCTTGAATCATACGTTCCACTCATCTACAAGCAAGAATTATCTGGTCAACTCCTTCCTGAGTTGTTAGCACGAGTGACCCCATACATAGTACATTTTCTCATTTTTTGTTTGTGTATTTGTGTGTGTGTGTGTGTGTGTGTGTGTATGTGTGTGTGTGTGTGTTCATGTCTCTCTGTGGACAGTAGGCATTTTACTGACTGAGTCATTTCTCTTGCCCCAATGTGGTTTCTTAATAAATAAACACTAAAAACTCAGCATTATTCATTTTAATGTGCTCAATATTTTTATTAATTATCTGGGAACTCTATCCATCCATACAACATATTTTGCTCATTTATTCCTCCCCAACGCCACCCAAATCCATCACCTGTGCTCCTATCCCCTTAAAACTTTATCTCCTCTCCTCCTCCTTCTCTTCTTCTTCTTCTTCTCCTCCTCCTCCTCCTCCTCCTCCTCCTCCTCCTTCTTCTTCTTCTTCTTCTTCTTCTTCTTCTTCTTCTTCTATAACCCATTGAGTCTAGTTTCTGTTATCCCTGTACTCAGGAGTGTGCGGTCCTCTACTAGAACAAAGTTGACCTATCAAGAGCTACACCCTTAAATAAAACTGACTCTTCCCCCCCCCAAACCTCAAAGAAACTCTGACTATCCACTGTCCATAGCTCCTCAGGTAGTCATAGGAGCCGGGAAACCTCTCCCTACCCCATACTGGAGTGTTGACTGGCTTGATCTTGTCCAGGCAACTGCAGTTGCTCTGAGTTTCTGAGTGCAGCCAGCAGTCATGCCATGTTCTGAAGATTACTTCCCTTTGGGCCCCCCTGACCTCTGCTCCTCTACTATGATGGTCTCTGAGCCTATGTGAGATGTGGTATAGATACTTCATTTGTGGATGAGAACTCCACAGATATTTGTTCTTAACAAGACAGACAGAAAAGCAGAGAGAGAGAGAGAGAGAGAGAGAGAGCGCAGGGGACATGGGATCCCTAGGTACAACTATGCACAGTTAGGACTTCCCATATCATGACACAACTAATTTCCCTGGACTTGAGTTGAGTGTCCGTTACTTGTCTAAGGCATCACGGGGCGACAGACTCCATTACATGACACTGGGACCCATGAGAACTGACAGAAACACGCCAGACTCCTCTTTGCTTCCTTTCATGACTTCACACCTTATCAAAGGGCATCTCTCCCTGCTTTATTGAGCTGGTTGGTGCCCTGCGTTCCACTCAGGAATTCTGGGTGGGGAGAGGATCCCAACACCTCAGTGGTAGTACGAGTTCTTTTTACTTTCACTGGAATAAAAAACAAATCACATCTGCAACTATACCTAAAAGAAAGCATATATATATATATATATATATATATATATATATATATATATATATATATATATATATAGAGAGAGAGAGAGAGAGAGAGAGAGAGAGAGAGAGAGAGAGAAGGGAAGGAGGGAGGGATGAAGGTAGGGAGGGGGAGAGTGAGAAAGAGCTTTGGCATTAACTTGAAAAATAGGAACCAACTTTTTTAAATTCTCAAATTCAGTGACTGGGTGTACTTTTTTTTAAAAAAAAAAACTGTCTTTTTGTTATTCTTTCATCTTTGAAATTTTTATATATGTATCAAGTGAAACATAATCACATACAATCCTGCATTTTCCCCCTCTAACTCTCCTGCAATGCAGTTTCATTACCTGTCAAAGCTTCCTCTGTGCAGTTTCATTACTGGTCAAAGGTATGAAAATAACAGACTGTGGGTGTTCATTCTAAGTGGGGTCTCTCTCTCTCTCTCTCTCTCTCTCTCTCTCTCTCTCTCTCTCCTCTCCTCATCTCTCTCTCTCCTCTGTGTGTGTGGTGTGTGTTCTCTCTCTCTCCTCTCTCTCTCTCTCTCTCTCTCTCTCTGTGTGTGTGTGTGTGTGTGTGTGTGTGTGTGTGTGAACACACCAAGGTTCAGGGAACATCTTAGAAGAAGAGGAAGGAAGGAAGAATGTAAGGGCAGGATGATGGGGAGGAGGGCTGTGACATGCTGTCTTCTGGATATGACGTGGCCATAGCAGTCATGAACTTCCAGGACACAATTTTCAGAAATAAGATGGCAAATACCTTGGTCTCAGTCACCTTCTCCTGAAGCATAGCCACATTCTGGCTGAACGTCTTGGGCGCTGGAGGTCCTCCTTACCTCTGGCCAACTTAGTCAACCATAAAGAGAAATGCATGAATTGCAGTCAGCGTGTCTTTTAACTTAAGGCCTCGCTCAACCAGAATTATATGCTGCCTTGGGGGACTCAAGTTCAGGCTCCCTGTTTTTGTGGAGACCTTCAGCCTGATGTGGAACAGAGTAGGGGGATAAGCCAGTGAGTAAATACTATTTGTAAATTGAGGTAAGCACAAGGCAGGGTGAGGGTCTTGTCTCCTGCCTTCCCTGAGACAGGTTCAACTGGCCCTGTTGCTACTTTCCTAGGATGTGTATTCTCTCTCATATTTGTCCTTCCAAGGATGGACATATCTAAAAACCAAACTATAAACATAGCCAGTTTGAATACAAATAGACACTCAGTGGAATATCGTAAACTCTTGTGGTCCATCATGAATTCGTTATTAGGGGTTGCAAACAAGACAGTCTCCTGAGTGGAGCAGGCCTTTGAAACTGACACAGCACAGATCTGGAGCCTTCTTCAAAGCCCAGGCCTGTCATTTACTGTGTGTGTGGCCTTCAACAAGCAACCTCTCCTGCCTGCGCTCTCCTCTGTAAACGTGGGTGTTAAGATCTCGGAGCCTATTTAGGGACGTTGTTGCAAAGGAGGAAATGAAGTCATTCCTAAGCAGGGCTCAGCCTGCACCTGTAGCCTCAGCTTTGCAGGAAGGGAGTGTCCTTGAAGTGCTGGACTACAGAAGACCTGTCCCCATTCAGCCATAGTTGCACAGAGGTATTCAAAAGCTAACAGCATACTCAGCCTGGGGAAGAAGCAGCTTGGAGTGGGGGAATGGCTTCTCACAAACAGGAAGATCAAGTTGCCCCATTAACCCTAGGCTGTTGGAATGCTCTATCTTCCCTGGCAGCTCTTTGAGGGAACATGACCTTGATGGAAGCCACATTACATGTATCCCTTAAAAAGATGAGCATACAAGTTGGAGAGATGGCTGAGTCATTAAAGAAAGCACTTGCCTTGTGAGTATGAGGACCTGTGCTCCACAGAGCCTAAGTGAGAGGGGAAATGGGGCTCATGGTAGCATGTGCTTATAATCTCAACTCTAGGGAGGTGCAAATAGGTATCTCCCAAGGGCTTTCTGGTCAACCAGACTCTAGCCCACTGGGTGCATTTCACACTAGTGAAAGACTCTGTCATAAAAGAAAATCCATCTAGATGACACTTGAGCAGCAATAGTGAGGATGTTCTCTGCCTTTAAACATACACACAGTGCATCTTCACCACACACACACACACACACAAATGTCCACACTGCACACACGCAAACTCACATGGTGAACACAGCTAGATGTGTTAGTATATTCCTGCTAACCTAGACTTTGGAGACTAAGACAGGAGCATTGCAAATTGAAGGCTAGCCTGAGTTACATAGAACTCAATCCTTTCTCTCTCCCTTCCCCTCCCTCCCTCCCTCCTCTCCCTTCCTTTCTTTCTCTCTCTCTCTCTCTCTCTCTCTCTCTCTCTCTCTCTCTCTCTCTCTCTCTCTCTCTCTCTCTCACACACACACACACACACACGCACCACCACCACCACCACCACAATCAACAGCAACAACAATAACCAAATCTAGGTGAACCTGAGTCTTTGATTAAAGCTGTGTTTCCCTGGCTTCTCCGGAGCAACCCTATCTAGCATCCTTTCAACTCAGAGCTGCAACATCTTTGTGGATATGCGGGCTTGGGAATGCACTTTGGGGCTTGCTGATCACACATAACATAGGATTATAGGAAGGTCTACTAGAGAAAAAGCCATCCCCAGAGAGCCTAGGCACAATAGACACTAGATGGCTTCAGAAGTCTTCTCCAGTGTCTGTCCCAGGAAACATAGTGGCCCAGCTCCTACCCTCTGGGGTATGACAGGCTCATTTCTTGATCAGATGGGCCATGGCAGGAGAAAAGCCTTGTGAAGTCTTCAGTTAAGAGAGTTGAGTCCTAAAGATATTGTCCAGGAAGAGAATGAAACAGAATACGATCTTGGGCTCTGTCAACGCAAGTATAGAAGTTGGGAAGGAGACAACAGCCCATACCCTAGAGGCCAGGGCGTTGTGAGAGAGTGGAGAAAATACTGTATGAGGTAAATGAGCTCAAGCCCAAGGTGGCAGGCAGTGTCCATGGAGAGGCATGAGAGTGAGGGACTCCCTGTGAGGACAACATCTGAGGGCAAGCTCACAACAGGGAGCTATGTAAGCTCCATCTCAACTTTATCCTATGAAGTAAAATCAGCTTCTCACAACAGCGCTGGGCTAGGGATGATCTGGAAAGAAGTAAGTTATCCAGATGAAAGGGACCAAGGATATCGAGATAGGAGAAGTGATTGCCTCCCACCAGGAAGGAGTACTCAGAGAAAAGGCAGGGGAGCTCAGGGGACTTGAGATGGGAGAGTCTGGTCATCTTGGTTAGAAGACTGACTGATGAGGAAGTTTAGGATGCTGGAGACTCGCAAGTGACACCAGCTGCCTAGCTTCCACACACATATCAGACTTCCTGTTTTCCGGCATTCCTCTGATAAAAAGGAAGCTGCTCATGTCTTACATTGCTTTGTTGTGTGTGGATGTTTTGAGGGAAGTCCATTCTTCCAGCCTTGCCACCAGCCAGGGGCGATAACGAAGTTATTTATAATTCTTTGCAACCTACGCTGGACATAAAGAATGGAGCGTCCCTCCTTTGCTTCTGCATAGCTGCTGTGGGGAGAGACACAGGTGGGACTCATGTTCCCAGGCAGAGAAACGACAACTTATGTCCCCCAACCCCCCCCCCCCATGCCTTCGGGATGCCAGTGACTGAGCTGTGTGTGCAGAGGTACACACACTGGCCACCAGGCCATCCAAAGGAAGACTTTGTTTCTGAAACATCTAAAACCCAGGCCCACCAGGAGACACTAATGCATACCCACTAGGTCTCAACTTTGTGAGACAATGTAGAACTTTCTCACAGGATGAAATGATCCTAGAATTGAGCAGGCCTGTGACAATACATCTGCAAACACAGACTCACCAAGAAATGCTTTCGATTAGATGAATCAAAAACGTGTTTTGTCGGTTGTTTCCAAGGAAGCTAGTAGAACAGGCTGCGGAGGATTGCCCACCCCAGGAAGAGCCTTGCTTTTCCCTCCACACCCTAGGAGGAGGGAAGGTCCTGCCCTTTGTCCCTAGCTGATCCAAAGACACAGTCTCCAATGCTTCGGGGAAACTCTCATGCATCTGAAGCTTGTCCAAGGCTTCCAAATAAAGCCCTGTCTAAAGCCACGAGCTCGTTTGGCCCAAGTCACATAACGAGTTCCAAACCGGACATGTGAAGTCACATAGCATAGGCTGGTGGTACCAGTAAACAAAGCTGCTCTTTCAAGATTCTGCCTTGATGGTCAAGGGTCATCTGGATAAAATAACAGAAAATAAAGCCAAATGGGAACAGGTGTGAGTGTCACCTTGTTACAGGAAACTGATAAACAAAAGCACACATCTCTCCATGATGGGCCATTCCGAGAATGAGGGTCTCTTAGTCTCTAGAACAGCGTTTCTTTTATCTATAGTTAAAAAACAAAAATGAAGGGGGGAGGGAGAGGGAGATAAAATAAAAAAAGATAAAAATTGAACCGTAATATATCCTATCTCCGCTTGTTAAAATATTTAACTGACTTTTAAAATAAACTCGTATGACTTCATTTTTCATCACTAAAAGTGATAGTTTTAAGTCAAAATGAAGACGTAAGACTTGTTTATCACTGTCCTTTCCTGAAATGCTATTAAAATGAGAGTAAAGGAATTAGAAAGTCATGGACTTGAATGACAAAGAAAACATGACAGCCAACAAGAAAAGACACCAAGTGGTGGATAACAGATGGGTGGGTTTAAACATGGAGGACAGGATACAGAGTTGAAACTCGCTTCCTAAAAACTGTTCACTGATGCTGCCGGACTCTAGAAAAGCTAAATTTTGAGGCACATGTTACCACTGAAAACATCAGTACAGAAAATGATTGGGAAGATACAAATGACAGAAAAGCCTTAAAAATTCCTTAGCCCTTAGGTGCCCCTTTCCCCCAAAGCTGCCCATCCACTTCTCTTTCTCCTGCATCTCAGAAGAGAACACTTTGCAGAAAGGCTGTGTCGTAGTGGGTCTGGGTTGGGTTATCTGGCAACTCAAGGGCCACAGCAAAGCATCGCATGGAAAGTGGGCATTTGAGTCCACATGAGAAGTGTCTAAATGCCTACTTGCCCTTTCCTCTTTGCTCTGAGGATGTGCATCCATCCTCACTACGGACATTTCTCTCTAAATACACTGGCACACCCAAAAGAGGTGTACACAGCCTGGGAAGCAGCATTAGTGTAAGCTGTTGCCAGGTAACAAGGCCACCATCAACAAGCCCTACTCACACACCCTATTTCCAATAAGCTTGGCAGTGTCTCCTACCAACAGCTTCACATATTTGAAGAAAGGCACTAATTTGAAAGGTTAAAGTCAAACAAACAGCAAATGAAGTGGGTATAATCCAGTGTCAAACCCCAGATTAATATTAATAATATATTAATATTCTCAAAGATGAGAGATGTGTGCCCAGAAGAAACAGTGTAAGACTTTTTAAAAAGGAGTATTCAGGAAACAATAAGGTTCTTACAAATAGAAATGGTGGTTCAAGGGTTTTTTTTAATAATGCTACTATTTAGACAATTAAAAATCAATAAATCAGAACAGTAGTAAAGGACCTATGTTAAAGAGATGAAAAATTGGATGGAAAAAGATAAGGACACTACAGAGAACGAATCAAGGTCTAACCTTTCACGAGAAAGAGTGTGGGCAAGAGAAAGTAGAACAAATGAGTTTGGGAACATGAGATGCCATGGAGCTAAAGACCAGTGGTCACCAAGTTTCTGTCTACCAGGAAAATACACATACTTCTGTACAAAGTGCAGCTCCACAGCATTTTAGAAGACTGGAAATGAAGGGAGCCTAGACATTTTCTACAAACGTAAGAAGAAAATAAGACATATTAAAACCAAAACAAGGGATTGGGTTTCTCGGCAGGAACAAGAGAAGCTCAGTGGCAATGGCGAAGTGCCCTTGACGTTCTAACATCATCCACATCTTTTATTTTTATGCTGCTGACGTCTGAAGCTCTACTAGTGAGATCTAAAGGCTCGTTGTTCGACTGTGACGGAGGAAATCAAGACTGGCAGTTATGCAGGGCCCTAAACAACGTATCTCACGTCTTATCCTCACCTGTCTTGTTCCTGGGAAACTGAATAGAAGAACTGGGATTTGGGAAGGTGCCCACAACTAAAAATTGAGACCAATTATGAACGGATACCCAAAGTTTCTTCCTCGTGCAAAGATGAGGCGTATGAAGCAAATTGAAAGCTCAACAGATTTTAAAACAAAGCATTCGATAACTTCGGGTAAAGCAAAAAAAGTTTACAATTAAATAAGTACAATGAAAGTAAACACTTCTAAAGAATATTTGCAAAGTCAAGAAGTGTCAAGCAAAGGAAGAACATTTCACTTTCCACGAGGAAAAAAAAAGTAAATAATACATTATCAAAAATCTACTTGGCGTGCAACTTCCTCTCGATCAAGCCCTGTCTCTTCCTGAGGGAAGCCCTGGATTTCTGGGCTGGATGGGCCTGAGACACACTTCCTGAGCCTCCTTGGGGGGGTCTCACACTAGCCCTGGAGTGCCGGCATGTAATATGGAAAACCTGTTTCAAGTGGACATTTGCACCAGATCTGCCTAACTTACACATCATGAGCCTTGGCTGTCGCTTTTTCGTTTGTTAGGACATGAGTTTGTCTGTCATGGTAAAGAGTCAAAACAAAAGGCCTGCCTGAGAAAGGCAGGGTTAATGAGGCAGTTTGGTGGTGTCAGGTCCAGGCATCTTCTCAAGTGCTCTTCCCTCTCTGGAGGCAGTATCCTGTGGCAGCTAAGAACATGGTCCCAGACTCTAGGCTACATGGATAAAGTCTCAGTTCTGGCATTTACCAGATGCATCACAGCGATGTGCCTCGGCTTCTCCTCCTGTAACCTGGTAGTAATGGTAGTACGTACTTTGTGGGCTACTGTGAGGTGACAGGAGCAGAGCACGTAGACAAGGGCCCAGAACATCATAAGCTTTAACCACCAGTGTCTGTCACTGACCCTTCCTGGGGCGGCCTTCTTCCACCAAAGTTCCTCCTGGCTGTGCCCACACAGAAGCTAACAGGGAGAGGAAGGACTACTCCCCTGACTGTCATATGCAAGGAATTAACCACCTGTTAGCTGGAACCCTATGGTATGGCCCTCTTCTAGGGCACTTGGGCTGTGGCTATTGAAAGAGACCCAGAAGCCTTTGCCAGTGCCATTAAGTCAAATGTTAGAATCCAAGTTCTATAATGTATAACTCTTTTTTTTTTTTGATGTTGAAATTTTTTTTATTAATTTATTCATATTACATCTCAATTGTTAGCCCTTCCCCTGTTTCCTCCCATTCTTCCCTCCCTCCCACTTCTCCCCTTCTCCCCTCCCCTATGTCTGTGACTGAGGGAGACCTCCTCCCCCTATATATGCTCTCAGAATATCAAGTCTCTTCTTGGTAACTAGCTATCCTTCCTCTGAGTGCCACCTTGATCAGAAGATAAAATCATAGTACTGACTTGTCAGAAGATCATGTTTTTCCTATTAACTTGGGGCTGCACTTAGTTTTATCATGTCTATGTCTACTCTACTTGGAGACTGGTTCCCCACCCCACTCTTCTATCTACCTCTATTTATATATCTATATCTATAACGTATAAAAATATTATATATTTTATATCATATATATATATGTATATATATATACATATATATATATCCAGGTTTTTTTGTTGTTGTTTGATTGGTTGTGATTTATTTTGTTTTACAACAGACAGGGTCTCACTCTGCAGTCCGAACTAGCTTGGAACTTACTCCAAGCTGACCTTGTACTTGTAGCAGTCTTCCTACTCCCATCCTCGCAAATGATGTGATCACAGGCTTGGACCATCACACCTAGTTGGGATTAATTCTCTTTAATTATGTTTAAAACAAGATAGGTGACTACTGTCCAACAGAACTATGTCAAAAGTATCACTCACGTTTTTCTTTCATTTTGTCACAGTGAATTTGGGTGTGTCTGTGTGACGTGTGTTTGTGTGTGTGTGTGTGTGTGTGTGTGTGTAAATATATATTAGAAGATAGGCAATTAGTTTCTGGAATTCAAGCAATCCCTACTCCAGCAGAAATCACATAGAGAATTTCATACATGAATTTGCCGTGACAAATTTCACTGTCTTATGGAGTTGGAAGTTGTAAATGATTTTCTTTAAAGTAATATTGAAGCTTTTTAAAATTGAAAACAGCCAAATAAAGCTGGGCAAAATACAATAGATTCATTTTTTTTACTGCAGATCTTCAAATTGTAAAAAAAAAAAAAAATTTGTCTCCTGGCCAGTTTGGGCTGGCTTGAAGCCAAAATAGATTTCGGTTCTTATCCTCACTCTTGTGCTTACTGTGGGCAAAATAAAAACCCTCAATTAAAAAAAAAAAAAAAAAAAACTTGAGCCAAGCATTGGGTAAGAAGTGTAGTGGATTCCTTAACTATATTCTTTGTGGGAAAACATCATGTTACTTCACATCAGTTTTTTTTCTCCAGTCTCTGAGAAAACCAAGCACTAAGTAAGTTTTTTTTTAAGTTCAAATATGTTGAGAGTCTACAATAAATCAACCTTTAATAACTAGCAGTAAACACAAGAGCAATCAATAACTGAAAATACTGAGCATTAGAATATTTCTGAGCAGTTGTTTTTCTCTAGGTGTGGGTCAGCCCTAGGAAGATAGCAGGCACCTTCTTAGCACAAAAGATCTCTCCTGGCTTCCTGCCGTCTCACCCTCCCCCACTCCTCCTTCTTTTTAATTAACAAGATTTGAGATCATTTGGCAAATTGTAACCGTAAAAGTGAGGATTGTCACCCGTAGTGTGTTATCACTTGCAAAATAAATCTCGCCTCTCCTCTCCCTGTGTACTTCATAAATGTCATTTTCTCTTCATATTTATCTTGCTTCCAAAATCCATTATGTGATTGTCACTTCATTGAAATCAAAAGCTGTCTCTTAATTACACAGGGACTGGGTATAAATCATAAACCTATCTCTCTATATGTTCGTTTTTAAAACAATTACTGCCAAATGTCTATTTTGTAAGCAAAAGACCAAAGCGGATTTTACTAGGTTAAAATTAAGACTTATGAAAATATGCAGCTTGGGAGATGAACAAAGGTGTGTGTGTGTGTGTGTGTGTGTGTGTGTGTGTGTGTGTGTGTGTGTACACATATGTGTCTAATTCATAATGACCATATGGCCAAGGGCTGGTAAAAGCACAGGAAACATGACAGTGGCCTTGAAGAAGATGGTGGAAGCTGTGTCCTCTCTCCATCAGGCTAACTTTGTCATGTGGAGAGAAACTAAGCTATGTTGCAACAGGAATGAGAGGTCCTGAGGCTGATGATGTCATAGGAACACCATGCTTGTATCAAGCCTGCAAGAAATGGACTCCATGAGGCTCAAGTCTGCGCATCCCACTAATTAATCTCAGGAAGGGCACCAACCCTTAGCTATTAGACACACTCTGAAATGGGGGAAATAGTTTCATTGCTAAATGTCAGGGCTTGGTTCGTCTAGTATTAGCTTTCAGCCTGTATTAAAGTGGCTTCGTATTCATTTGTGTGGTGTTAGCATCCTTTGAGAAAAATTAACACTGGGCTCTTTTTGTCATGAGATTGCACGTCACACTCCTTATTTGACAGGTTACCTGCTATTTTGAGGCTATGAATGAGATTTCTTCTTATTTAAAGCTTGTTTTAAAAACAACAGGCTGTTGCGTGATGGTACATATAGCATTTGTCTTCATGGTGAGAAGGAACATGTGTGAGGACAGCCTTGACACAGGCTGTACCAGAAGCAGTGAGCAGAGGTGTTCTTGTAGCCATGGCTTGGGTTGGAGACAAGTGGGGACAGATCTTCTAATTTAAAAAAAAAAAAAACAACTTTGTATTGGTTCTTTATGAATTTCACATCATGCACCTCAATACCAGTTATCTCCTTGTCTTTTTATATCCATCCTCTGCCCTTGCAAACTCCCCATGAAAAGAAAATAACATCTCACCATAGAAGCTGTGGTTTGTTACAGTGTGTCACCCAGTATACCCCTTTGCCCAAATAGCTTGACTGGCGAACGGTCATTGCAATGACTCATTGGTCTGGTTCAAGGCCCCTGGCTGCTGCTACACTATCCGTAATGGATCCTCACAGGACTCAGATATCCTGTTGTTGTCCTGTGTCATGGAGATCCTGGAGCTTTGAATCTGCAGAACTTGCCCATCCATGAGCTCAAACAGTTCATAGGTGAGGTAGATCTTGGGGTAGGCCACCCCAGAGTCCTGAATGACAGATTTTCTTTACCTGGAAGAAAGCCAGGTTGGTGTCCCAGAGGGTTTGATATTTTGAGTGGGTCTTGAAAGAAGCAAGACTTCAGTACTGGGGAAGGGCGGGGAAGGAGTGGAGACACCTTCCAGAAAGTCCTGAAGTGCCTAGGAGACACACTCCTAGGCAACCCCAAACTGGGAACATCCCTGATAGATCCAGAAGCTATGAGATCCATAGGCTGGGCACCTCGAATGTTGCGCAATATTCAAGAAACCACAGGGGGCTCCCACACTGCCTTGCTAGAGGACGCTTCTGACGCCCTATAAGTTTCAAAAGTACGAGTTAGTCATGGGCAGAGCACAGCCTCTGGGAGGCAGGCCCAGATATAGTTCTGTTCCCACAGGAGGAGAGCTATCTGATGCAGATGAAGGCACCGTGTCTGCGACACTCGGACTGGGTCCCTAGCTGCACATGTGTCTACAGGCTGTGCACCCAGCCAAACATTCACAGTTACCAAGGGTCCTGAGTCCCTTGCTCAGACTCCTATTCCTTTTCTAGCCCCTCCTCTTTGCAGGGCCCTCATATCAGGCCCAGAAGAGGCTTCCAGGTTGCTTTGAGGACCTTGCCCATGGTCTCCTCATACAGTAATGGGCATTCCAGTGACATCCACAGCTCAAGTCCAGTTTTGTCATGAGCGATGGAGGCTGCTGGGGGGCAGGTGCTACATGTAACAACTCTCTGTGGGTTATTTCTGAACCCTCTCCTCTTTGCCCTGCCATGCCCTCCCTCCCCAGGTGACTGTAAATGTTAAATTGCTATCTGTGGATGATTATAATCATAGGAAGTAAAAACAAATGGGCTCTAGTCCTCAGCTCATGGCCATAAAGTTTACAAACTCTTGTGGTGGAGGAACAGATTAGCATAGCTGCCACTTTGCTCCTTTAGTCACAGCATTATTCCCCAGGATGGCTATTTTTTTCTTTTAAATCATCTGGTTGAGGTTTGGGGGTTGTTGGTTTTTTTCAACCAAGCTGATTTCCTAGAACGTAAGAAATACTGTGAGGTCTACAGAACAGGTTAGGAGCTATCATAAACGATTAGGCCAACGTCTATTTTGAAACATGGAAAAGCAGCCCAATTTCTTATCCACTGTAATCTCTTGGGACAACCAGGCAACTATGTACTCCCGCTGGGCCTATGCAGTAAGAAATGGGCCCCTGATGGTTTATTTAAAAGTGTACTGTCAGAGATAATGGTTTCGGATGAAGCTTCTGGCCTCCCGATGACTGCTGTTGTTCCATGGGCTAATTACGTCTACCTTAGGTTCACTAATGTGGGCCAATCAAGCTGGTCACGTGAGATGATATTTCTGGCTGTTATTTTCTAGAGCCAGCCCTCTCCCCCACCCTGCCACGGGACCAGCGGGCACTGAGCAATAGTATAGAAAAAGAAATGATTAATTTGAAGTTCGGGCGTGAGACAAGGTCAGCAAGGGAGCACCTCTGGCTGGAAGGAGCATTTCAAGATGGATCTGTGGCTTGTGAGATCATCTTATGATCCACTTCCCATTTTGTTACCAGGGGAAGTCTGAAACCTGACACTCAAGCCACCGCGGTGTTGGGTAGCATGTTGTATGATGGGCTTTTCATAAAAATTAGCTGACATTGTCATGAGCACACAAGTGAATTTATAGCTTTCATACTGGACGGCTGTTCCCAGAGCAGTTTCCAATCACTTGGGCTTTTTATTAAGTTATTGTTCCTTTATTGTTCAGCGGAGTGTAAGCGGTGAGATTCCCCATAACTATACGTTCACCCCAACCCCTACCCCCGATGTGAAGTGCGGCTCGTGGAATTAGAGAGAAGAGTGAAGGAAGGCTAAGACTCCCTGAACCATTGGAGAGATGAGACCTATCACCTGGCGTTGCACATCGATCACCCGCTTCTCTATAAAGCAGAGGTTTAGTCCTGCACCCACACCACAACTCTTCTGGAAAGTTCCAGAGGAAGAACTCAGGGGGGGCTGGAACATGGTACTGTTCACGTCCTTTCGACCCCAGAAGCCCACCCTTTCCATCGTTCTTCTTCCTGGGCCCTTCTCAGGCTTCAGCTGAGTTCTTGGCCCCTCATCTGCCAAGGTGCTCACTGATGGAGACTGCTGTGCTTCTTGATTGTCACATTGATCCAGAATCAGCTGATAAGTAAATCTCTGGGCATGGCTCTGAAGAAGTTTCTAGATTGGGGCAACTAAGCTGGGAAGATCCACTCTTACTGTGGGTGGAACCATCCTGTGAGCTTGGGGGACTGATTAAAAAGAAGCAAGCGATCTGAGCACCAGCACTGATCTCCCTTTCTGCTTCCTGTCATGGACACAGTGTGACCAGTTACCTCACACTTCTCCACCATGACCACAGCAGCTTGAATAAGAATGGCCTGCTCATGTATTTGAATGCTTCATCTGTAGTTGATGGAACAGTTTGGAAAGGATTAGGAGGTGTGGCTTATTGGAGAAGGTGTGTCACTGGGGTTGGCCTCAGCCCCAGTGTTCTCTCTCTCTCTCTCTCTCTCTCTCTCTCTCTCTCTCTCTCTCTCTCTCTCTCTCTCTCTCTCTCCCCACCCACCCATCCCCGCCTCCACTTCCTACTTCTGGATCATGTGTAAGCTTTCAGTTACCATTCCTGCCCACCTCCTGCCCTGCTTCATGCCATAATAATCATGAACTCTAATTCTCTGGAACATTCAGTCCCAAATTAAATCTGTTCTTTTATAAGTTGCCTTGATTGTGGTGTCTCTTCACAGGAATAGAAAAGTGAGTAGGACACTCACCAAGGAAAAAGTCTTCTTAGTCAAAGATGCTGACTTTATTTTCAGGAATTGATGGCAACTTGTTAACCAGGAAGCCCACACCCTGAGGCTCATGGCACCAGCCCATGGCAGCACAGTGGAGGGAAGGGTGAGGCCCCAGAGGCCCTTTGGTTTCCTCTCTGTATATCATGAAATTGAGGCAAACCCAAGAGAGCATGCACATGGCACTCAGCCAGAGGTGGGGTTCTCAGCAGGTTTACAACAAAGAACCATGGATAATCAGAAGAGTAAGACTGACTTCCCACTTGTCAGAGGTTGATAGGCTGAAGGTGGTGTATCTGACAAGCTACTCTCTAGACCTGTAGTCCTGTGGTCCTATGAACATGAATGTTCAGGTTATCAAAACCAGGGATGTTCTTGAGGTAGATTCTAGCAAGAATCAATGATAACCAAGTTAGGACTTTCTTAGACAGTTTTTCATGTCTATCACAAACAACAATAACAACAACAAGAGTGTTTTAAGGAAGGAGAGATTTATTTTGCCCCCTAGTTTCAGAAAGTGCAATCCATATCTATGGGAAAGGCATGGCAATGGTAGCGGCTCCTTTGTACAGGTGAGGGTGTGAGAATACAGTTGTCATGCCGAGACAGGCAAGTATCAAAGAACTCATACTAGATCAAGAGTTGGATAAAACCTTCATGGTCTGGTCTCAGAGACCCAGTCCTCCCAGCCAAAACCCACCTCTTAAAGGTTCCGCAACTCCAAAAACAATGCCACCAGCTAAAGATGAGGTATTCAAACCCATGAGCCTAAGGGTAACGTTTTCTATTCCACCATGGTCACAATGCTCTGTGTCGGAGACACCTTTTCCTGGCTTTCGATGGCTAGCAGCTGTTGTCCAGCTATAGAGCCTGAAGCCTTGGCCAAGAAACTCACATCTGCGTCCACAGATGCCCTCTCTGCTCTGCTATCCAGCCACTACAGTGTGTCCAACCAAAGTTTGAAGCACTCCTCATGAGAGGCAGAACCATGTCTGGCTGTCAGCTTTGACTCTTAAGACATATTGGATCAGTGTATGTATCTCACATCTTGTAAACACTGGGCACCATCTGCAGGCCATGTCCCTGACCTGGGCCAATCCAGTTGCTTAGCGATGTTGGTCCAAGGACTTGGTGGGGGATGGAACATTAGCACAAATTATACACTTTTGAAGTAACTGCCAACATAAAAACAACCTACAGAGGTGCTGAGACTGTGACTCGGTCGGGGAATGCTTTACTGGCGTGTGCACAATGTCCTAGGTCCCACCCCCAGTATCACATACACACAAGAGAACCACAGGGGATGCAGGAGGTTAAGAAACTGTGGAGGCACAGAAATGACCAACCCAAACCTACAAGAAACACCATAGCCATGCTGAGGTGCTCATCCTTTCCTGAGATAGTGCTGGCATCCCAGGCTTAAAACCTGCAGTGTCTTAGTGCTGACACAGTGAGTACAGGACCAGTCTCCTTCTAGGAATCCAATAGCAATATCAAGGGGTCCGACAGGAAGGAGCCTGTGGTTGTGGGCTAGAGACATAATCTGCTCTTTCACCTTCTATGGATTCTTGAATCCTCTATCTCTGAGTTGACACTATTCATGATTGATTCATTGATTAGATGATTATTGATTCATATGATGAATTCTAAATATTTTGATGGTTGATGTAATGATTATTCAAGATTGATCAGTCATTGTGTTAAAGTAAGTGAAATATTTCTACAACTGGATAGTGTTTCATGCACTTCCAAGGAGATGTGTAGTAAGTACGAGGGTGAGCAGAGGTGAATGCTGCTACAATCTCAATAGATAGAGCAACTATGGGGCATAGCTTATTTGGTAGAGTGTCTGTCTAGCATGCACAAGGTCCTGAGTTCAATACCCAGCACCACATTTTTTAAAAATAAGACATGGTGATGTATGCCTGTCATTTTAGCACTTGAAAGGCAGAGATGGAAAGATCAGAAGGTCAATATCACCTTTGATTATATAGCAAGTTCAATTCTAGTCTAGGCTATAAAAAAAAAAAATCCTTTCTTAAAACAAACAAACAAAAGCCATAACAGACAGAAGGCTCTGGCTCCATCCCAGTCCTTGTGAAGGGGGTCTTTCAGACACAGATGTACAGGTTTACAGCTTGGCTCTTGCTAGGTTTTCTCCTAGTGCCCTAATCGTTTTTCACCAGATGCAAAACAGCCAGTGACCATCTCAGTGTACCAACTGCCAGTTAATAAAAAGGACGCAGCCTCTCCTCTCCCCCTATCACTACCCCAGACCCCCTGGCCAGCCCCTCCCTGCCCCTGTGATACTTGCCACTGTCTTCTAGCTCAGACTACACACACTTCATCCAGTCAGAAACCGTCAGTGACAGTTCTGCCCATCAGAACAGGCACAGTCTTTGCCGCACACCAAAGACCTTCTATATGTACGTTCAATGGGTTCTTACTAGCCACTTCCCTCCCCACAGTTCCATGGACTTTCTTCACTGGAACTCCGTGTCCTAGCTGGCTGTATACAATGTAGTTCCATCTGTACACAAGATCCTTTGTAAAATCTCTATCTGACCAAGAATCTCTCTTTCTGAAGGTCCTTTGGGACCCTCCTCCTTTTGCCTTGCTGTGTCTTTCCTGACCACTCCAAGCAGAGGAAAGGGTGCTGGCTTGCTACGGTACTTCTGTAATTTCTGACGTCTCACTGAGCTCTCCAGCCATTCCACTCATTCATTCAGCAACTCTCCTGGGAACACGGTACCCTGAGTGCTCTTAACAGGGTCACCAGTCCTGGATGAAAAGAGACTTGAGACTTAACCCAGGTGGTATTTCCTGTGCTTGGCTTGCTGCCTGATTTAAACCGGATTAAAGCTGAGCTGGCTACCAGGGCTCTGTTTAGCCTTCGTTTGAATCTCTGACACTGGTCAACAGAGCTCCACTCACCATTTTCCACAACTATTTCTGATGCTGAGGCTGGAATCAAAGGGGAAGTCTTGCTGCTCGGAAGGCATTGCTCCCTTTAGTAAAGACAGGTTGGGGGTAGGGAGCTTTTCCTTCAAGGTTGTCACTGCCTCCTGCCCTGGGCTGGCTGTGTCTAGCCCCCAGGGCTACCTTCTCTGCTTCCCCAGGGCAGTCTGTTAGCCCCTGGGCCTGGAAGCTAGGCCAAGGCCAGCCCTGCAGGCAGCAAGGGAAGCCCACCTTTTTTTTTTTTTTTTTTTTTTTTTTTTTTTTTTTTGCATCTGTGCAAACTGAAGAGCTAGCAGCAATATTCATCTTAATTTTCTCTTTAAACCCTTGAGTTGCATTACAGCCTCCATTGTGCTGGTGACAGACAAATGCCTCGCAATCAATCAAAGTTAGGGTGACTGATACACTAAACACCTTTGCTTAATGATGTGATTGTTTCTTATCTGCAAAGTAATGTCACTTATGGCTTTGCTATTTATAGTCAATGTAGTGTTAGACCATTTTATGCCCCTGATGCCTCTGTGGCCAGCCCATTAGCCGTGATTATGGACCAAAGGGGGATACGGGTTCTGAAAGCTTGGAGACAGAGCCTTCAGAGTGTTAATGCCTTCCATGCTCATGCAAAGCCTGCCTCCTCCTCCCACACCGTTCGTTCCCTCCAGTTTCTTGCAGGCTGGTGAGTAAATAAGACAATGGCTGGTCTTGACCATCAGTGCACCACCTGTGCCTCTACTGAGCCTCATCAGGGCAGCGAGGTAGAAATTAAATGTTAAAAAACAAAGAACAAAAAAGAAGGAAAGGAGCCACCTCTCCTCTCTGTTTCAGGCCTGGCTCAGCATGCCTCAGGCAGGGGGTACAGTCTGTAGAAAGACTGACCCTTGTAAGCAGGTCTCCTGGTGGGCTGGCCCAGCCGCTGCCATTCATTCATTATTTGCTAAGCTATTTGCTCAGACGATTCTCTTTGAACAGAGCGGGAGGAGCAGAGCGTGCCAGGGCCTCCCTCCACTGCTCTGTCCCTGTGCTCTGAGAGTTGCTGCTAACTTCAAAGGCAGCCTCCAGGGTGGGAACAGGACCTGAGCTCCTGGGTGACTTGTCTGTACCTCCCAGGCCTGCAGCTACCCCTCTCCTTGGCTGGCATCCAAAAGGACTTCCAGAGTGGGCCTCGGCTCCATGGCCACTCCTGGAAAAGGAACAGAGCGAGTACAGAATCTGTCAAGAATGTAGAAGCGCTCTAGGATGCTGGACAATTGGACACAGTCACTGGCATTCAAAGACCTGGTGAGGCAGCTTTCCCAGGGGCTGTGGCCACCCCACTGTCCAGGAACCATACATTTATTTGACTGAAAAGGAGAGAGACTACGGTAGGTTGACACATGTTCCCCAAAAGACACGCTCAGTCCCTAACTCATGGTAACTCTCTGACTTTTGATTTTAAAATAGGGCCTCTGTAATATCAGATCAGATCAAATAGGAAGAGAGAATTGTGATGGCCCTAAGGCCAGTGTCTTAGTACCAAAAAGGATTATCTAGACACAGGCTTGAAACGAACCCAGCATGTGGAGAGCAGGGGACAACCTGTGAGGACAAGCATGGATTACGGTGTGGCAATGCTACAAGCTGAAGGATACCTGGGACTACAGAGCCACCGTGAACAGTTGAGCGCTGAAAACATAGTCTCTCTCATCAGGATCCTCAGGGCACCTGTCCTGTTACACCCTGACTGCACACTCCAGCCTTCAGAGCTGTAGGAAAAAAAAAAAAAAAAAAAAAAAGCAAAAGCCATTTTCCACAGTTTAAGTGACACGGGTTTATGGTAATTTTCTGACAGCCATCAGAACCTAATATGTTTGTGGGGTTTACTGGAAGATGCTCACCTTCCCTGATGGACTTATTCTCAGAGGTGTGGTTGTTTCTGGTCATCTTGGTACCCAGGTCTGGGTCACTGGAGCACAGTCTGTACAGACAAGCACCTGCATGAGCACTGCAGGAGGTGAGTGAGCATGTGCACAGTTTGTGATTTATGTCTTTCTCAGCTCATGAACACCGCACCATTGATTTCATACGAAGTTTTAAAAACAAGGATCCTTTCCAATAAGCAGCACCGACCATCAGCATACTCGACCCATCCAGACACAATTTCCGAAAGCGTGTGAAGAGCTTGCCTCATTCTGTCTCACCGCCTTCCTTCAGCAGCTGAAGGTCACCTTTAGCACAGAACTTGGTGGTTCCAGCCCCGCCTTATTCTAGGAGCATTCCGCAGTGCTGTTTTGGTTTTTTTATTTGTTTGTTTGTTTGGTTGGTTGGTTGATTTTTTTTTGCCTTGAGTCGGGATCTGGGGAGGGACTCACAGTGGGTGAGTATGGAGGATGGGTTAGTATGGAGGATGATGCTACAGAGAAGGGAGATGACCACATCCACACGGCAGCCGCCGGACTCTGGCCTCCTTCCATCTGCTCAGTGCACTCAGATGGCAAGAGCCTATCTGGCTCTCAGCAGTGCTGTGAGGATGACGAAGGATAAGAAGCACCAAGTGTAGTCGTGTGCACTGCGGGGCCCAGGCACTCCCGAGGTTTAAGAAGCTGGAACCTAAGAGTTCTAGACAAATGTGGTCAGTATAGCAAGGACTGAGAGAGGGTGGGGCGGGGAGGGGAAGGAGGGAGAGAGACGGAAAAAGCGAAGGACGGAGAAGAAAGATGCTTTTTTTAGAAAGACTGCCAACTGTATCCGCTACCTGCACATTTTATGTATCCTGTAAAATGGCAAATACCAAAGCATACAGTTTAAAATAAAAATTCAAGAGACAAAGAAGAAAGTCGTTAGCCAGTGGATGACAGATAAGATAACCAACTGTCATCACATCATCTGGAAGTAAAGTAGTTCAGTGGTGTCTTTCCTTAGCTCTCACCTCCAGCAGCCAGACGGCCCCACTGCTGATCAGAACATGGATGAAGGAACTGACTGGGGTAGGCAGGATAGGTGTCAAGTCAAAGTAGTTTTGTAAACTTAAAAAATTTATAGTACCTTTGCACCCATCCTCAAAAAAAAAAAAAAAAAAAGGACAAAACAAATACAACAAAACCTCACAAATGCTAGGAACTGGTTAGCCTTTAAACCAAATGTAATGTCCCGACACTACCAGGAACATTTTAAATAAAAAGTAAGTTAGTGGGAAGATTTGTAAATTCTGTAAAGTCAAAAGATGTTTTAAACACATTAAGACCCACGTATGAAGTAGAAAAGGTACAATTATTGCAGTAGTAATAGCTCTATTACATTTTAATATTTTTGGTCGTAAAGTGGTTTTTTTGATCCCATTACAGAGAAAGCAAGATTTAGGGCTGGTTATGTAGTGGTAACAAATGGTGAGGGAAGTGTCGAAAACACCACTTTAGCATGGGCTTGTGTGCATGCGCGTGCCCGTGCGTGTGTGTGTGTGTGTGTGTGTGTGTGTGTGTGTGTGGTAGCTTTCTGAGTCTTGATAGAAGAAAAAGAAATTAGATATGATGTCACGGGGCTGCTCTCTGCTTATTCAAGAGTTTTGCAGTCACCAGCAGACCTATAAAAAGCCTGTCTTTCAAGGGTGCTTGCTGGAACCTCTGTATAAGGGTTCTTGGAGCCATGCTAGTCACGGGGCTGAAATTAACACATGTGATTAGAGAATTCCAGATATCTGACTGGGAAATGACTCCCTTTGAAACAAATCCTCTTCATTCCTGCTTTCAGTGAATCAGTTATCATTTTTTAAAGCCACTTGACCCGGAAGCACACGTCTAAGGTGTGAGGACTGTTAATGACAGTTTTATTGGGCACTCTGCTTATGGTTCACATTTTGAGGTCTGTATGTAATTGATCTTTCTCCCCTACACGGGAAACACAGCAATAAGCTATTGAGGCACCGCATTATAGATATAGAGAAATAATAACGATGTCACCTTGAGATTCAAAGATCGCGGAATAGTAATGGTTTCCCAGCTCATTTCTCCCAACTGTGATGACCTCTCCTATACAAAATCCTAACAGCCTCAGCATTATTTTGAATTATTCATGCTAGCCTTTTCCCTCACTACAAAATCAAGGAAAATGAATGCATCATGCTCTGTCAGCTCCACAGGTATTTTGGTTAAAAAATATGTAAGATGGTATTTAGTATCTATCACACACAGAAAAAAGGAGGGATATGGGAGTAACATATACGTGGTTTTCTTCAACAGAGAAACACACACAAGCAACACATTCACAGGTAAACGAGTGCGTGCCTAGTTTCACATTCATTCTGAATCTGTTATGGGCAAATTGTGTTTGAGTTAACAGGGCAGTGAGAGTCCCAGGTTTAAATATAAAGTGCATAATAGGATTAGATTCTCTTGTCACCTTCCTCTCCCCCACTACATCATCCCGTCAGGAAATCTTGTGGTATGATTTCTAAGATGACCAGTGTTAGCCATCGTGAAACTCAAAGCTTTCGGTGTTTTTTTTTTTTTTTTTTCTTTAAATATCAAATCGGCATCTACTTCTCATTTTCATTCAAATTATGGAGAGAGAGCAGTTTGACAGCTCTCTAGTTTAGCCAGCCTGGAGAATACGGAAGAGCTACAGTTTTATTCCGGTGATGGGGCTCCTAAGAAGCGCACGGGAATAAAATAAACTGCATGTAAATGTAAACTCGGGCAGGTACCCTGATCCATCTGTAGCTCGTGACCTTTCAGAACATGATGAAAGACAAATGTCAAGCCTTCAGGAGACAGGAGCATTCTCGGCTTTGCTGGGCCGCGGGTGCCGTCCACAGACTGTATTAATTTAGTATGGTATCAATAACCTTGAAATCAGGATTTTGCACTAAAAACCCAGGTTGATGTTTATTCAGAAACTAAAGAGAGAAAAAGGCAACTTTATTTAAAGGGGCCCATCAGCAGCAATCAGGCCACCAGTGCTTAACTCTCTAGAAACAGAGCTGCTCACTGGCTTCCATGGCAACAGACGCTTAGGACTATGAGGACCCAGAGATGTTCCTTAAACAGTCTATTCATTTTGCATATAATTCTAATTATAGTTGTGCTTGGCTCATTCACCTAAGTAGGCCACACCTTGAGAGGAAGCCTGAGCAGTCAAGGTTGCCCCAACAGAAATGCAGCAGCTCCCCAGGGGGAGAGAGACAAAGCATTCTTGCTGTGCAACACAAGCTAATTTCTGATTAGTAGAATGCTACCCCTCAAGAAACAATCAGAAAGAAACCACTTGTCCCCATTGGTGCACTCTAAACACAAGCAATCTGACCCTGAGATGCTCCTGGCAGAGCAAGCCCTGGTCTCCTCCTCCTCCTCCTCCTCCTCCTCCTCCTCCTCCTCCTCCTCCTCCTCCTCCTCCCGAGGAGAAGCGACAAACCCAGTCTATTCTGCCTCTGGTAAGATTAACTCAGCCAGCTAAGGCTGAACTGAGCTCAGTGCAAGCTTCACTTGGGAAGGTTTGGGGCTTGGTAGTCCTTGAAAACGTAGTGTAACAGGGCTGACTGTGGGCAAAATCACTGACCTGTGCTCTTTTCTGTGGCTGTGGACAAAAGAGAGACTCAGACAGACAGACAGAGAAAGAGAGAGACAGATACAGACAGAGAGGGACAGACACACAGAGAGATACCGACAGAGAGAAGGAGAGAGAGATAATTAGAGGGGGGCGGCTAGTCGTATTTTCCCCAGGAAGGGAAACCAATGTCACCACCCCAAGATCCAGGCTGCTTTCCCCTGGGAGAAACTATGTTGACACTGTTTCCAAGGTTACTCTGAAGTGTAGCCCACATGACCAGAGTGTACAGTGATGGAGGACAAGAGAGTGGTCAACAAGAGAGAGGAAATGATGTTGTTTACCTGGACCCCAAGATATTCTGTGCTCTGAGATGGAGGAAAGAAGAAGCTTGAAGGAAGAGGGTTGTAGACCAGCCCTGCCCTCTCAGTGGTCAGGAAACAGACTTCCAGGAGCAGTAAGTAACGTAGGGATTTTTGACTTTCAATAAGCAATGCTTACAATATTTGAAAAGTCTCTGTACAAAAATTTTTTATCTACCTGAAATTCAAATTAGCTAGACAGTCCAATATCCCTCTCCCCCACGCCCCTGCTTCCCTAAATAGAGCAGTGCTGGGAGGCCAGAGGAGGAGTTAAGAGGGCTGGGTCCAATTATTGTCTGTCATGAAAGTAAGGCAGGGAAGGGGCTGAAGGAACGCGGCTTACTGGCTGGCTCCTCATAGCTTGTTCAGTTTGCTTTCTTGTACAACTCGGCATCAGGGATGGCACCACCCATAGTGTCCTGGGCCTACCCACATCAATCATCAGTCAAGAAAATGGCCGACAATATTGAAGGCAGTTCCTCAACTGAGTTCTCCTCTTCCCAGGTGTCTCTAATTTGTGCCAAGTTAAAAAGAACTAACCAAAACCCTTTCCATGCTGGGCCTTGGTCACTCTCCACTGTTTTTATTACTTCCTCTTTAGCCAGCAAATCATCCATCATTCACCTCCATCAGTTATTTCAACACTGCTGTATATGCAACTCTAACCTTCATCTTAGTGTAACGCTTGATTTCTAGCTTTGTGATCTTTTTCTTCACAATTGAATGGAAGATGATTTTCCTCCGAATAAAGAAAGGCATTGAGCAAGCAAAGAATATGGGGAATAAATGAATGAAGCCAGAACATGAATAAATGATAGGGGGAGAATATAAATTAAAAAAAATAAAGACGGTAGCCTGAGAATTAATGAATGAAGCATGTGGAGCATGAAGAAAATGAATGAAAAAGGTGATCTGTGATAAGTGGAGATGGAGAGGGAATGAATAAAACAATACTCTATGGATGAACAAATGAGTCAGAGCATGAATAAATGAAGGAGGTGGAACATGAATTAATATAAGTGAAAGAGATAGTCTATGAATGAATGAATGAAGTATGTAGGATGAATGAATGAATGATATAACATGAATAAACAAAGGAGATGACTGTTAATAATGAGCATGAATAAATGAAGGAGGTGGAACATGAATTAATATAAGTGAAAGAGATAGTCTATGAATGAATGAATGAAGTATGTAGGATGAATGAATGAATGATATAACATGAATAAGCAAAGGAGATGACTGTTAATGAATAATGAGGTGACCTATGAATGAATGAAGGAGGTGGAGTACAATGATGAAGAATGTGGTCTGTGAATTAATGAAGCAGGTAGAGTGTAAATGAATAAAGTAGTTTGTGAATGAAGGATGTAACATGTGCATAAATGAGGAATGTGAAACATAAACAATGAGGTGACCCATGAATGAACAAATATGAAAGATGAGTAGGATGAAATGAATGAATGAGGTGGCCTGTGAATGAATGAAGGAGGTGGAACATGATGAATGAAGGAGGTACAATGTGAAAAGGGAGGTGGGTGGTGAATGGGAAACATTCTGCTGGCCTTGGACAGCCATCAGTGTGACTATAAGATGATGAGTGGACTCACCTTGGAGCAGGGACACATCAGAAAGAAAGGAAGAGAACATGTGATGGCTAGCCATGCATGGCTATGATTCTGCAACATTAAGAATCCCAGCAAGTCCAAGACAGGCAAGGCTACACACAGAGAAACCCTGTCTCGAAAAACCAAAGAGGAGGAGGATGGGGAGGGGAGAAGAAGGAGGAAGAGGAGGAGGAGGAAGAAGAAGGAAGAAGAAGAAGAAAAGAAGAAGAGGAAGAAGAAGAAGAAGAAGAAGAAGAAGAAGAAGAAGAAGAAGAAGAAGAAGAAGAAGAAGAAGCCCAGCAAGGGGTCTTAGGGGTTAATATACCACCCTGTGTCTTCAGGCTGTTCTTATGTCTCTCATTTTTTGAGACAAGGTTTCTATGTGTAGCCTTGGGTGTCCTAGACTCACTTTGTAGACCAAGCTGGCCTCAAACTCACAGAGAACCACCTGCCTCTGCCTCCCTGAGTGCTGGGATTACAGGAGTACGCTACGGTGCCTGGACCAATTAGTTCTCTTGAGGGTGCTACAGTGAGTAAATGTGCTGTGTGTCTGGATTTATGAGGTGGGCCTTAACAAACAGTCTCAGAGCTGGGGTACAGCACTGGCTCACAGTATTGCATGAGTTCCAGGTAGGGGAGAAGTGGCTGAGGGACTCAGCATCCTCTTGATGAATACCAGCCCGTGGGCTTATTTCCTGGATCAACCTGAGTTGGACACATATAGTTCTATTAGTTGTTTAAACAGGGTTCTAGGTGTGCCTGCGAGCAGATTAACAATGGAATTGTAGACAGAAGCCAACAGATGACCCTCCCTGACCTGGCCTGCCTCCACCCATTGGAGAAAAGACACCAAGACTGAAGAACATGGAATTTCTCTTGTATTGGGGTCTTACTCTGTGGCTCAGGTTGGACTCATTCATTATGTTGCCCACTGTGGTCTCATACTAGCCATCCTCCTGACTCAGCCTTTTACATAGTTGTAAGTACAGACCTATAACATGGCAGAGATGTTGGTGGCCTGTGCCCTCGATATTACATCACACTGAAGCTATACTTTCAGTTCCCTGGGTCTCCCACTGCCCTGTGCAGGCTCCGAGACTTCTGACCTCTAGGATTGTAAGAACCAACTGCTTATAGTATATTTTATGTCTTATTGTTGTTAATAAATAACACACATGCATGTACATCATGATATATATCCATATCCATATACATATACATATATTCTTATGATAGAAGAGGGCATGCATTGGCTTGTGTCTCTAGGGAATGCAGGCTAATACAGAGACCAGTCCGTGGGGGTTGTGTGGCAGTGTTTACTTCTCTAGTTACCATAATGTATGGAATTTTGATTGAGAAAGAGTGCCTGGATGCCCTCTATGACCGTGTCACAGTGCATCTCAGCTGCACAGTCGCCTGCACCCACACTGCTCCCGGTCCTCGGCAGGGCACCTCCACTGCACAGGGACTCCGTCCACATGGTCAAGGTGGTGTCAGGCTGGCAAAGCAAAATCTTTGTTATTTGACTTTCAACTGTGAAACTGTGCAGTGATAGTATGAGCTGCGCCCTTAGCAACTGTCAGGTTTACAAACTCCCAGAAAGGTGAGAGTGACCCGGAGTCTTCAGTGATGGAGCAGGTTAACCTGAGATTGGATGGCCGTGAAGGCCACCCCTGGCAGCCTATGTTCCCCTCTCCATTTTGGTTATTCTTGTTCTCAGCCTGGCACCTAAAAGCAGAGTTTCTCTGAGTGTTTGCACATTTATAAAAATCCGTGTAAAGGCTTAGTGGCTGGAGAATGGAACTGATTGGATGGCGGGGAAAGACTGACTATGGGTTTCTTTAAAAGTCAGCACTTGCTAATGCTGCATTTATAGAGAGCCCTGAAGCCCTAAGCAACACACTTGCTCAGTTAAGAAGAATCAAATGGACACCCCGCCCCCCCCCAAAAAAAAACCCAAGGGTGGAAGGTGGCTGCTTTCCTGATGTTGTCAGCATCCCTCAGACATCCTCCTGAGAGATTCTTCTTCTTAGCTGGCCCTAGGGTGTGAGCGGTGGAGTGATGGCAGAGGCCAGTCTCCATGCGTTTGGTGCAATGGCTGCTTGCAGGTGGAGTTTGATTTGCAACAGTAAGTAAAATAGACATAAATTAACAAGGTCTGTCCTCACTACCCTCCCACAGCTTTAAAATGTGTGTTATATAGGCTTCCACGAGGCCTCTCCCCTGGTTTGTAGAGTATGCCTTTTTTTGTGTGTGTGTCCTACACAGTCTTTGCTTTGAGCATGTCTGGGTCCAAATGCCCAATTCATGTAAGCACACCTGTCATGCTGAGTTAGGCAACATTAGAAGAACCCCCACTATCTCCAATACAGTCAAATCCTGGGGTACGGAGCACACAGGGTTAGGAATTTATACATATTTTCTAAAGGGAAAGGAAGACACTGAGGGAAACTTTACAGGTACACAGAGCTAAGGAAGGAGAATGCTGAGTATTAAGGGGAAGGCACCCCCTAACTTGCAGTGGATATGATCTAAATTCCCACATGTGTGGGGGTATATATATATAGGCTCCCATATATGTACATGTAGACACATACACATGCATGAATAACCCACATATAAAATACTCATTCTTTGCAGCCTTGCCCTAAAGTTCCTCCTTGTTCATAGAAATGAATTGGTCATTGTCTCTATTCCCTGTGTTCTGGGAAACTGCCCTATCCAGGTTGAACACACAGGTGAATGAATAGCTTGCAATGCAAGAATCCCTGGCCTTATTGGTCATAACATTCCCATCCTCAAGAGCCTCTACTTGCTCACCTCTAATAGCCACATGAACTCAAGCATGTCCTTAGCCTCCCATGCCTGAAAACATCACCTTCTGTGCTGGCTAGTCCTATGTCAACTTGACACACTAACTAGAGTTATCTGAAAGGAGGGAACCTTAATTGAGAAAATGCCTTCACAAGACCCAGCAGTAAGGCATTTTCTTAATCAGTTATTAATAGCAGGAGGCCCAGCCCACTGTGGGCAGTTCCATTTCTAGGCTGGTGGTCTTGGGTTCCATAAGAAAGCAGAATGAGCAAACTATGGGAAGCAAACCAGTAAGCAGTGTTCCTCCGTGGCCTCTGCATCAGCTCCTGCCTTCAGGACTTTGTTGTGTCTGTGTTTCTGTCCTGACTTCCTTCAGTAATGAACGGTAGTGTGGGGCATATAACTGAATAAACCCATTCCCCCAAGACTTGCTTTTGCCCATTGCGTTTTTTCGCAGCCTCAGAAACCCTAACTAAGACACCCTTGTAACGTTCACACATTCCTGTTAGGTTGGGCTTCTGTTCCTTCCCTGACATCTTTGCTCCCTTTCCAACCCAGCTTGAATCCAGTCCCTTCAGGAAACTTCTCAGACAATCCTAGCCGGGATTTCCGCCTGGGCTCTGTTACAGCATCGTTTCTGAATTGTGTCTCAGCTCCTTGGTTCACCTTATCCAGGTCTCTGTGTCAGTGGCTGTTCAATGACCTGAATTCAGGTCCTCCTGACTATCCTGAAAGCACTGCACCATCTCCCAACCCTCAAATACTGCACAATTGTTTTGAACAGTTAATTGATAAATCAACTCAAACTGATTCTTGCCACCTACTACAATTCAGACCCTGGGGTAGAGATCCTGTATCAATAAGCCCATTGTAATCTGGTCGTGGTGGTGTACAGCTTTAAACCCAGCACTGAGTAAGCAGAGGGAAACACATCTCTGTGAGTTCAAAATCAGCTTGATGTACGTACTGAGTTCCAGGCCAGCAAAGGCTACATTATAAGAAAACAAAAATTAAATAAGCCAAATATTACCCCCAGTGGAGATCCCAGGAGCCCCCTGTGGCAGTGTGAAACATTTTTGGCATGCCTCAGAAGCTGGGAAAGGGACAGTGCAGAATAGGCGAGGAGGGTGGACATGTTTCACAGAGACCTGGTGCTGACATGGAGGAAGGCGAGTCAGAGATGCATATTAGGGCAACCAGAGACTAGGCCTGCAGGCAAGAAAGAAGTGAGTGTCACTGAGGCTCTTGTGAAGAGGTCAGTGCCTAAGTGGGAAAGCATTCTGAATGACCGTGAGGGCCACACAAGCTCTGATGGGTGTATGCCTGGCACCTTTGCAAAAGGAAGCTGGAGGTCAGAGGCCCATGAGAAGGTGTGTGGGTGGGTGACTGTTCCCATGATCACATCCCACCCCAGACATTTCATGGTGAATTGTGTCTTACTGTCTCTTTTTTATAGGCAACACAACTGAGGGTCAGGAAACTCTGGCCAACAAGAGTTTCTGGGTTGGTTCTGGGATAGTCCCCGTTTAAGTATACCACCTTCCTGGGACACCAAAACAAGCTAAGGAACTTTCTCAAGGGCTGTTTTTGGCTCAGTAACCAGTCAAGTTGAAGGTTGCCGTATGGGTCTGGCTGAAGGAGCATTACAAGGCACCCCTTCCAGGCAAACAAAGACTCTGAAATGGACCTTGGATGGGGAGGGAGGAAGAGACAGTTCTAGAGACAATGGCATTTTGTCACTCAATAAATACACACACACACACACACACACACACACACACACACACACACACCAATCTTATGAAAAAAGTATTTGGAGATGGATGCTCAAATCTTTTTTTTTTTTCCTTAAGGCTCCATTTGGCTTAAAGAAGCAACAAGATATAAAATCGGCAAAGGTATTAAGGGAGCAACCACTGAGCCACAACGGGTATGTGTCCATTATTTTCATGTCTATGCTATTAGAAGTTTAAGCATAAAATAAAGCACACACGGCTCAAAGTGAAATCACAAGCGTTTAGTTTACAACGTTAAGGCTTTACGCTTTTATGTTGGCAAACCTCCACTTTACAGCATGGGCTTGAGCGTCTTCATTTCTGGGGACATCATTTAGGAAGCACGGCATTGTGTGGAAACTCTGAGTTTAATGCTTGTGTGAGTCGAGGGTCCCATGCCTGTTCTTCACCTGGGCTTGTCTTTAGGCTGATTTTTCACAGAACTCAGAGCATGTGTGGCCATTCTCTGGGTATTCCTACCTCTCACGCAGCCACCAACGGTCTCATCTGCACCCCGTGCTGCGATCCATCAAATATCCTTGCAGTCCCTCCCTCTGACTCCCAGCACTGAACATCGGTGCTTTATTTCTCGCAGAGACACCAGTGCAATGGAACAATTAATGATGTCAGCTTGCTGGCATCACTTATGAAATATCTTCTGTTATGGACACTCTTGGAGGTAGAACCAGAAAAGGGCGCACACATGTGCCTTTTCTCAATAAGCTACAGAAAGAGAATTGGTCTTTTGATAAATGCTTTCTGGGAGTTGTCTTTAAGGGGCTAATTTTTCAATCTTAAAGAGAGAATGAGAAGAAAGAAAAGAGCGTTTCAGTGTTCCAGGTAACTAATGACCTAAGCGGAAGTAAGGAGATAATTTGATAAATACTGTTGGGCATTGATGAAGCCATGTGCATCTGCTTCTAGTAGGAACTTAGCCACCTCCCTGATTAGTAGCAAAGGTATTTTCTTCTGGAAGATTGGACTATTTTTGAATTCTACTGATTGCACTAAATTGAATGCCATATTATGAAATCCATTTCAACTTTTATGGACATCCCTGCCTCCTCCAGGGGCTTCTTTAGGCATTTGGTTTATTGGGGAAGAGTCATTTATTCCCTGCAACGATGCCCACGGTGCTGGCACATAACGGCAAAGAAAATAAGCCACAAAATTCAAGTTCTTATTGCAGAACAGCGTCGACTTACATGGTTTTCTTAAAATAATGGAAAATGTTAGAATATGACATCCTGGGGAAAGCCAGGGGACTCTTGCGTAACTAATCAAAATGTCGCCATCCCCGAAACACAGTAGTAATGTGACCTTTGCCTCCTGCTTTACAAGGAAGGCATCCTTCGGAAAAGGCAGAGGTTCCGGATGAGGATTTCAGGCTGGCAGAAGCTCTCAGGGAGAGAATGACACCCGGAAAAACAGAGCCTCCAACCTCAGGCCACCATCACCTCCCAACCATCATCCTTAGCTGACAAGAGCCAGGCTCCTTTAGGATTCTAAAAAACATCCCTTTGTGAACACTTTTGTTAACATCCGCATGCCGGTTTCCCGGATTCGAACCCTCAGCTGAGTATAGCACACAGGGAATAATTCCTCAAAATATCATACAGCAATCCAAGCAGTAAATATACCTCACTGTAGACCCACACAATCTCTAGTCACCTCCCCAGTCCGTCATCCCATACTTGCCCTGCCTGATGTGTGTTGATTGATGCAGTGGATCTTGATGTTAGCATCCTGTTTTAGAAGTGTTCTGACATTATCTGTTTGGAAGTTTGATGCCTGGTTTAAAACTCCTGGTACCTCTTAGCCTGTACAGTATGTAGTAATCACAGGATCGGTTTCCACTGATGCCAGATGCAGCCTTGAGTCGAATGAATTCCGATGGCTTCGTTGTTAAGCGGTAATTCTTGCTGTGGCTAATAAGGTTAGCACGAGCCCACTCCTTCCTTCTCCAGCAGCCTACTATCAGTCACCAGATGCCTTCAGCTCTAGAATATGTATGAAGCCACAAACAATCAAGAAAACTTAAATGGGAACAAAATTTGAAACTGCGAGGATCTGAAAGATACAAGTTAATACATGTCTGACCATTCAGAATGACTGCACGTATCCAAAAGCCTGTGATGGCTATCTTGTTCGTTTCTTAGGATATTCAGTTTCCATGCATAATGGGAAAGGATGCTAAATCTAAATCGCCCTTTTCATTACTAGAATCTTGAGAATCTACACATCTGGTCAACTCTCAGACTGGGGAATTAGTCCACAGAATTTCTGGCAGGGGGAGGCCAGAAAAACAGCAAGACTAATGATTCCACAGTCACCTTTAAATTCATATTTAGACTTCTTCTAATCTATTTTTATCTTGCGTGTGTGGGTAGATGCCGAAGCAAGCACTCAGTTACTATTTCTAGCTTGTTAATAATCAAGTAATATTTTCCCAGTCCTTGACATTCTCATTTGTTGCAAATGAAAATCGTATTTGCAAGATGCAACACTTTCTGGGAAACCAGACCTGCGATTTCCTTCTCCGAGCAAGAAAGACACGTTTTTAATCAGCAGTCAACTCTGCACTCTTTGGAGTTGGTTTAAACTAAGTCAGCAACTCTGATTCTTTTATTTGAAGAACAAATAGCAGGGTAAAATTCCTAAGCCTTAGCAATACACCATCATAGCTTGCCACCAAAAGATTTCAAATTCTTCAACTCAAAAATGCTAACAGTCTTCTCCCTCCCTCCCTCCCTCCCTCCCTCCCTCCCTCCCTCCCTCCCTCCATCCCTTTCTTCCTCGCTCCCTCCTTCCTTCCTTCCTTCCTTCCTTCCTTCCTTTCTTTCTCTCTCATCTCCCTTTCCCCTGATCTCCTTCCCTCCCTTTCTCCCTCTCTCCTACCTTCCTTCCTTCCCTGTATCCAAACCTGTAGTTTTGGGAACTGAGAATACTCTCAGAAATATTGATATTTGGAGATCAACAACTTGTAAGTCCTAGTTTTGTGATCTGTAAGCTGGGTAGCTTTGGAGCCTTCAGTCTCACTTTGCTTACCTGTAAAATGGGTGTTATCTCCCTCAACTATCAAGTTTGAGAGATTTTAAAAGATAACTCTAAAAAAAAAAAAAACCACACAAAACACAGTGTCTATGCTTTATGTGCCTTGGATGGGAAGACACATATGTAATGGAAATCCTTCATTATTTGAAACTTTGGGTTACAAATGACAAGAAACAGAGACCAGAATACACAGTGGAACTACTCAGCCCTATGGGGCTTCCTCACTAGAAAGACATTCAGTGACATGGCTGTGGATATGTTTTAGTAGTAAAATGAGTGCTTATCATGTGTGAGGTCCTGAATCCCACCTCATCAACAAAATAGATGAATGGAAAAAAGTAAATAAATAGGTGGATGGATGGGTGGGTGGGTGGTTAATATATGGATGGAGATAAAAAGATAAATTGTGATAACTGGGTAGATGAGAAGATACATGGATGGAAAAAAGGAAGGATAGATGAATAGGTGAATGGATGATTGATAGATGAAAATGAATAATAATTGAATTGGTGAATAGATAGACAGATGGGTGGATACATGGTACGTGGATGGATAATAGATGATAGATGGTAGGTGGATAGATGGATGATGGATCTATGCGTAGATGATATAAAAGTGGATAGGTGGCAGATGGATAGATGATAAATGTAGGTAATTTGATAGATGGCAAATGAATGATGGATCTATAGGTAGGTGGTAAGTGGATACGAATAGATGATAGATAACCAGATAGATAGATAGATAGACAGACAGACATATAGATAGAAGCTCTAGGATCACATGTTTCTTGCTTTGTGCCCAATATAAATAGGAATCTTTATAATAATGTTATATCCATCCAAGCAAAAAATCTCCACGTGTTGCTGCTGGCTGATGAAATATTTTACCATGTACAAACCTAGTTGAATTTGTGGGTGAGTCACACATGTTCCTGGTGAGGCTCAGTAAATGTCAGTTCTCATCTGTAGCTCCTACATACCCAAAGGCTGGATGTCAACTGTGTGATCTTGGCCAGTCACTGGACCACTCTGCTATTTTCATTCATAGAATTTTAATAATGCTACCTACTTCTGTAAGGATTACAGAAGACCTTGACCACAAAGCATGGTCAAGGGACTGCCACTCGATAAGTCATTGATAAATTCCAACTATTCATAATTTCTATGGATCCTGTATTTCAAATTCCTTACTAATTTAATAAATCCCCAATAAATGCACTTATTGAGATTAATTTACAAGACAAAGAGGCAAAGCATGTATTTGTCAATGATTTGATTGGCCTTTGTGGTTAGAACAGGCAGAGGGTAGCATCCAGATCCCCTGTCAACAGATCATGGAAGCCCCATGGCAGGTACATCTGTCTACATTCTGATGGATTGCCTGGGGAAGGCTGTGGGAAGCAAAGTGCCCCTCAGCCTCAATCTCCTGCTTAGGCCTGACTCACTGGGGGATCAACTTCTGTCCAGACTGAAAGGATGGCATGTGAGTCTGAGGTGCTTAGCACACAGTGCTCAAGAAATGCCCACAGTGGCAGCACCCGACTCAGAGGACCAGCCTACTCATGCAGAACCTTCCCAAATCATCCTTCCTGTTTCCCTTATCAGACCTTTGCTCTTGGTCACTTAATGGTTGGAATCACCTTGTGCTCCGACCTCCTCTGTGATGCTTGCCATGGTCATCCATGATGAGCCAACCAGAGGTAGGGGCATAAATCCGAAAGGATGGAATCTTGGCATACGGACGGAGAAAGCTAGCTTGGAGCTGTGGAAGGAAACGGGAAGGCTGGCAGAGCATAGGGTGAGAGGCAGAGCAGCCCTGGTTTGGGTCCTTCACTTGCCATAAGGAGCTATCTTTGCTCATTTTCTGGCCAGAGTTCTGGGGCTGGCCTGCTTTGGATCAGCGCCTTCCCTTGCACCAGCAAGGGTTCCTTATAGCTAACTTCATGTGGACCCTCTCCAGAGGTGGCTACCCTCAAGCTGCACAACTCGTAAACAAGAACGCTGTGTTTCCAGGGACTGTCATTTAGATAGATCAAGGGAGCATTCTTAGACCTCACCTGCTATTCTTGACTCTAGATGGAATGGGGCTTATCTCTCCTGCTCAGACTGTGGAGGAACAGCTGCCTGAATCATGCTCACCAATTCTGCCACAGTGCCCCCACCTGTACCTCATGTTATTCTTCTGCACCAAAGGCCCAGTGCACCAGGGCTAGACTGAAGAGGTTCTCCTCAAAGGGACTACAGCTACCTCTGCCGTTTCTATTCTGATGGCTGCAGCAGGGCCCTTGGCACAGCAGTTGGTTCTACCTTATTCTCATTTCTCCTCCCCAGTCAGAAACGAATGATGGGAAAGTCACAATCTCAGCATCCAAATCCCCATGCCTCCTGCTTTAATTTCCAAGTCACAAAATAACAGGTGCGGCCTGTCCCCAGAAGGCAGAGGGTGGGGGTTGAGAGGGGAGACCTACTTCCTCTTGGCACCCAGGTGCACACCCCTAGCATTTCACACCACTTAAAAGACTCTGCCCAATCTGCCAACAACGTGTTACAAACACAGCTCTTCCCGAAAATGGATCAAAAAACACTTTGTAATGAGTGTAGGAGCCAGTTTCAAAAGGGCTGTAGAATCGAACAAAATTCCCTTTTCTGGGTGTTTGACACTCAAATAGCTCAACACAGGATAAGAAAACTTCTCCCCAAATATTTCCACAGGCAGAAGCCGTTCTGTAAATAGGTTTACTCAATATATATATATATATATATATATATATATATATATATATATATATATATATATATATCTCCGAAGAGTTGTCTTTCGTTTGGGTGTTTACATAGCAGGTGCACATCCCTGGATATTCATTGCTCCACAGTTGGCATGCTTTAGAAGAAGAGCAATATGAGGTTTGGGATGACTTTCTGGCTGACAGTTACCAGGCAACTAGATCCAAATTCCACAATTAACAGGAATCCTCTATTTGTGTGTGTACATCTGCTTACTTGGGTTCCTCTTCTTCCATCAGTCCTCCAAGTCCCAGCTGTTTTGGGTTGGAGATATGGTGGAGAACACATCCACTGCACAGAGCTGAAAAGAGAGCTTGGAGAAGGAGGTCTGCCTCAGTGAGGGTCCCGAGTGCACACACACACATATCTCCAGGGAGATGCTCGCTGTTCCTCATAAAACGCGAATAGTTTCCTTATTGTACACCACTCCCCCATGAGCTCCACAGATCTGCAACATGTCTCCTTAAGTGTGCCTCAGACCTGCACCAACCAGGCCACTGAAGGAGTACAGTCTTGAAGGGGGTCTTTGGACGGCCTCCTTTCCACACAGGCAGAGCCCCCTCCCTTCATTTTCCACCCCAACCCAAGACTGATAGGCTTCCAGATGGCAGTAGAGGCTCCCGTGCGCTCCTGGGCAGAAGGACTTTTGTCTCTCTGTAGGACAGCATGGGCTAAGTAGCCCACCCTTGTACCCTGTGTGGCCCATCTGTCTGTACTTCTTGCTTACAACGATAGCCTGATGTCTGCAGCTGTGCCAAGAACCAACAGAAACCAGCATGAGGCAAGGGTGTAGCCAGAGGCAGATGGTACCCACTCTGGGCCTAATGGTCCTGTCCCTGTCTCAGGCTTCTCCCTAGTCTAGTATCTCTGGGCTCCAGGCTTCACCCGGGCCAGAGGCTCTGACTCCAAGAACACCAAGATGGAGAAAATCGATTGTATTAATCGAGAGCTCACCACTGAGATGCTTTTGTAAAAGCGGCCCGCATGTAAAACACTTCAAGTGGGGGAGCTTTTAGCATGTTTCTCTTTACACGACCACTGCACGCTTGTCCAGAGTTCGGGGCTTTCAAATCACATAAGGTTTTTATGTGATCGTTATAAAATCCCTTCATTTCCCAAAGGCAGGGTAGTAAGGATTAAGCTTGACTACAGAAGACAGCTTTGTTGTAAATGGTCTCTAATGTCACAGAAGAGCTTGGGAAGAGAGGCTTATTAAACAAATTTCGTGGGTTACAAATCATTAGAAGCAATCACCCACCGTGTCAAGTTCATTTGCTTAACCTGAAAGGTATCCATTTGGATGCTTAGAGGAGCTATGCAAATCGACATGGTTCCTGGTGCCCTCAGGAGAGCTGGCTGATGTGAAAGAAAACCCAGGGAGTCCCTTGAAGAACTCAGGCTAGCCTGCAGCACAACTTCTTATGGTTTTCTCCGGCCTTCTGTAAAACAAACAACAAACACACACATACAAACACAAACACAACAACCGAACTCACTCACGGGGATGTGGGCCCAGAGGAGAAGAAGAGAATCGTTTAATCTGAAGACAGCAAACTCCATAGGAGTTTCATCCATGCGGGCTCATCCATCCTCCAGAGAAGTCAAGGGTGGCTCTCTCTGTGAAAGGCCTGGCAGGAAACCTGCTCCCAGACTGCCTTACCTAGGGTGTCTTCCGCACTGTTCTTCGCACCAGGCCACTGCCCCATATAGAGCAGTCTGTGTCTATTGGATTGGACAGGCAGTTGGTGAGGACCCCTGAGCCTAGGGACTCAGTTGTGAATGTTTTGCTTAGCTTTATGACTTCACAAAGGAAGGGGAAGAGCTTGCCGCAGCCAGGACAGGTGACTGGGTTTTAGTTCGGGTCATGGAAGAATCCAGGAAGTAGGCCAGTATCCTTTCCTTCCACAGGCCCGGCCCTTGGTCGGAGGACACTGTCTTCTTCCGCTTGCCTCTCGCTTCCTGATCCTGAACAGTGCTTACCTCCTTCCAAGCGAGGAGCACTGAGTTCTGCTAGAAGAGTTACATGCATGGTCTATGACCCGCTCTGGGTGACAGCGCTGTCCTCAGTCTCCCTTGCTCACTCTATTCAATGCTACCTAAGCCACTTCGGTGGTCTTGGCGGTTATAGAGACCGTTCCATCCCACAGGAGGAAGGGCAGAGTTCAGATGACAGTACCAGACTTCATTTCCTCCTTCTTCCCCCGACCCAGCAATGCTCAGATACGGGTTGAATCTGACTGGGCCCCACAGGCTCATGCACTGGGTGCGGTTTGTCAGCTGATAGGCCTTTGAGAAGTGATTGCATTCGGAGGGCTCTGATTTAATCAGGATCATTTCTTGATAGATTAATATTTTTCCTTTTAGTCTTTTGTGTGTGTGTGTGTGCATGTGTGTGTGTGTGTGTGTGTGTGTGTGTGTGTATGTGCATGCGTGCGCGTGCGTATATACTATTTCACATGTGTGGAGGTCAGATAACAATCTGCAAGAGTTGGTTTTCTCCCTCCTCTTGTCCTTGCTCTCTTCTTCTCCCTTCCTGTCCAACCTGAGGTGAGGTGTTACTTCATCTACCTTGTCACATCCTCCGGTCTCATCACAGCCTAGAAAGAACAAGGCCAGCCTACAGTGGACTGAAGCTGTGAGCCAGAAACAGTAGCTCCTCCCTTTGTTTTTCTCAGATACTTGTCACAGCAATGAAAAAAAAATCTGACTGGCCACTCTCAGAAATTCATACTAAAATATAATCCAGAACTTATTTATTTATTTAGATTTATTTACTTTTTAATTTATTTTATGTGTATGGGTGTTTCGCCTACATATGTCTGTGTATCCTGTGTATGCCTTGTGCCTACAGAGGCCAGAAGAAGGCATTGGATCCCCTGGGACTGAAGTTACAGCAGCTGTAAGCTGTCCTGTGGGTGCTGGGAATTGAACCCAGGACTTCTGGAAGAGATAGCCAGTGTTCTTTTTTGTTTGCTTGTTTCTGTTTATTCTGTTTAGTGTTGCTCTTTTTCTAAAAATTTAAAATAATGCTTTCTTGTAGAACTTTAAGATATGAATTTTTATCCTAAAAGAAAATCAATCTATCACTTTCTTAAGAAGATTAGCTCATCTTTGTACATTAGTTGTGGAGAATAATCTTGTCTTAATATTAATCTTTTATCTTAGATATTTTTATTTCACTCTCGTATATTACATTCCAATTGCAGTTTTCCCCTCCCTCCTTGCCCCAGTCCCTCCCTCCTAGCCACTCCTCCAATTTTCTTCAGAAAATGGCAGGCCCCTCATGGATAGCAACCAAACAGTGCATATCAAGTTGCAGTAAGACTAGGCATCTACCCTCATGTTAGAACCGGAAGAGGGAACCTAGTGGGAGGAAAAGGGTCCCAAAAGCAGCTAGAAGAGCTAGAGACAGCCTCCAATTCCACTGCTAGGAGTCCCACCAGAACATAAGCTGGACAAATGTAACATGTACACACAGGGCCTACGCCAGACCCATGTAGGCTCCCTGACTTCAGTTCAGTCTCTGCGCGGCCCCACAAGCTCAGGTTAGTTGGTTCTGTGGGTTTTCTTTGGTGTCCTTGACTCCCATGGCTCCTACAATTCTTCCTCCTTGTCTTTGGCAGGATTTCCTGAGTCCCGCCTAATGTTTGGCTGTGGGTCTCTGCATCTGTTTCCACCAGTTTCTGGGTGAAGCGTCTCTGATGATGATTATGTTAGGCTCCTGTGTATGACGACAGCAGAATATCATCAGGGATCATTTTACTGACTTCTTTTCTCTTTTCTTTTTCTTTCTTTCTTTTTTTTAAATTTTCCCTTTTGGTCAGTTCTCTTTGGTTCTATTCTGGGTCTCTGGGTTATCCACCTTCTGGGTCTTGACCCCTCCAGGCAGTGCCAGGGATTGGTTCCCTCTTGTGGCATGGGTCTCAATCACTGGTTAGTCACTCCAGTAATTTCTGGAACACCTTCACCCCAGTGCATGTCGTAGGCAGGGCAAATTATAGGTTGAAGGTTATGTGGCTAGGTTGGGGTCCCAATCCCTTCACTGGAAGTCTTGCCTTATCTAGTGTTCTTCACTTCGGAGCCATGGCTCCAGTTCTGCAAACCAGAGAGTTTCTGCTTCAGAGTGCACTTGCTGGGGTCTCAACAGGAAGTCTGATTTAATCTTAGCATTTCTCACTTTCAGTTTTCAAATAAGGCCACATTCTGAGGTATAGAGGGAGACTTCCGGCAAGGCTTTCCTGGTGGACACAATTCAATTCCTGTCACCTCACATCGGCGCTAGATAGCCACACTAGCTGAACTGCGACTGAACCATTCTGGGTACAAGTGCCAAGAAGAACTAAAAAGACAGCCCTGGCCCAGCCCACCGGTACAGGCCCAGTTGGGCAGTGACTTGGATTCCTAGTGCGCTTAGTGCTTCCACTGTGCACTGTGTCTAAGGAGGTAAACTGGGACAAGGGGTAGTGAGGTGAGAAGGTGCAGCCCGGCTCCAGAGGGCTAGTGTGCGTGTGAATTCTAGGATGGGCTAAGAACCGGTTTCAGGTCTGGGAGAAGCCTGATCAGAGAATAGGAACCCAGAGAAGAGGCAGAGAGCTGCAGCCCGGAGACTCCCACTGGGCACGCTCTGCCAGCGAAGAGCCCGCCCTTTACTCTCCGCCCCTCTTCCGGCAGCTCCCGGACACGCCCCCGCACGCAAGGCTTGCCTTACACCCTCGGACAACAGCCCCAGCAACTCAACGCCAGCGGTAACTTGACTCCGCCCCGCGCGCACCAGGCCTCGCCCCGCGCACCAGGCCCCGCCCCTAGCCCCTACTTGCCGGCCAGCCCGCGCTTCTCAGTGCCAGAGCCAGGCGTCAGGCCACCCTGTGTACCGTCTAAGTTGCTGAGTGTCTGCACAGTTTTCAAGCTGGTGAGTTGCGGGGCCCTCCCTGGATAGAGCGGAGAGGCAGTCTCGGCCCTGAGTTGTCCTAAGGGCTCCTTCCTTTCTCCAGGACTGCAGCCTCTCCTGTACAGGCTGCACCGAGAATGCCCTGCTTTCCCTGGACTTGGGGTACTTGGGCCAGTCTACCTGGTAACTGTGTCTCCTGCCACACCTCCAGAAGCCGAACACTTTTCAAGCCTCTGCTGGAGCCCTGCAGATCTTCTGACCATCCTCTTTCCCTTTACTGCTGACTAGGGCAAGGGGGTCCACTTCACCTTTCTTTCAGGAAGCTTCCAGAAGTACCTGCTCAGATCCTCTTGCGGCAGGCCCATGCTTCTCACAGCTCCTTCTTTCTTGAGAATAGGGGGAAATAACCAAGTCCCAGAGTCCTGCAACAACATGGCTAGTGATTGGCACATCTGCGCAAACCTCATCCTTAAAAGACTTGAGTCATATAGCCAGGTACAGTAACAGTACTGAGACTCCAAGTCATGTATTCCTCACCCAGTGGGTCGTGGTCATCGTTCTGTGAGTTTTACTCCTAGCTGCCTCATCTAGAAACTGATTGTGTGTTCTAAGAAGCAAGGTTTGAGTGTGTGTGTGTACATACCTGTGTACACACAGCTTGTGATTGGCTGGAGCATCCTTAGATACAAGAAGTAGCTCGTGCAAAGGGCATAATAAAACGCACAGTTTCTGTTAGACAGACGTGCAGTCTCTGTTACACCAACCTGCTCTTCATCTCTCCCTGACTGATGGTTCCCATGTGTGGGCTTTTGTTAACTCCATGTGTCTCTTGATGGCTGCATCACTTGTGATGAGATGCCTGCTTGTGGTCAGTGTCCTGTCAGCTGGGGCATGTTATCTGAGCATCTGCCTGAGAGTGGCCTGCCTGAGGCATCATCCCTTCCTGAGCACTCTCTGGGTTTTGACTTGGAATTTGGCAGCGAAGTAGAGCCTTACCTTCTGAGGTCTGAGGAACCAAGCCACAGGGACTCTGGGTTTATGCTGAAGGTACTTTTCTATGAGAGTATTTTTTACCCCATTGGGGAAAACAAAATCCATCACAATGTGGGTTTGATTAATGTGTGACATGGATTTGAAGAAGTTTCTGCTGTTCCTGAAGTTTAAGAAACAGAGCCCCAGGTGTACTGGTAAGGCAGCTGTGTCTTAGACATCAGCCTTCTTTCTCTGGAGAGCAAAAGGCACCAGTCTCTGGGCCCTGTTCTAGCTCAGGGGACTGCATCCGGGCCGGTCTCTACTCTCTCGCCTTGCTGGGCCTACCTTCACAGGTGTGTCATTGACTTACTCTTCTTCTGCGATAAAACTCTATGCACATGGGAGGGAAGGGTTTATTTGGCCTACCTGTCCTGATGACAGTCCACCATGAAAGGAAGCCAGGGCAGGAACTCAAGGGCAAGAACCTGGAGGCAGGAACTGAAGCTGAGACCATGGTGGAATGTTGTTTACTGGCTTGCTTTTTATGACTTGCTCAGGCTGATGGCTCATATACCCAAGGACCATGTGCCCAGGGTATCCATAGTGGGCTGGGCCTTTCCACACTAGTCATTAGTGGAGACAATACGGCAGAGTTGTGCCCACCGGCCAATCTGATGGAGGAGTTCTATCAGTTAAAGTCCTCCCCTCCTCCTAGATGACCTGAGCTTGTATCAAGATGACAAACAAACAAACAAACAAACAACAACAACAAACTGACCAGTAAAGTCATTCAAGGTCTCCTTTTCCTTGATGCAGGGATACAGGGACAGGGAGGACACCAGAATGGCCTCCCTTCCTTCTTTCCCAGGATCTTTTACAAAGCTGAGTGTGGTGGCTCAAGCTTGAGAGGCTGAGTCAGGAGAATTGCCAGGAATTAAAGACCAGTTTGGGCTACACAGTTAGTTGTTCTAGGCTACGTTGAGACAGAGTGAAACTCTTATGTCTCCAAAATACAACCAGCCAACCAACCAAACATCCCAATTAAGTTTCTTTAATTGTTCTTATTTTACAGAGTACAAACATGTAGGATCCACCGCTCACAGCATCAACACCAGCTCCTTGTCAGTGCCTTTCTCAGATGTTCAGTCTGGTTTTGATAGGAAGCAATGAAAGTATAACTAACTTGTCTGGATTCCGTTTCCTCCTTGTCACAGGACTAGTCACATACTCCTCTTCTTGGGTATGACTACCTCTCCCACATTTTACATATCTGACACCCCCCAATAGCCTCACCCAATAGCACAGTGAACCATGCTACAGACGACTCAGATGGCATCCAACCTTTTGACATGTATGACATGTTGTCTATAAAGTTCACACTTGAAAATCGTGCAGTTGAGTTACAAAAAGAAAAGAAAAGGAAAAACCCACAAAAAACTTAGAATATTTTAATAAGTTTGTAATTTTTTGTTGGGCTACATTCGTAGCTGTCCTCAGCCCCATGTGGCCCATGGGACACAGGTTGGATGGGCCTGCTTAAGTCTGTGACTTCTCTTGGCTGGAAGTATCACAGACCATTAGCCCTGAAAAAGATAAACATTCAAAGCACACATGGCATCTACTAAGTCTACAAACAGTTGTCACATGTCCACAAACAGGCTCACACATCATTGTGACCCTGCAAATGACCCACCCCGGTATAAAGTCCCCACTGTAGAGCTACTTTCCCCCCAGGCTTTTGGCTTCTGGTTGGGTCTGTATCTCAGACTCTGTAAAATCCTGGCTTGGCTGCTACCACGGCTGTGCCTGTCCCTCTTTTGGTGAGTGGCTGGCTTTGCTGAAGTGCTTACTGAAGGCATTAATGTCTGACTGCAGACTGTTATTTAAATAAAACCTAAAGGTTCAAATCAGAGACTTAGAGACCAACATTCTACAGTGCAGAGTGTGGCCTCTGTCAGCCTGTCCACAAATACTGATAAACAAACTGGTCTACACCAGTTCTGGATCTGAAGTGAAAGCGACAGGATTTGTCTGAAAGGGAGTAAGTTAGAGCCTTGCCGGAGGCTGGCTCTGCCATGATTGACAGGATGGATTTTCTTACTCAGTTTGCCGTGGAGGCCTGGCCTGGGCATAGATGGATAGGAGTTGGAGACTCAGCACTGTGGCCTGAATATGGTGTGTTGTGTGTCCTTGTTGTTTGACTGCTGGGTCATGGCACCAGTCAAGCTTTCTGACAAAAATTAGCAGTAATAAAGGGCTCACTGAAGGAGGGCTGTGTGGTTTGGAGGAAAACCACATGATGAAAATGTGGAGCATAAGTAATGAGTGGCTTACTACTTCCTGTAGCTGTTAAAATGATTTGCCTTAAGAAAGGGACTAAATCCTTTGGCGACCTTCTGTGACCTTAAAGGAATCAGTGCCTTAGTAGATGGGGTTTCCATGTGGAGGGGTCACAGGTTGGGTCTACCAGGATGCCAGGCATCCCGGCATCCCTGGGTTAGGCTAGCCTCCTTGCTCCAGAGTCTGTCCTAGCAAAGTAACCAAATAGACAGCCTGTCCCCAGGGGCCACGGACACAATGGTGACACTCTTATTGATGGCTGAAACTTGTTTTCTGCACTCCCAGCTGTAGTGGACTCATCTTGGGCTGCAGCGTACAAGTAGGACCAGTTAAAGAAAATTCTATAGAAACATCTTCCAGCTTTTATTTGTTGTCATGTATAACCACAAAAGGAACAGTGAGAGAGCGATAAATGCCTGGTGCGTCCACTCGGCTACTAAAATTTTCCTGTTAGAATAATTTCCTACCCATAACACTTGTGAAGTCAGCTCTGCATCCAGTCCAGCTCTGGGGCCCATTCCCAGAAGTCCGAGGGTGACACCAAATGCGCAGTCCACCAATGGTGTGGCTCGTAAAAGCAGGCACTTGTTAAATCTATTTGTTTTTATTATAGACATCGATCTGCCAGTTGCAATAATGCATTTATGGACATTTTTCTGCAAGCACAGCGCTGGTGGCAGTTTTTACTGACAAATTGAGTCGTATGGATAGTAGTTCAAAGCACTCTTAGCCTATTGGCAGATTGGGTGATCCCAGCACTGGATTTCAGTAGTGCCTTGGTGGGTGAGGAGAGAGAATGGCTCTGGAATGGAGTAGGAGCCAGGACTTGAGTCATGGGGGTGTTGGGTAGATGGAGAGATGGGCTAAAGAGGAGACAGTTATTTCTCATTCATAAGCCTCTCTGAATTATAACCCAGACAAAAGGTGGGGAGCTAGGAATGTCACCTTTAGATTGGTCTGCTGTTGGTCCAGTTGGCCAGGTCTGTCTGACACGGACTCCAGCGAGGCTGGATGTGACAACCTGTTTCTCTCCATGAGTGAGTGGTGTTCATGGGCTGCCTCAAAGGTGCTCTGAACTCTGTTGCTTTCAGAACTTCCGAGAGCCCTGGTTCCCAAGGTGGGTTATAGAGTCCCATGGCAGGAGTCTGGGATCTAAGCCTGGGGACTGGAGGACATATGCAGTTCTGTAGGCTCCTAGAGGGCTCTGGTTGCTTTGGTGAGCCCTTGTGCCCATCCGTAGGGTAACACGGAAAGGAGAACGTTTCAGCTCAGAGCAACACTGAAGTCCTCATCTGACTAGATCTATCCATGCTTGGCAGAAGTGGTGCAGGCTTATGGATACGTTTTCAACTCTTTAGAGACACGTTTCTGTCTTCAGCATGCAAACCCAACATGTTATCATCACATTATAACTCTTGGTTTTGTGGTTCTGACAGCAGATGCAGATGTGACCAGAACCCTGGCATTAGCTTTATGTGCAAGTGTGAAGGACTAGCACGCATGGCTTGCCTCCCTCCTCAGCGGCCTTCTGAGTAGGATGCTCTGCTTTTCTTCTTCTGAGTAGAAGTAGCGTCTCTCAGGTGAGGGCCAACTTTCAAATACAAGCCCAAATAGGGTGTGTGTGTGTGTGTGTGTGTGTGTGTGTGTGTGTGTGTGTGTGTGTGTGTGTGTGTGTAGCTGATAGGGGTTTTTATAGCAAGTGCTAGGGCCATGTGTGCAAAGAGCAATAGTGTGATGTTGATGGAGTCAGATACTGGGTGAAATGGGCAGCTGCTAACCACCTCACTCCTGAGCCTCCTCGTCTGCTGGATGAAAATGATTGACTTATTCCATCTACCTGGGTAGGGAGCACAGGCAGTAATAAACGAATGCTTGTTTTTGTGTGTGTGTGTGTGTGTGTGTGTGTGTGTGTGTGTGTGTGTGTGTGTGTGTTTTATAAATAAAAAACACAGTGTGGATGGAAGCCTTCCTTTGAAACCACAGCCTCAGTTAAAAGCCTTATTCTCTTCCAGGTCAGCCAGCATGCACACTGCCCTTCAGTCTAGTCAGCATCCTAGTTTGCCGGCAGCCCAGTCAGCACGCTTGTTTCCTTCAGTGAGCCATCTTTGTTTCCTTCAACCCCAACTAAAACGTATACCACAGATTCACACACTCCCCACACACATACCAAGACCCCATCTAGGTTAGCAGCGCAGTGGTCACCTGCAAAGTCCCTGGAGACAAGATGGCTGCCATGACTTTGAGAAAGTTCACTCCAAGGCTTGGTCTGCTGGCAGCGGTGGGCTATGATAAAAGTGGCCTCTTGAGGGATCCTAGAGGCAAGGTTCTGGTGAGCTCCAAGTAGTGATAACAGTCGCTTTGGGATAACATCCGCTGACGGTCACAAAGCAGTGTTCCGTGGAGCAGAACTAGAGGCCTCAGGACCCCCTTCTCCATCATGTGAGAGACCAGCCTGTCTGTCTGGTGTCAAGTGTGGCTCCTCCGTGCTGAGGTGCTGGATATCTAAAGTTTCTTTTGTGGAGCTGGTTTGCTCTGCCGCCTGTTCTGATTTTTGTTACTGAGAGATCTCAAAGTGCTCGGCCTCATGATCCATCTGCTCAGGAGGCCAAGTTCTGCTGTGCCATGGGAGGATATCCTCATTACTGGTACCAGATGCAAGCGGCTTTGCTTCCTGTGTGCTCCTAATATGCTGCCAGTGCCAGCCAGCCCCAGGCTTGACATCTCTAGTCTGTTAGGGTGAAAGAATATCCTGAAGGACCAGACACTCAATCCCATATGACAACCCAGTCAGGCACCAGGAATGACACCAGCCTGTCCAGCCCCTTCCTGCCTGTGACTGCTCATGCCGTAGCATCAGGATAACCTAGGTCTGCTTGCTGTGAGTACCTGAAACCCCAGTACTCAGAAGGTGGAGGTAAGGGTCTATCCTTGGATATATAGAGAGTACAAAGGGGAACCTGGGTTACATGAAATCTTGTCTCAAAACCCCTTGGTGATGGTTAATTTTTTTTAAGTCGATGTCTCCCTGTGTAGTACTGGATCGCCTAGACTAACTGCTTATGTAGACCAGGCTGGCCTCTAACTCCCAGAGACCCTCATTCTCTGCCTCCCCAGTGCTGGGATTAAAGGTGTGCGCCACCACACCTGGTATGTGATGCTTAATCTTGACCGACAACTTCATGGACTTTAGAATCACATACCCCTGTTGGTGATGTCTGAGATGGCTTTTTAGGTTGAGCAGGGATGGGAAGGGAATGACATCATCCTTGGGCTGCCGTCCCAGACTGAGGGAAAAAGGAAAAAAATCAGTTGAGCACCAGCTTTCATTGCTCTGCCTCTTGACTGTGCATGCAGTGGGACCAGCCACCTCCTGCTCCTACCACTATGCCTTCCCCAGCACAGAGCACTGTGCCTCCTAGAACTAAGCCAAGACAAACTACCCGCTTTAACTTGCCTCTTGTCAGGTATTTGATGCACTGGTCCCACCCCCCAATATATCAGAGCTCTGCAGAAATTTCAGGGGGAGAGTGGGTCTTATTTGAGTGAATGTTGAAGGCATACTGTCTGTGTTGCTTTGCCTAGCCAGGGTGTCTAACCTCTTGACATGATGACATGATGTGTGGTTGAGCCGGTATTCAGAGCTATTTTATGGCTTTCCAACAAAAGGTTGGCCATGCTCTCTCCTAGATCATCTTATCAAATCCTCAGGATGAGCTCAAGAAGGATGAGCACACAGTGGCTTTCTTTTCTCTTTTTACGTGTGAGAAAACTGGGTTTAGCAGTACAGAGAGCATAAAGTAGAGGTGCTAACCCAGAATTGTAGGCTAACTTGGGGCAGGCCTCTCATCATTGTGTCCTGCTTTCTTGGCAATGTTTAGGCAGAGGAGGTGATGGAAGGCCTTTGCCGGGCACAGCAGGGCATCTACAAACACACGCGTGTATATTTCAATGAAGGCTTTCTGCCCAGTTTCACTGGGCATTGTCCTTGGTAGTGAGGAAAAACATTAATCTGGATCTGCTGTACCCGATGGTTCTCAGGACCCAGTGAGGAACGTGCAGCACTTTAGCTGTGCATGAGTGCAGTGCAGATGACATGACAAGACTCTGTCTCTATGTAGGTGCTTTGCTCTTTGTGATCCATCTCTGCCTCATACCCACCTGTTAGTGAGTGGAGTGAAATGCGTGTGTGTGTGTGTGTGTGTGTGTGTGTGTGTGTGTGTGTGTGTGTGTGTATGTAGAGTGGGAAGGGAAGGGTGCTATCCGTGGACCATCCACCCACCTTAACACATCTCTGCTGGACCCCTAGCATAATCCTCCTCAAAGTGTGTCTGGAGCAGCTGATGAGATTTCTTGTTGGTGGGATGTTGGGGCAAGGGTGGGATATTCCAGGTAGAACCCTAGAACATGAACTCTGGGGTGCATTTGGGGACCCGTCAGTAGGCAGTTAGTTTGGGAAGAGTATTGACATGGCTAACAAGGAGGCCTGGAGGAACAGTGGTGGGCCAACTCCAGGAAGGCCTGTCCGATGCTGAGGGTTGTGGGGATAACAGGCCACAGCTCTGATTCCAAGGAAGAGCACTTGCCTGGGTGTCATTCAGATGGGAAGAAAAGGAAGGTCAACACTGGAGTCTGGTGGTGAGGGATGGTGCCTGTGGAGGTCATGTGGGGTCTGGCGGTGAGGGATGGTACATGTGGAAGTCATGTGAGGTCTGGTGGTGAGGGTTGGTGCCTGTGGAGGTCAAGTGGGGTCTGGTGGTGAGGGGTGGTGCCTGTGGAGGTCATGTGGGGTCTGGTGGTGAGGGGTGGTGCCTGTGGAGGTCATGTAGGGTCTGGTGGTGAGGGGTGGTGCCTGTGGAGGTCATGTAGGGTCTGGTGGTGAGGGGTGGTGCCTGTGGAGGCCATGTGGGGTCTGGTGGTGAGGGGTGGTGCCTGTGGAGGTCATGTGGGGTCTGGTGGTGAGAGGTTGTGCCTGTGGAGGTCATGTGGGGTCTGGCAGTGAGGGGTGGTGTTTGTGGTGATGATGGGATTGGCCTTGTCAGCTGACTGAGAGGTACATGTAAGTAAGAGGAGAGACTAGTTGGAAAAGACTTCCACATGTAGGGTTGTTTTTCTTTATTTCTTTTTGTTCTTTTGTTTTGATTTTTGAGATAGGGCCTCATGTAGCCCTGGTTGGCCTGGAATTCAGCTTGTAGGCAAGGATGACCTTGAACTCCAGATCTTCCTGCCTCCACCCACCTTCCAAGGGATGGGAGTATAGGCAAGAACAATCTAGCCAGGGCCATTCTTCTTATTCTGGAAGGAGGAACTGTTTGATGTGTGTACTTTTATTTAATGTGGATTTTAAAGAAGCATGCAGTCTGCCTTGCCTGGCAGTTGGGCTCTGAGGCGGGGAGATTGCCTTATTTTAACTGCTCATTCAGGCATAGATATCAGCGGGGAGGAAAGCAGCTCATTAATAGGCACCTCCACCCCCAGCCTGAGCTCTGTGGGGGGCAACCTGTACTTCCTGTAGGTAGCCATGGAATCCTTAAATTCACACTGTCAAGTTTTAGGTGTACAGTCACATCAGAATGCAAATTAAAAATAGAGCTTGTGCTTGGCTTGCTTACATAAAGACCATGAAAAGCTCTCACTGGGTGGTAGATCCCTGTGGGGCTCCACTGGTGGTTCTCAATGTAGGGAGATACTCCCTGAGGGCTGGTGGGGTCATATGCCTCATTTCCAGTGCTGTAACAGAATACTGGAGACTGGGTAATGTGTGTGAGCAAAGAGCTTTGAGGTTCACGTGTTGGGGCTGGGATGTTGGATATCAGGGTTGCATCTGATTTAGGGCCTTTGTATTACCTCAACTCATGTTGTAAAGGAGAAGGCAGGCAGGCAGGCATCTGCAGGAGGGAGAGATTGAGGCTAAGTCCTGTGAGGAAGGTACTTTTGGCTCCATGAGGTTGTCTCTCACTGTCCAAAGCCTTCTTGTACTGCATAGTGGAGGAATTGTTCTAGCACATGGATTTTTGGGAGAAGATATAACAGGCTTATGCTACCTTTTGTCTTCAAGGGCTGTGTTCTTGCATGTCTGGGTACAGGGGCCTGGGTAGACGGGATGTATTTGTGTCATATGTGCTAATGAGGGCATCAGGAAGACCGTAGAGGATTTGGCTTTCACCGAAGGGTGTTAGTTAGTGGTGGAATATATTTGTGAAAGCTAGATTTTTGTTTTTGTGACCAAATACCCAAGAAAACGACTTAAGGGAACAGTTTATCGTGTTTTCAGAGGCCTCAGACCACAGTGAGTGACACCATTGTTTCTGGGCCTGTAACAGAGGTGGAGAATCATGGCCAAGACAGAGAGAAATGGGAGAGGGAGGGAGAGAAAGAGACAGGATAGAGTCAAGGTCATAGTGTCCTTCTAGGGTATGCCCTTAGTGACCTACTTCCAATGAGGCCCTTACTTCCAGTACAGCCATATTATAAACACATCAGTGGATGAATCCATTGATTAGGTCAAAGCCCTTAGCATCCAATCATGTCCCGGTGATTGGAACCACCAGCTGAGGACCAGGCCTTCAATACTTGAGTGTTATTATAGGGGACATTTCATATCCAAACCATCACAGTTTGAAGCAGCCCTTCCGAATGAATGGCGTCTGAGTTGAGATTTAAGCATGAGAGACAGAAGATCCGGAGAGAGGACCCCAGGGCAGGAACTGCAGTTGGGGAGCCGTGGGTGGTCAGGGTGTGTGTGTGTGTGTGTGTGTGTGTGTGTGTGTGTGTGTGTGTGTGTGTGAGAGAGAGAGATTGACACATGGCAGGGCAAGAGTGGTATGGAGGAGTTGGAGCCAACAGGCTTTACAGGCCTTGCCTGTCTATGTGGTAGATGCCAGAGCTCAGGGAAGGTCTCAGAAACAGAGATTGAGAGTCTCAGTGTTCCTAGATTGTCATCTAGTTAAGATAGTGGCAGCCATGACTCCGGTGCCTGTGTCAGATGACAGAGAATCAAATGAGCAAACTTGTCACATCCTTAGCACAGTTGCGGTAGGAGCTCTGTTCTGAGTGTGCTGCCGTTCTTGTTAGTAAGGCTTTTAGCACTCATGGGGAAGTTTCTAGAATAATGGGCAAAGAAAAGAAATGATATATTTCCAAAAGTTACTGAATTTAGCCAGCTATCCCAAGAAGACCCAGGTGTACTATTCTTTATTGTGCAGAAAAAAATTTGTTTCTGTCACCATTGTGTTAGCATCAGATTAAGCTGTCCAGTCAGATGGATGCAGGGCGTCCTGTGGCCTGCCCGCTGATTAACAGGCTCCCTGCGCCTCCTGCAGCTCATCTGTCTCTGGGCTGAGCAAGGCTCAGAGAACTGACTGGTAGCTGCTGGTGGGGACCGAGAGTCCCCTTGGGTCAAAGTCGGGACACTAGGGGAGGATGCTTCCACAGCGCTGCTTCTGACGGATGGCCTGAAAGTTTTCTTAGAAAGATGAGCAGGTGTAAACATGGGTAAATCTTGAGTTTAAGATTATCCTTTCTTGCGGGCCAGGTGAAGAGGACAGGCTCTGAGAGCTGCTGCCCTTCCTCGGATGTGGGGGCCAGACACAGGTAAATGGGGCTTTTGATAATAAAGTCGCTACATCCCAGGCACACTGGAGTTGCTGGGGGTGGTGAAGCATTCTTTCATTCCACAGCTCTCCCAGACAGGATTGCTATGACCCTGCCACTAGCTGAAGTGCCCTTGGCCATAGGGCTTAAAGACCTCCACCTGGCTCAGAGTGAGGCCGCCTTCTGGATGAAGTGTGACGAGGACCATACTGATCACTTTGTGCGTGAGCGTCTTGTGTGCACTTACAGTGGTCCAGGTGTCTCTGCACACTTGTGTGGAGACCAGAGGTCGGACACATGTGTTGTTCCTCAGGCACCTAGCACTTGTGATTTTGTTTGGTTGGTTTTCAAGACAGGGTCTCTCCCTGGCCTGGAGCTTGCCGAGTGGGCTGGGCTGGCCAGCTAGTAGTGACAGGGAATCTGTGTACCTCCACCTCCCTAGGGCTAGGATTACACATATCTGCCACGCCTGGCTTTTCAGTTGCATTCTGGGATTCAAACTTGGCCTCTCCAGCTTCATCACTTACTTGTTTGTTTATTTGTTCGGATGTTTCAATGTGTTGAAGGGCACGTGCCCGTGTGCTTCTAGACTCTGTCAGCCTGGCAGTTAACACTAGCCACCACAGGGATTTGCAACAGTAAGGTGGTGCTGTCTCAGGCTGCCCAGCGTGACTCAGTAAGGGTCATGTGTGGGAAACTATGTGTGTCAGCACCTTCAGGTCACCTCCGCCTGGCTCAGGATGAGGATTCCTGAGGAAGTAAGTGTTGTCAGGGTGCATGTAAGCTGTGGGGCCGTATAGACTGGTGTGCTGTGGGGCTTGGGGTCCTGTGAGCCTAGTTCTGTATGGGCCTTGGGGGGGTGTGTGCATCTTAAGGGCCTGTGAATCCAGGGTTCTGTGGACATAGGGGCTGTGGACTGTGTGGAGGTGAGTGGGCCTCGGTGTTGTGTGGTATGGAGGAGGGAGTCTGAAGGGAGAACATTGCTTTGTGCTGTAGCCTCACCGCATCTTATTTCCACTCTCACCTACTGTCCTCTGTCCCCGCGATCACTTAGACGCTACTGGAAATTCCAGACTTCGCAAAGGCCATACAAATGTGGACGGCTGCCAGTCCAGTATATGGCTTAGCAAGAACCCTGGAATAGAAACAGGGTTGTTGACTTCTTTCTGTTTCCCATCACTCTTCCCTTCCGCTTAAGGTGGACTCCAGCTGACCCATTCGCTCAGATGCAAGGCAAAGTGCGTTTGTGCCTGGCTCACTTGGACCTACCCGGCTGCACGTTTGCCCAGCGCGCCCTTTATCCAGACTCTGCTTACCCAGGGTCTGGGGTCTCCTTTCTGTACATTCATGAAGTCTGTCGCCCCAAGACTGCAACACAGATGCACTCTGCTGCCAGCCCTCATACCTCTTTGGTCTCAAGGTCGAGAAGCCACTTCAGCCCTGGGATTCCTTCCTGGGTGTGCCATGGCACTCGGTCTTCACCTTCTTGGTGCTGGGTTCATCCTGCCGTGTTGGGATGCTGGATCAGGAGCCTTCGGAGGCCTGGTCGATGGATAGCACGTGTCCGAAGGCTCCACTTTGCTGTGCACAGGCTCTGTGCATTTCACTGTGTCACAGGGGCAGAGGCTGCAGTCGTAGGCTGTGAGGCTTATGTTTGAGAAGAGGCCTTCAGAAGACTTAAGCCAAAGTGAGGTCACAGGAGTGAGGTGGATGTCAGTCCCACAAGCTCCATGCCTTGGAAGGTAGGCAGTCGATGCTCTGTCAGTATGCCACAGAGAGAGCCCTCTGCAGGAGCCTAGGTAGTCAAAGCTTTCTGAGCATTTGTCTGGTCTATGCAAAGTTGACTAAAGGCCTGTCCTTCAAGACACCCTATGTGGCATTGTGTTCTGACTGCCAGAGCTGACCGAACATGGTGTCTGTGCATGAAGTTGGAGTTTGGGGGTGAAGGTAGATCTCCTGTCACTGGGAAATTTGGGGTTCCTTTTTGTGGGTTCCCAGTCTCATTAATAAAGGAGTTTATAAACAGACTCAGAAGGAAGTTGGAAGGCCATTAGCGTTTGTGAAAAAAAGAGCAAGACAGTGGAGCCGTGAACCTTGGCAGCCGTTGTGAGTGAGGAGGAACCTGGAGGAGATGGGGAGGGAAAACCGGAAGCCCGCGTGTCTGCCGTGGAGAGACACGGAGGACGTGGAGGGCTTCAGAGAAGGGGGGGGGGGGAAGATGTCCAGGGATCAGGAAACAGACAATTTATTAAGAAGAGGAGTTGGCTGGGAAACTGAGGGAAAAGCCCCCAAAAGCCTGGACCACAAGGCCTGTGACCCTCTATAGCGCCTTTATGTAGACCGCTCATCTCGCTGTTCTTTTATGTGCTCTTTCCTTATGTGCTTAGGGGAAGATGGCGCCAGTCTTTCTCTACAAACTAGCCAATTGGTCTCTTTCATAAGCTAATCCTGTAGCAGCTTATGCCCCGCCCCCCTACCCCCCATGTGCCCCCTACCCCCCCATGTACCCCCCCCCACAGCTTCTATTCTTGTGTGTGTGTGTGTTGCACATAAAATGCAGATTATAAGCTTTTGTTTTTCATACCATTTCTAAGTACTGCCAGGTCTCTGCCCCATAGTATAGATGACCACTGTCTTTAGGCCCTATGATGGGGGCCCTGCATGGCCCAGAGAGAAACTACTGTATGAATCCAGAGTTCTGGGCTGGGAAATGAGCTGTGAATATTAAGATATAGATCTGAATTCTCATTGGTTATCTCTTATTTATTTATTTTTATTAGCCTCTGTTTGCTGTTTACTTCCACAGAGAGAGTTGGCAAGAATATGATTAACCCCAAGGGTCATTTTCTAATGTAATTCTTAATGACTGATTCTGCTTATCCTGGAAATCAATAAGGGGGGGGGCATATAGTGGCCTGGTGTGTACTTGGACTTGATTCCTTGCATTTCATAGGCATGATCACAAGGCCAAGTTCCTATTGGCTTATTGCACAGAGTGTGTTTGGTGAACCTGAAGTGCGTGCCGACTTCCACATAATCACCCTGATAGGTAATGTTCAGTATGTGACTTATGTTAATATGGCAAATACCGCTGAAGTCTCCCGCCACTAATAGTTAGGGTGGGGATGTATAGTAATTGATCTTCCTGGGAGTGCTGCAATGTAAAAACAATCCAGGCTGTTGGAAGTATATTTTACAAGTGTGCATTGGGCCTTGGGGATGTTATATTGAAAAACCCAATTGTACAGTTACCATGGGAACCCAATTAGAATAGATTGCTTTTTTTTTTTTTCTTTTGTCTTTCATCTTGACCAAAAATCTAATGCATTTTAAGCGTTTTCATATGGAACTGTGTTCCTCTACTGATGCGTTCTGCCACAGGACTCTCTTTTTTTTTTTTTTTTTTTTTTTTTTTTTTTTTTTTTACCCCCAGCTTCAGCACGGCATGGTGGTGTTTTCTAGTGGTTGGCGATGCGCGAAGATGCCTCCCAGAGAGATTTAATCAAATTTTTGTGGGAAAGTTTGTGCACATGGCGGTGGAGGTTTTGGAAAGCATTTTAAAAACTGGGATGACTGGCATCTTTCTGAGACTGCACACAAGGCACCACCCCCACCTTGCTGTCCCTGTCCAGTGGAAGATGGAGGGTATCCCCCTGAGCTCCTGTGTGTCGTTAGGGTATCAAGTCCCTAACATGTCCTGGGTTACAGAGTGCTAGAGACGACAGGTGAATGTTCCAAGCCTGGGGACCCACCCAGCTTGGTCTCAGAGTCTCTCTGTGCTCTTAAAATCTGTCTGGGCTCCCAGGAGCTTTTGTGAGCAGTACACAGAGGCCGCTCAGTTTCCTCAGCATGGATGTTCCAGGTTCCCCTTTGAGTAACAACGTCCAGGGCTCCTTTTTTACGAAGAAGCATGATTGTTTGCGCCTAGCCTAACACATCCTCCACCAGGACTTGAATCATTTAGACATTTCTCTGTCTTTATTAGTACATTTTATTTTGTTCATGCTGCCACAGATGTGCACTGTGCATTTTGATCCCTCTTATCCATCTAAATTTTTGTAAACATCCGTTGGAACATAACTATCTAAGTAAATAAAGAAATTTCATAAGGAAAAATTATGTATGTTTGGTACGTGTAATGTTCTCCCCCAAATTCTAGTTTATGTTTGGGTTAATTCATTGAATATAGAGGTATAGATGGCCGCCAATGTTGCTGTATTAGAGTTAACATGGAGAAATTGAGAAGTATTTATTAATTCATGTGAACAACCGTAACCCATTTGATTTTTGCATAAAGAGCATTTTTCAGTAGAAGGCAGTTTTGTTTTCCATAAAAAGCAATTAGTGGCAGAAGTGTGACTGGTCTGCCTTTGTTTCAACCCTTCTTAATATCTGGGTGGATAGACAGCAGCTAGGTGCTCAGATCTGTTTCTGTAGTCAGACTGCCTGGCTGTGTAGCTTTGCTTCAGGCCTGTAGAGAAGCTGGCCTGGCTCAGTGGAGTAGCCGGAAAAGGGAACAGCAATTTAGGCTTTCGGGTACACATGGCTCTCCTAGAGCCTCATCTTAGCCAGACAGGTGGCAGTGTGGGAACAGAATCCCGTGTCTTACCATTTTCCATCCTTCACCATTAAATATGGCTTTAGCACTAAGTGTCTGCAGGCCTTTGCTGTAGTTTGAAATGAACATCCCTGAGAAATCCACATGTGGAAGTTAAAGTGCCTGGAAAGCCCCTAATAGCAGGCTGCAGAACTTTGGAGAGATGGAGTCCCCGGGGTAGGAGCTCTGGTGCCCTGGCTTGTGGGATCCTGACCCTGACCTCCCATCCTCTAAGGCACAGTGATGAAGTGAACAGCCTTGCTTCACTGGTGTACCCGTGCCATGACCACACTGCCTCACTGTACGTTAAAGGGACTCCAAAGAGAGGCAAAGCCGTTCCTCTGTGTTAGCTGGGGTCTCGGGAGCTTAGCACAGCAAAGAGAACCTGCCTGGCTTGGCACTAGTCTGAACCTGTTCTCCTCCCTCATGCGTGAGATGATGGTGGCCACATACCACGGCAGGCAGTTTGGTTCTGGCTGGTCTTCATCTGGGCCTGAGGAGTCTTTATCCTTCTGCTCTGTGTGTCACAAGGACCTCACAAGGTCACAGTCCTGCAGCGTTCTCCACGTCTGTAGTCTTCGTGATCAGGGACCAGATGAAGCTCCTTGTGCGTATTCTGGGCATTATTTTACCTTCATATGTTTTCTAGAATTTACCTGGGAAGCCATATAAATAAGTGTGGAGTCTTCTCTTAAGAATTTACTGCAAATCCAGGACCTTCCTTGCCCCCAACACCCCCAGTATGTGCCTGTACATGCTGTTTATTCTTCTTGATACTGTTTTAGTATTTTTGTGTTTTTCAAAGTATTTGATCCTTTCCTGTAAGTTGTTGAATTTATTGGTTGAAGTTACTTGCCTGTTTTTTTGTTATGTCTTTCATGTGTGTGTGTGTGTGAGGATTCAGTCTCTCTCTTGTTTCTTTTTATCTTTTTCGTTTCTTTTTTCTTTTTTTTTTAATTTTTATTTATTTATTTATTTATTTTTTGAGATAGAGTCTTACTAAGTTGCTCTAGCTGTCCTGGAGATCACTATGTAGACCAGGCTGGCTTTGAACTCACAGAGATCCTACTGCCTCTGCCTCCTGAGTGCAGGGATTCAAGGTGTGGGCCAACATACCCAGCTAGTAATCATCTTTTAAGGAGAGTAAAACTATAAAATGCATTTACTTGGAATTTTCCATTACTTTACTCTGAGTAGATCCTAATTTCAAGCTAGTATGCATTGGCTTGAATGTATGCATGCGTGTGATATATTTATGTAATACACGTATACGTGCATGTGTAATGTCTATGTGCATGTGCCATATACATGTGTGTACATATCACACGTATCCTTAAATCTGAAGAATTTGCTCAGTACTTCTTGGTGTAGGTCCTCAGGCGTGAGTTATCTCGCCTCTTTTTCTGCTTTCTTCTGAAGTGGTCTTTACTTCCCCAGCTTTGCTGTGCTGCTCGCGGACTGTGGGCTCTTAGCTCCCTGAGCCTGCTGGGGAGGGGTTGACGAGACTGAGTGCTTGCTGAGCCTGTCTTGGTCTTGATGTGCCTGCAGAGGTGCAGGCATCTGTAATTTAGATTACTTTACTAGCCATCGTTGAGTTTCAAGCGTCACCATTAGACATATTCTTTGCTGGGTCTCTTCTCTGACAACCCCCCCACCCCCCCCCCCAAGAACAATTTAAAGAAAAGAATGGTTTGCTTTGGCACACAGTCTCCGAGGGCTTGGTCTGCAGTTGCCTGTGCCCTTGGCAGAGTAACACGACCGTGGAAGCACGTGGTGCAGGCCGTCTTCCATTGCTTGCAGACAGAAAGCAGAGAAAGAAGCTACCGGAAGAGAATGGGGCAGGAACAAGACACAGCCCCTGAGGATGCACTTCCAGTGGCCTAGTTCCACAGTATCCCGCCTCCCACCTTTTCATATATTCCAGATAATGCCATCGTCTTGTGAAACCAGCAAAGGTTTTAAGCACTGATTAGGTCAGAACCCTAGTGATTTAGTCTTCTCTGGATACCAGACGCCCTCCGATGTGTGCTTTGCTAAAGTAGATGTTTCTCAGTCCCAGGAGGGAGGACAGTGACGGTTGACCCTCACTGTCTTTCTCTGCTTTCCATAGCATCTGCATTGAGAGCAGGCGTAAGAAGAGCAGGCTCTTTCCTCCCCGGAACTCACTGGCCATTGCACTTCTGCCTCCAGCAGTTTGGATTTAGCCTGGCAGTGGCGCTGCTACTGTCTGCCTGGGAGAACAGCCATCGAGGCTGATTTGGTTCCTGTTGCCTCACGTGGTTCTGTGAACTGTTGACAAGGGGATACAGCCACAGATATGGACCCTCCCCCCCAAACCGAGAACGAATGTGAGTCCTGTCGGAGCGTTTAGGCTCAGGCCAACAGTTTGGTCAGTTTGTCCATGAGTTCACAGTGTCACTGAGCATCAAGAATGCAAGCAGTGGATTAGCAGATGCCTCTGCGGGTAAAGGCGCTTGTCATCAAGCCTACTGAGTTGAGTCTCTGGAAACCAGATGGTCGGAGAGAACGTACTCCTTCCTGCATGTTATTCCGAGGCTTCTCCAGTCATTCTGTGGCATGTGTGTGCGTGTTTGTGTGTGTGTGTGTGTGTGTGTGTGTGTGTGCTCGCGAGTATTCACACACATAAACACGGGTATACACACAAATAAATAGGTCTGTAAATAGATATACATGTATATATACATATATGTGTACACACACACACACACACACACAGCTGGTATTGCCTTGTGAGCTATAGAATGCTTCCTTGTAGCGAAGATTTTTCTCATCCCCCCTCTTCTCTTCCCTCCTCTTCTTCACTCTCCTCTCCTTTCAGCTTCTTACCATGTCACTGTTAGCTCAGACAGGCTTTGAACTTACTAACTCCAGGCCCTCATCCCCCATAGCTGGGGTTCCAGGCTTGTGCCATCACACCTGGGTAATCAGCTGCCTCTCTAAACGTGACTCTCATTAGACATGGATGCCTGTGGCGTTGTATATCTGCTTGCTATGAAAGTAAAAGGGGAGGCGTTCCCTGTAAGGTTTTAGGTTACATGCGCAGTTTGTATTGTTTATATAGTGATTGTGTGTGTGTGTGTGTGTGTTGAGAGAGAGAGAGAGAGAGAGAGAGAGAGAAAATGAGAGAATGAGAATATCTTAGTTCCAGGTCACAGAAAATGCTCATTTTATGGGATTTGACTTCTTTTGTGGTCTTTATGCATTTCGCCTTCCCCAGCCCCTGAGCTAATTTACTCCTCATTATTTTTCTTTTTTTCATCTTCATTTTTCTCTGCTCTTTTTTCCTTTCTCATTTTTTAATATTGCACATTGTCTCAGGCATGCTAGAGGATACACAAGGTCATATAAATTCTAAGACACCGGCTGGAGGCCTGCATGACACCTGTCCTGTGAGGGAGTTCCTGCTTCCTGTTCTGCTTGGCCCCACCCCGATGATGTCACTGCTCTGAAAGTTGTGTTTATATAGTTGTCCTGTATGCGTGTTTGTTTCTCAGCCTTGAGGAGGGTGCTATGCTGCTCATGAGGACCAAGAGACTTGCTCTTCTCTCTGGTTTTTGGAACTTCATCCAGAGCTGCGTTTGGCCAGTCTTCTGTGCTCTGCCTGCTGTCCAACGTGACGTGGCCCTCTGTGACTATCATGTGGTTTGATGGCATCCTTCTTTGTTTCCCCGTTAGCAGGCATTTGGACCAGTCCCAGGGTTCTCTATGCTCCATAGTTACAATGACCCTGGCATGTGGCTCCAGCACGCAAGTGGATCAATTTCTCTTCTGTGTGTACTCGGGCAGGATTGTTGGCCTGTCAGTGGCCCTGTGCTACAAGACAGATATAGCTTTATGAAAACAGCTAAAGCAGATGAGACCCCATGAGTGACGCAGTCCTGGAGTTACCCTACTGTGGATGCTTGCTAGCCTACTGTGTGGCACGTGAGATCGCATTGTGGTTTGCAAGGGAAGTGGTACCTCAGTGTGATCTTGCTTGCATTTCTCCAGTCGTGAGGCTGAACCATCTTCCCATAGTGCCACTCACCACTCTGCCTGTGAAATGCTTTGTTCACACCCGCACTGGCCTCGGATTAGCCATGGAGCCAAGGATGAACCTGAACTTCGGATCTTCCTGCCTTTGCATTCCAAGGGCTGGGATTGCATACGTATACCCACAGCTTCATTTAGAGGGTGCTGGAGATAGAGTCTATAGCTTCATGAATGCCGGACAGGCACTGTACTGACGTAGTTAAGTCCCCAGGCCCTATTCATACCTCTTCTGCCTGTATTTTCATTACTTGTCTTTGTCTAACTCCTTTGTAGGAATAATTCATATATTGTGAATGCTTATTTGTTGTCAGTGACCCCTGGTTCATTGTCTACTTTGTCATTTTCTTAATGGTGACTTCTTGTGGGCAAGATTTCCTAGTTTTAATATAGTTACATATAATTGGCTTTGGACTTTTTCCTCCTTTAAAACTTAAACATTCTGTGTCTTATTTCAAAATGTCCTTCCCTTTCCCCCATAAAACACACTGCTCTATATTCTCTTGTAGAAATATCAATTTCCCTGTTCATATTCAAGTACATACACCATTTGGAATTAATTTTGGTCTGTGGTATGGAGTGGAAATCCAATTCTTTACTGTGAGTAGTTTTGATTTCCTGTTGCTCCTTGCTCATTCTTTTTCCCATCATTAACTTTTGTTTATTTACATAGTTCATAAACAGTTATTTCCTATTCCATGCTGGTATCTTTAGCTATCTGAAACCCTACGTTCCAGCATGGCTCCGACCTGTCTGTCATAGCCTTGTACCTCCCACATGTAACGGCAGCCTGGTACCTGTTCGTCTGAGGCTTGACTGAACTCAACCACTCTTCATGGATTGAGTCCCTTTGGCTTGACTGCTGAGGACACTGGCTTAGAGATGCGATGCTTTCTTTGTGACCCTTAGGGCAGCACTCAGCCTTGTCTTGGGCTGCCTTTCTGGTATTATGAAGGGAGGTCCACACCCTATGCCTGAGGCCATCACTTGTCAAGGCCACATTGTGCCCTTACACCCTCAATTTGGCTACCTCTCCTGTCCCTTTTAGATTGTTCTTGCTTGCTAGAGAGGTCAGCATGAATTTTAAAAGTGTCATTTGCTCAACATCTCATATATTAGACTCCCTTAATCCAGTTTTCTCAAAAAGAAAAGGGTTGATACCCTTTTGCCTAAAGCTACCATAATCTTAACGGTTAAGAAAAGTAATTTTAAAATCAATCCCTAGGTAGGTTCAGGCCCCATGTCACCTGGGGCCTGGGGTCCCATCAGTCACAGTTCTAGCATCTCCAATATTTGAGGCGTCTCCTGCAACTCAGACTTCATTTGCACAGCTCTATGCAATGGCCTATCAGAGCCTCTTGCCCTCTCTGGGCCTTCAGGCACTGACGGCCCTGCCACACATCTGGCCTCAAGAGCTGTCTGAAAGTGTGGGGGAAGATTCTACTACACCTTCCTCTGGGCATTCTTCACGATTCTAAAGCCAGACCCATGTGGACAACACAGCCATGTTCAGCCGCCAGTTTGGGATGTGGGCCCTGTGTCCTTCTACCCATGTCTGCAGCAGCTTTTGTGTGCTGTTGCTTTTTAGGAGCAGAGCAACCCTTAGCCTTTTCCTCTCACAAGTTGGGAGCTTAGCTTGGTGGGGTCTTACCCTGAGGACATCCTTCCCTTATTCCAGTAAAAATCAAGGTTCTCCTCCATGGTGCTAATCTCCTGAACAATTGCAGTCTGTCTTTCAACGCAAGCCTTGCCTGTAGCATGAAGCTTCTTGCCGTGCTTTCTCTCTCCAAACTGCATTCTGTATTTCTTTCTGCTCCCACTTGCTCTTTTTTATTGTAGACCTGCATAAGAGTGAGATAAGAGTGAGTATAAGTTGATGAAGTGACAGAGTCAGTATTAGGCTGTCTTTAAATCTCCTCTGCCAAGCTTAACTTTTTAGGCAGATTCCTAGGAAGAGGGCAGAAAGCAGCCGGTCTTTGTCAGGGTGTCACAAGAGTGGTCTCTAGTCCAGATGCTAGTTGCTGTGAAACTCCTTGAGCTGGGCCTTCACAGTCTGTCTTCTTGTCAGTACCACTGTCTCTCAACCCCCTGCTAAGTTGGCACATTAACCTCTAATTACAGTGTCCCACCACTTTTCTGTTGCAAGGTTCCAAAATCTTTCGCATCCCCCCTAAAGTCAGCATTGTTAGGTTCTAAACAGCATTAGTCCCCTCTCTCGTACCAACTTCTATCGTAGTTACTTTTCTGGTGTTGTGACAAAATACCATGTCTAAGGCAACTTACAGAGAAAGGATTTATTTTAGCTTATGGCTCCAGGGAGATAGATGAGAGTTCGTTACCATCACTATGAGGGATCTTGGCAAGAGCCTGGCATGGCAGCTTGAACAGTAAGCTGGGAACTCATATTAGGAAGCAGAGAGTCCACCCCAACAAGAGCATCAAGTCCTTAATAAACATACACTTCCTAAGGCTCCCAAATAATGCTACCAGTTGGGGACGAAGTGTGCAGATGTCCAACACTGTAGGGGTACATTTCTCATTCAAATCAGCACAACACCTGTGACTCTGGTGGGAAGTCACTTAACTCTATTCTTTGGTGACAAACACAACATTCTTTCACTGTGTGCTGGTATGAACAAGAAAGGCCTCATAGGCTCATCTGTTTGAGTGCTTGGTGGCCGGTTGGTGGACTGTTTGGAAGGACTAAGAGGTTTGGCTGTGTTGGAGGTGTGTCATTAGGGGTGGGCTTTGCGGTTTCAAAAGCCCATGCCAGGCCCAAGGTCGGTCAGTCAGTCAGTCAGTCAGTCAGTCAGTCAGTCAGTCAGTCTGTCTCTGTCTCTGTCTCTCTCCCTCTCTGCCTGCTACCTGAGGGTCAGGCTGTATAGCTAGTGCTCTGGTACCATGGCCGTCTGTCTCCTGCCATGATGATAATGAACTAACCTTCGGAAACTGTAAGCAATTGAATGTTTTCTTTCATAACAATTGCCTTGGTCATAGTGTTTCTTTAAAGCGATAGGATAGTAGCTAAGAAACACTGTTAGGTGTTTTGGGGCAGTTCACAAAGATTTATCGTGTGACAGGGCTGGAAAGATGGCTCAGTAGTTACAAGTGCTTACTATTCTTGTGGAGGACTGGAATTCAGTTCCTAGCATCCACATCCAGTGGTTCATAACTACCTGCAGCCCTAGCTCCAGGGGATGCAATGTCCTCTTCTGTCCTCTGTGGACACCTACACACATGTGCGTGAGCACACACACATACACACATACATGCACTCTCTTGCACACACATATACACACAGATTCATACACACAAGTACACATGGTCTCTCACACACACACACATGAATGCACACACACACACATACATACACACACACACACACACAAGCTGGGAAGTGGTTGTGCACACCTTTAATCCCAGCACTCGGGAGGTAGAGGCAGGTGGATCTCTGAGTTCAAGACCAGTCTGATCTACCGAGAGAGTTCCAGGACAGGCAAGGCTACACAGAGAAACCCTGTTTCGAGAAACCAAAAATAAATAAATATTTAAAAATTAATTAGAACTTGATGCCAGTGATATTTAATGTAGTGGGTGCCTGTAATGGAATACTGAAGAGCAAGCAATTCGTGAAGAATAACAGTTTATTCCCACACAGGCACGGAGCCTGGGGTCATGCCGCTGGTACCCTCCCTTGGTTAAGGTAGGTAGCATCCTCTGGAGAGGGGAGAGCTGTGTCCTCACATGGCAGAACATGGAAAGCTAAGGTGCAGAAAGATGGTCAAAGCCTCTTTATAGGGATCTTAATTGTCCTCCAAGACTTCGTGGTTTCACCTCGCCTTCTCTGCTATCATCGAATCAACAGCAGCTGGATTTTGCAGCGAGCATTGTTGATATAACATATGATGCTTTTATAACTAAAACAGGCGAGGAGGATCTCTGCCGTCTCAAGCTGAGAATTCATTTTTATAATATTTTCTTTACATTTGTTTGTTTTTATGTGGGTGGAAGGTGGTCCACACACAATGGCCCAAGTGCGAATGTCAGAGGACTAGGTAAGGGAGTTGCTTCTCTCCTTCTAGCACGTCAGTTCTGGAGATCAAAGCCAAGGTGTCTTACTTTTTATTGAGTGAGTGTGTGTGTGTGTGTGTGTGTGTGTGTGTGTGTGTGTGTGTGTATGTGCACACATGAGTGCACGCATGCATACATGCATGCATGCAGAGCCTGCAGAGGCCAGATGAGGGTGTTGAATCCTCTGAAGCAGGAGCTACAGTTTAGCTGCCTGGAGTCAGTGCCGGGAACAGAACTCGGATCTTCTGATAAAGCATGTCTCCAGACCCCACACTGAGAAATCGTTAACCATATTCTAAGCCTTCTTCGGCGCTAGCTCTTCCATTTGGAACTCCAGGGGTGTTTCAGTCTTTTTTCCCATCATGTCTCAAATGAAGATCGTGCTGGTCAGGTGTGGTGAGTGGGGTGTATGTGCGAGGCTCTGATTCAGTGTGGGCCAGGTGCGTATCTAGCTGTATGGAACTTACACTTACTTAGGGCTGAGTTGCACAGCATGACCTATGATCAGCCACTTGCTTCATGGTTCTTAGGCTATCAGTGACTCAATTCCTCATGACCTCCTGTATCTCAGTTTCCCTCCTAGGTACAACGAAGTGGTAGGTTAGGGCTTTCTGAGGAGCATATTTGGAATGAACTATGCTGTGCATACAGCAGTCAAGGGTCACTGTCACTTCTGGGTGCAAGGTAGAAGTCACGTTCTCACTTTTGTTACGTTGTCACTAATTTAAATTTGAGGAGCCACATGTGGGTAATAGCAGCAATGTGGGGCAGCGTAGTCCTCCTGCATTTGGGCTGTATTGGATGGTATTTCATTATCTCCAGCTTATTTGGATTCTGACATCTGAATTCTTTGTGTTTGTTGTTTGTTTTTATCAGGACTGCTCTGAGCACCTGCAAGTCCTTTCTATGTAGTCACAGGATCCCCAGTTTCCCCTGTGTCTACCTCACTAGAAACTGTCCCAAAGGCAGCCATAGGGAGATGACTCTTATCCTGCAGGACACCGGCAATGTAATATAGGCTTAAGGAGAGTGGGAAGAAAAGTATTGATGGCAGCTTGCATTACAAACATTTTTCTTTTTGAAGAAAAAGAAGAAGAAAATGTGACAGACACCACACATGCTTGGCTGTTCGGTTAGTGGTGTCTCTTGAACTAGGTTTTGATTTTTTTTTTTTTTTTGGTCAAAATTAATTTAATGTTATGATCGTGCTTTTCTTCATAAGTTATTGTTTGTAAATGAGACTGGTTTCTATGTGATGGAGGAAGGAGTCCAGATGCCAGGATCCTCTGAGTCTAGGCAGAATCTATGGCAGTACCCGATGCTGCCATTGACAAAGACCTTTGTCTGAGTCTTAAAATATCTGCTTTGTAAAACTGGGTTAAGTTATTTTAGAAACTATAAATAGTTGCTTGGTAATTAGGTGTTTGGTTTTATTTGTTAAATGGAGTGCTTATTAAAGTTCAGTGCTTTTTTTTTTTTTTTTTTTTTTTCTTCTTCTCCTTTTCCCATGGAGCTAAAGCTTTTACAGGCTAAGTGGTAAGAGGCAGCCTGCATGTTTCATCGCAGGCCTTGACATATGTGCTTGATAGATGGGCTCCTGAACTTTTACATTTGTGTCTGCTTGCAGAGAAGCAGAACTCTCATCTTCTCTCGATAGGCCCTACTCCAAAATCCTGCTTCCACTTATGTAATCAGACTAACTCGGTGTCACACAGGCAGTTTGAGGAACAATGACACGGCCATGCTCTCCCTGTCAAACGCATATGGAATTTGTCCTCTGGTGGGCTTATCTCTTCCCACCAGCTGCTGCTTCTTCTTCTTCTTCTTCTTCTTCTTCTTCTTCTTCTTCTTCTTCTTCTTCTTCTTCTTCTTCTTCTTCTTCTTCTTCTTCTTCTTCTTCTTCTTCTTTTTTTTCTTTCACACATCTAAAATGACACCAGGACTTTCTGCCATGTAAGTTCCTGCAGAAATAGTCCCAGTCGGGTCAGCAGTGGAAGATGCCAGGCCATTCCCAGAGCACCCACAGGCCGGAGCTCTGTGTCTTCCACAGTGTCCAGTGGGCTGAGGATGGTGCCTCTCAGATGACAAGATTGATATGGCCTTAGGCTTCCGTGGGGTCCCGTGTGGGCTAGGAGTGGGCCCTGAAGCCCTCACCCTGCACATGGTTGTCTTCAGAGAACTCAGTAGTGGGCAACATTTCATATTTGCTGTTTGGAGTCTTCTTTTTAAATTTGCTCTCATTCTTAAAGAAAGAAAACAGCATGGAGCCTGTGTTTGAGACCGAACACTGTTACACCCCGAAAACTATTTCAGGAGCACTTAAGGAAATCCCAACACTGGGAACCTTTTGTTACAAGCCCATCTTCTTGCAGTCTGCCCCTCCAGAGCTGATTGGCCTCCTGCCTCCATGCCCTGCACTTTCTATTTGCCTCTTCCATAGGATCCAATAAAAATAAGTACATTTTAAAATTTATGAAAGTTTAATGAATGGCCAGCAAGAGGAGGACTCCTTTCCTAACAAGATTAATACCTCGACTCAAGGGACATAACATTTTAGTAAAATCAGAATTTGTGTAGCTATCCTCACAGTGCCTGCAACCTCTGGCTTCCTTATAAAAATGTCTAAATAAAATACTGGCTGCTGTCTCTGCCTAGGATTTTCATCTGCTCTACATGGCCCGACCCAGAACCTGCTCAGGGTGGGCACAGCTGGGACAGAATCTCCTCCTGCTCTGTCCCCTTAGCTTGTGCAGATGGACAATATCTGATGAAGCTGGAATGACAAGCCGTACTTGGCCTGGGTGTTCCTGGGAAAATTTTAGAGAGAAGGGTTAGGTAACATTGAGAGCTTCTTAAAGTATATGTAAGCTTCACCTTTTTTCTCTTAATTATTAAACTGTAAAAGGAGTCTTGCCATATTTGGATTGTGTGTGTGTGTGTGCATGAGAAGCCTTTTGGGGTGGATGCTATGGCGCAGATAATGGGATTGGTTTCTGATGGTAATGGGGAGCCACGTTTCTTGATCTAATTTATAATGAGATCTAAAGCTGCTGGCCAGCTGACACTAATCTTAATTTATGATCTGTTTAACCTTTTTATTTCCCAGCCACAGCTCACACCCCCCAACTCTACATGACCTGTTTCAGAAGCAATATGCCGGGTGACAGCTCTGCATCCCTAGCCTCAGCAGTCCTCCCTGAGAGTTGATTCCCCAGCTCCACCATCGTCCATCAGACATGCTGGACTGGTCCACAGTGAGAGGACCAGAGGAGTCCTGCGTTTCTTTATTTGTCTCCGGTTCCCCTGACTGCTTCAGCAGAGCCAGTCTTTAGGGTCAGAGTGGATGCTGCATTTATAGATGCCAGTGGAGTTTTTTTTCTTTACCTGTTTTCATTTCCCTTCCCTTCCCATCCCCCTTTTTATCTCAAGGTAGTTTGGGGCTTTCAGGAAGGCTGTAGCCAAGGTGAAGACAATCTCTACTTTAGCTCTCTAGTCAGTTTTTCTCAGTATTCGCACTGTAGGTGGCCTGAGCAGTCGCCACTGGGTGACTTTCCTTTGTTTTCTGTCCTATTACAGTTTTTCCTTCTCTCCCAAACTCCTGTGTTCAAATCTTCTCCGCAGTTCACAGCAGCAGGGAGGGGCACTGAAGGATGCTGGGATTAGAACGGAGACTAGAGTGCCATGGAAGGGGTAGTTAGTGCTAATAAAATAGACTCAAGAGGACTATCTGTGCCCTACACTGTATGAGGACTCAGTGACAATGTGTCAGCCACAAGCTAGGATGTGAGTTTTTGCCAGATGTCCCCTCTCCAAATGTGATCTTGGACTTTGACCTCTAAAACTGAGACTCTTTGTTACTTATCCACCATCCCCATATGAGGCACGTGTCTTGGCCTACTGACTGAGCTGAGGTACCTCACGTGTCCAGCTTCCTCTTTTCCCCCAACCTGGACCTTGTTGGTGAGCTCTATCGGGTTATTTATTGGCTCGTCCATCACCAAGGTTACCAGTGTATGGCCTGATTAGACAGAGATGTGTAGTTTGCTCACAGTGCTCTCTAGGACTCCCGTCACAAGGTCCATGTGCCTATGAGATGGCTACTGCTGCTGCTCGTAAGCAGAAACCTAGTATGCTTCTTTGCTTAAAAAAAAAAAAAAAAAAAGAAGTGTGTTTGATCAGACGATCGTAGTGGGAAAGAGGTTGATCTCTGTGACTCCAGAGCCAGCTAGGTCTACGTAGTGTGTCCAAGACTAGCCAGGGCTACACAGTGAGGCTCTGTCTCAAAACCAAACCAAACCAACGAAAACCCCAAACCAGAGGTGTGTGCACTTGTATGTGCGTGTATGTGTGTGTGTGTGTGTGTGCACGCACACACACACACATGCGCCTGTGAGTTATATATGTGTGTATACCTGCTTGCCGATGCATCCATCCATCCGCCCGTGCCTGTAGACATAGTGGCCTTTGTCTCTGCATCTGCCCTATGCACTTTACGCACTACAGGCTCACGTAAGTACCTCAGTTCTGATGCCCTTGCTGTCTGTTGTTCCTTCTCCAAATGAGAAACCTGGCTCTGATGACCTTCAGTATGTTTACGTAGAAAGCAGCAGCTCCTTTGAGACGATGAGTAAATCACTGCATTCTGGTCACTAGCTACAGATAGCCTGCAAGTAAAACTGCTTTCCAAGGGGAACACTTCCTGGGCTCACTGGGTGGAAAGACGTCAATCTCCAAGATGCCTCTGTTGACGGTTAGACTAAACTGACCAGAAAACAAAATTCTTCTGTTGGAAAATATAAAACACATGGCATGTTTCTAAGTAGGTGTACCTGCTGATGAGCTTCTTTCTCCCATTTCCACACATCTACACACTGCATGCAAAAGAGAGAAATAAGGCAACCAAAGTCCTTTGTTATTTTACTTGAAAAAATATTACTTTCTATTGTGTTTGCTGAGTTAGGGCTTTTTAAAAAAAAAAAAACTTTTATTTTCCTTTAATACCACAATACATAGAATTTATGCCTTTTTACTGACATAGGAGTCACTGATTTTTCATTCCTTTTGTCATAAGTAGAGATATTGAAAATACATTACATGAACAAGAACCCCCGCAAAGACTTAACCAGGTCTTTAGGTGTGGGAAACTCTGTGTTCGGAGTCTTTGCCGCATGGCGCTCACGGTGAGGCGTGGTAAAGTGCCGCGTGGCCTTGTCAGAATGTGTCAGGTAGAAGCTTACCCTGCAGGCCTGGGTCCCCCGAAGGTTTAACTTAGCTAAGTGTGCTGGTGGCAGAGGCCTGACATGCAGCTCCTGCCACTGGTCATACAGTGGATGTTGCACATCGGTGGGAACCCTAGTGAAATGACTACATCTCGCTTCTGGAAACAGTTGAAAAATAATTTGGAGTTAATTGTCCTGAAAATTCACTTATTGTATATTAATAGGTTAGGTACTCCCTAATTCATTCTTTCTGAAGCATAGCTTCATTTTTCTTGCCCTCTTTTTTGGCACAAACCTTTTAAGAGTGGGCCAAAATTAAAACTCTTGGGTCTGGAAAAAGGATAACGATTCTGGTTTTAGTGTTTTTTGTTTGTTTTTTTTTTTTTTTTTTTTTTTTAAGAAATGTTGTGAACATGATTTGGTGCGTGTGCCTGTGCCCATGCTTGGCGTCACCCTCGCGCCTTGGTGCACGTATGGAGGTCAGAGGATGGTTTTCAGGTGTCACTTTCTCTCTTTCCACCTTGCTCCAGACAGGATCTCTCTCTTTTCGAGTGCTACTCTGTGGCAGTGGGCTAGCTGGCTTCGAAGCTTCCAGGCTGTTCTTCTGCCTCCGTCTCCCGCCTTACAGGTTTAAAGTGTACACCACTGCATCTCGCTTAGTGTGTGGGTTCCAGGGGGCTGAACTCAGGTTGTTATTCTGTGCCGCAATCGCTTTACCTCCATCTTGTCTCAGGGTTTTGAGGTTCTGCAAAAGAGCCCTCATTTTCCTACCTTGGAGTTGCCAGCCTTCCTCCTCAGAGGGCGGTGCCTTGGTGGAGTCTGGTAAGGTGTATTGGCCTTGGAGGCTGTCTGAGGGTGGCTGTAGGTGGCTGGGGAGCAAGGTGGCGAGAAGACCCATCCTGTGTTGGAGTTCTGGCATTGGCTTTCCCACCTTACTAGAAACATAATCTTAGACAACTTACTCAACTGCTCTGTACTGGAGTCCTTTCTGGGATTCAGCCACTCCCCTGGGTTCATTCATATAGGGACAAATTTCACTGATGCCCAAAGTGTTAGCTATAGGATGCATCCAGCTTGGCTCCAAATTTACTGTGAAAGCTTTCACATCAGTTGAGACCCAGTAGGCTTGTGGAGTATCTGGGTTACACATAGTTTCAGAAATAAACTATCAACACTAATCCAGTTTGCAGGATGCTCAGCCCCCTCATCCCACAGTGGTTCATCTGTAGAGTGACTTGGAGCTTCCCAGCACCATTGCCCATGCAGACCTGGAAGGAAGCACTCAGGCCTCTTCTGTTTACATATAGAGAGATCAGTGGCAGCAGGGCCTTGAACTTGGGTGTCTCTCTGCCTCCCTTTGGCTAGGGAAGTTGATACCTGGTTCCAGGCTCTCTCCTACCCTTCTGTCATGTGATGAGCTAGAGCTCAGCCTGCAATTCAAAGACTCTACATAAAGGCCCTACTCTAGAAGTTAACCCAGAATCCCAGCAGCTTTGCGTTGACATTTCCTACTGTGAAGAACCCCAGTCCCTTCCTCTCAGCCCGGTGTAGAGTCCTGGCCAAAATGGCATCTAGTACATTGATGACTGATTTGACCTTGGACGCTCACCTGCCATTCTGCACTGTGCTCCTGGATAAGTCCCTTGACTGCTCTGCTTTTTCTCCCTCAGAGCCTCTCATCTCAATCAGGTGACAGGTGAGGGGTGCAATAAAATAATGCACAGAAAATCTGGACCCGGAGCCAGCATGGTGGATGATGATGATACATCCTCAACCTCCAATGACCCAGAAGCTCGAGGTTGCCTGTTCATGGGTATTGAGGAGACAGAAAAGGAGACCGTTGGTTGCATAGTTACCTTGCCTAATAAAAGCGAGTTCATGCAGAGGGTAGACAGTGTTTGCCAGCAGCCTGGATGGTCATTCCTCCTTCCTGGAGGGAATCTGCTGTTGAGGTCCCAGGGGAAGATGGATGACTGAGAGGGGCCACCCTGCTTCCTAAACTACCACACGCCCTGTTACGTAATTAACCTTGAGAGAAATACACATGGGAATTAAACTGTTTCTCCTTTTATTTTATTTTGTTTATAAGTATGAGATAGTTCTGCTGTGTAGCCCTGTCTCTCCTGGAACTTATGTAGCACAGGCTAGCCTTTAACTTGTGATAGCCCATACAGGTGAACACTGTAATCCTACCCTTTTCCCTTCACTGTTGTCTTCTAAATGGAGTTCATTATTTTTCTAGCAACAGCTTCAGGGTGAAACAATAACTAGAGACCCGGATGTCAGGACTCAGTGGTGCTCTGTGGTGTCCAGTGGATGTGAGAGCCGTAGCTGAATTGAGGAACAGGGTAGAAAATGCATGCACTTCAGAGACCCTTCTTGCTTTTTGTGACTCTCCTCCACATTTCATTTGTATTCAGAACAGAGTTGAAAAGTATGAATACAGCTATTTAGAGTTACTGAGGAATCGTGTTCATGTGCACAGTCCAGTTTGCAGTCCCTGCCTTACAGTCTAAAAGGGGGAGCCGTTAATGGTTTCACCCACCCTACTTGTTTTTTTCTTTTTTTATTTTATTATCCTCTGGCTTCTGTTTTTCAGGTGTGTAGCTATTTTAGTATTATGAAGAATGATGGATGAGGCAGGAAAGTCTCTCTGGAAGCGCCTGTGATATTCTGCAATGCACTTGGGGGTCAGCTGCCCTTGACTGATGTATGATTTATCTGATATCCCTGCCACTTCCTGAGATAAAGCTGCTGCTTTATCAAAGATGCCAGCAGCTGTGATTTAGAATTTATAAACCTCCATTTTCAAATAATTGTTCTGATTACTTTCTGTCCGGGCAATAAAATGATAAAGGTAATTGCACACAAATGTGAGATAGCACCAAAATACAATAAAATTAACCTGAATTAGTGTGCCTTGTGGATGAGAAGCAGCTATGAAATGCGGTGTAGCAATAAGAGAGAGCGATATTATGGCTGGAAGGTGAGTTAGTGCCTTAATGTAATATTCTTTGAAATATAAAAAGGAGCTTTCTGCAGAGGGTGACTGTGCTTTTGAAATTAAGTTGAAGTAGTTCTTATAATTGGCAGCAATGATGCATTTTGAGGGGTTTGAGCATTTTAATCCCTTTTATTGTGTTGTGTCTGGTTGTACCACCCTTCTTTTAAAAGCTCTGGCTTCAGTCTTCCTAACACACAAATAGAAGCAGTTGCAGAATTTGGACAGATACGAGGGCTTGGGAGTTTGCTTCTCTTCTGTTTGCAGTGCCCCTAGTCTGCATGTAATGGACTCCCCCCCTCCCCCTTGGTAATTAAGTTATTTAGACACCAAAAGCTAACGTTATAGTTAATAAAACAAAGTTTTAAGGATGACATCCCAAGACTTTAAACAAAAGACTTTAGAGAAACTGTTGTTTCTCTGTCTTGGGATGTGAGCTAGAGAATTGCTTATTGTGGACAGATGGCTTTTACTGGTACAGCCCATTATCCCTTTTTAATTTTTTATTATTATTTTAAATTTTTTTCTTTTAAGACAAGGTCTCACTATGTACCTCTGACAGCTTTTTACTTGCTATGTAGAATGGGATGGTCTCAAACTCATGGAGATCTACCTATGTCTGCCTTCCAAGGGCTGGAATTAAGGGCATATGACACAATGTCCAGCCTGGAGAATATATTTATTAACTGTGTTAGTTTAGTGACATTTATTTTGGTCACTTATGTCCCAAATTCCTTTCCTTAACTACTCTGAGATTTGCCTCAATCTCTTTTCTCTACCCAACTTTTAAGTCCTCTTTTTTTATTTAATAATTCATTCACTCCAATTTGCAGTACCCATTTTTATAATGTGTGTTTTATGACCTTCCCTTTACACTCCTGAAAATGGAATTCATGTGCTGCTTCATCAGGAATTTGAAGGAAGAAAAACAGTGGTTGTAGTGGTGCAGAGCAGGGGTACCTGGCCAGTGCTGTTCAGAAAAAGGTCACGGGGTCATTGCCCATGTGTACCTGTAGCATGGCAGCTTCCCACATAGGTGGCTTCTTTATTGGGTATACATCATTGTATCCGTAGTCAGATCAGTTTATGACAATTTCCAAAGTCTATGAAGGTCATCGTTTCCCTGAAGTGAAGCGTGGTGGTTTGCAGGAGACTATTCCAGTAGGCTTGTGTATTCGAACACTTGGTCCCCAGTTGGCTGTATTGTTCAGGGAGCTTTATGAGGTACAGTCTTGCTGGGGAAAGTCTATCACTCGGGCCAGGCTTTGAGATTAAAAGCCTCTAGCCATCTCCGGTTTGCACTCTGCTTTCTGAATGTGCCTGAAAATGAGAGCTCTCAGCTTTCTGCTCCTGTCTCCGTACCTGCCACTTGCTGCTGTGCCTCCTCACCATGATGGACCCTTAGCCCACTGGAGCCATAAGCCTGGATAACTTTCTTTCTTGTTAAAGTTACTCTACTCAGGGTGTTTTATCACTGCAATAGAACATTGACTGACCCATGTGGCTTCTTTCTTGAAGAACCTAGCAAATCAAAGCTACGGAGCCAAGCGTGACTGTTGTGTTAGGTGCAGTTATACTTTGGGTTCTGGTTGACTGTAGAGAGGAATGTGTTGCAGGCATTAGAAAGTAACAGGGCACGTGCCACCACCGCCTAGCCCTCAGGAGGCAGAGGCAAGTGGATCTCTTGTGAGTTAGAGGCCAGCCTGGTCTATAAAGTGAGTTCTAGGACAGGCAGGGCGACACAGAGAAACCCTGTCTTGAACACCCAGCCACCCCCCCCATTAAAGTAACAAGGAATTCAGGATGACCTTGTAGATAGGTATTGTCTCTAGTATTCTAGAACATTCTAATTCCTATCATCTACATGTCAACAGCTCACACGGTCTTTGGAACCATTAGAAAGTGTCCCAGATTTCTGACACCCCCTGTTGAGGACCCTGGAGCTTGCCACACCAGCCAAGCTGAGATCAGTTCAGCGGTTTGCTTTCTAGGTGCCTGCTTAATGAGCTGCCTGGCATTGCAACTGCTCACAGAGGGCCCCAGAGGTCAACCTAAAGTTGCCTGAGCTGGGCTCCTTGCATTCTGTGCCAGCACTCTCCCACTGAGCTCACCCTCAGCCCTGTTTTGTTCAAAGTTTGTTTGGTGCTACCTTTTCTCTGTAGCTGATAAACCCGACCCATCAAGTCTCTGCGTCTGCGCTGTATGTGTTTGCTTGTGCTTGCTCGTGGTGTCTTACTTCACTCACCGGGCTTCTGGTCTTTCCTCACACTGGATTTTGTATCTGGATGACCATTCACTCTTACAAGCATACCAGGAAGTTTACCGTGTCCGTACGTGGCCCCAGCTCTGTCTTTTCTGTATGTCTCTGAGCACCCAGCCCCAATGGCTTCCATGAAACTCCCAGAGGGCTTAGCAAGATCTACCCGCCTCGTTGCTGAACTTTAGTTCCTGTTGTCTCACATTGCAGTCTCTTCCCTAGGCTAGTGGTTCCCGGATGGGGTGAGTTTGTTCTCACTGGATGTCTTCGCTAAACTGCTTGAGAGATTGCTTTTGCTGTTTGGTGGGTAGAGGCCAGGATGTCAGTAAATACCCCTCACCCCTCCACGTGGACAGAGAACGATCTGGTCCCAGATGTCAGCCAGCCACAATGGCGACCATTTATTCTGTATGCATTCAAAGACCAGCTGCCTCCCAGCGGCCCCATTTCCACCTCTGTCTCCTTGCCTGTCCTCCTTGTCAGCTGCGTCCTGCCCTGTGGGGTAGGATTTTTCTGGTGCCACCTTTGATTCCTCCTCTTCATTCCTCCTCTGAACCTTGCTCCCCAGCAAGAGTTTCACAGCCATGTGGGTTTTCTGCAAATTCTGCCTCTCATTCCTTTTTAGGTACTTAGGGCAAGTCATCCAGTAGGCCTCAGGGCTCCGGATGGTCACTGAGAACCCATGTGGCCCTTTATACTCTTTCTTGACCCTTCTGACTGACCTAGGCTTGCTGCCAGGTTCTAGCCCACCCTACCAGTTCCTCTTGCTTTGTCTCCTAGAGCCCTGTTTGTGCAGACTGCATGGTCCCCAGTTTGCTTTGTGCTCTTATTTATCTGCCCTCTCTTAAACTCAGATCATCTTTGGAACACCTCCCACGCCACCCATTCCTTCTTTCTTGAAATTTCTTGGTCTTTGAATTTGGATGCCTAGTTTTCCTGGGTGATCTTGGAACCTATTTCTTTGGGCCTTTAATGAGCATTCAGTAGTTGTTAAGATGGTAAGTACCAAAAACCATCTTGGCATGTGCTTACGGGTGCCTGCCCACCAGGCCCTGAGTAGGATTAAGTTTTCCTCTCTGCTCTTCAGTGACTATGCATCCTTGGTTCTGCTCTTTGGGATCTCAAAGCCTCTCTAGTCTCTGTAACATATGGATTCTAAATATTGTAGCACTCTGTGCCTTACAGTGAGGAACTAGGTGCACTCATTCCTGGGACAATTAGGCATCTAGAATCTGGGAAGAGGCTTGTGAGGGAAAGATGAGAGCCAGTGAGGACATGGGGAAAGGGCCAGTGAGGACATGGGGGAAGGGCCAGTGAGGACAAGGTGAGATGGGTCTTGATTAGTGTAGACCTCTGAATATGAGTTATCAGGTAGGCAGCAACATTTGTTCTCACTATGACTACATGGATTAAGATTTTGCAGGCCGAGGGGCTCATGCTTGTTTCTGTTGTCTGTCCCATTAGCGTTGATTTAAACCTCCCCTCTCTGTCAGTGTGTAAGTCAGGCATCACACCAATGGAAGAAGGTCCCTAGAAGCATTGGGTCTTGTTTTGTGGCTGGGCCACAGGGTTTCTAGTCAGGTTCTGGGCTGTCTGTATTATAGTTATCTCAGACTACCCTGAAGCCGGGTACTGAGCCTGAGGCCAGGGTCCTGGAGGAAAAAAAGACCCCATGGAGGAAATTAATTTGGTTGTCTGAAGTGGGGTGGGGTTGGGGGCTCCCATTGTGCCCAGGATGTGGGCATACACATGAAACTTTCTAGTTTTTTTCAGTAACTAGGAAGTCTTATGTTCTGGTACCAGGGGAAGAAAGTCCTGTGAGTGGGCCCAGGATGGGGATTTATGACTCAGGCTGTTGGAAGCAGGCTCGTAGAGCCTCTGGTGAGTGGGCCAAAATGACAAATGGTTTCTGTGCAAGTTTTTATTGTCCAGCCTCACACTGTATTTCTTTACGCACTGCTGTGTTTGCCAGGGTTTTGATTGTATTAGTTTCCTGCGAGATGGAGAAACCTTTCAGTCCCCCCAAATAAATATGGATCTGCTTTCAATACATTTTATCTGTTAAACTTGAGGAACCAGGAAACAAGTCTAAAGCTCTTCTTTATATTCTTACTGTGTTTTAGGGGTTGAATCGAGATGAAACATTTACTAGGTCACTGGAATTGGGCAGGGTATTAAGTCCCCTGCAGGACTGGAGTGCCTTCTAGAAGTCGTGTGAGCTGTTTATTTTCTAGGAGTCATCCCTCAGTTTCTCTCACTAATATTGCTGTCTAGATTTTCTTCTGAACCTGTCTGCCCCAGAGCTGTAGGTGGAGATAGCATTCTCCTGATAAAGTGTCATGGGAGTTGGCTCCCAGATTTTCAGTGAAGATGTGATGTTAGTATTGATTGTCAACTTGGCAGGGTCTAGACTCACCTGAGAGACACACAGCTGGGTATGTGTATGAGAGAGGTTTTCCAGATCAGATTGATAGAGGGGAGACGTCTCAGCCTGTGTATGGGTGGCATCCTCCTTATGGGCTGGAGTCCCAGACTGAATAAAAAGGAGAGAGATGAACTTCCCGTCTGTGAGTATATGACCTGACGTGCCAACTTCCTGCTATTATACTTCTCCGTGATTGACTGTGCCACCTTCAGACTGTGAGCCAAAATAGACACACTCTTCTGAAACCCCAAAGCAGATGGGATGATGGTTGGCTTTAGGTGCTCACCCTGTGCAGATGAGCCTGGGTTGTATGAGAAAGCTAGCTGAGCAAGCCAGGGAACACCCTTCCTGTGCAGTTTTCTGCTTCAGTTCCTGCCCTGACTTTCTCAGTGGTGAATTTTGACTTGGATGTGTAAGCCAAATAAACTTTTCATGCCCTAAGTTGTTTCTGGTCATGGTGTTTGTCACAGCAACAGAAGGTCAACTGGACCACCTGGTAAGGGTAGGTAAGGTGGGTCCAAGGGGGAGTACGTGGGGGCTGGAAGGTGGAGGAGGGGCCAGAACACTAGAAAGATCGTCAGTGCAGTGGCTGTCAGGTGACCTTACTGCTTGGTAAGAGTAAGGATCCGTTTTGGGGCTCTATGAGGTCACGCGTGGTAGGATGAGCACTGGCAGCCTTGCAGTGTGCTTTTGTCATGAAAATAGAGTTTGGATACTTCTTTCTTCCTTGAGTAATCAACAAAATGAGATCATTTGGGCAGCTATTTACAAAGAGCAAGTCTGAGGGATTAAAGCCTTGATCAATTGTGCCAGTTCGCCTGTGTGAAGCCAGGAGTTCTAGTCTGGCATTTGGCTTTCCAAGGCTTCTTCTGTTTGTTTGTTTTTTCCTGTTGGGTTGAAGTTTTCTCTTTCCTGTGTGAGATGTTTATTACTGCTACGCAAAAGTGTCTGGAATAGATATTGCTTTAAGCTGTGGGATAAAGTTCCCTCTCTCGATGGTTTAATTTTTATTGCGTTCCCATAGTGCGCTGCTGGTGTTCACATGACACTCATGGCAATGTCTGCCCCGGGAGACTGTGCTCAAAATTGCATCTGCCCGCACTCCTGTGCACAGCGCAACTCGGCCCGTGCTCCCGGATGCTCCATTGGCCCTCTCTCTTTTTGTTTGCCTGGCGCATGAATGTTGCCTTGCCCTCCTGTACTGCCTCCATTGAAGTTTTCTTTTAATCAAAGGGGAAATCAGTGTACCATCAAGGTAGCGAGCTCGTTTACTTCCAGGTTGGTTAGGGCAGACCCAGCCTTCAGCTGAGACCCTGCAGAGAGGTGCCAGCCTATTCCTGTTTCTCTCCCCCAACTTCTCTTTCCCTTTCTCTGCGCCACACGTATCTCACGGAGAGCAGTGGACCTGATGGGTGGGGATCTGTACAGTGTGGAAGGATAGCCCATTGTCGGCCCCTCTTCCTTTGCCTCCGCTCAGGAACAGGGGGAAGTGTGTGCTGACGTTGGGTCTGTGGGTGCGTGGAGGAAGTCTGTTTGCTGAGTCGATGCAGTGCGGTGTGGCAGGGGTGTGTCATGGCACAGCACACCTGTGAGGCTGTGCAGGGAGGGCCTGCAGATGCCCTTCAGAGAAGCTCCGTGGCTGAGGAAAAGCCCAGGCAAGAAGGCAGTTCTTAGGGAAAGCTCTAGATTTGGATGGGTGAGAATGGGTGGGATGTTGGGATTTCAGGAGCATGGCTGACAGAATTGAAAGAAGGGTCTCCATCAAGTAAGTGTCCACTCCCAATGGTGTGAAAGTGACAGCCTAGTGAGTGCCATGTGGACTTTTGTCAGTCTTTCCCAATGTAAGGTGGAGAGCATGTTCTGCCTTCTTGGTGCAGACCGCCTCTGTGTCTATGTGCCCTGCTGCGGCTGGTGTGCCAGGTCCCTCTGAACACTTGTGTCCTTGTCGGGGAATTCAGTGTAGTAGGTTAAAGACGCAGGCAGATAGACAGCCTTTTTAGCCCTGAAGTCTAGATTCTTCTAATTCAAGTTATCTTTGAAATTAGCATTGCAAGTCTATGAGGTTTTTTTAAATCAGTGAATCGTGTCTAAAGAATTGATTTCTATCTTAGTGGAGATAAAAAAAAATACTGTTAAATTTTGCAATAATGCTTCAAAGTTGTTTGTGTGTGTGTTTAAACTAAACTCTAGGGTTTTCCTTCATGACAGCGAGGATAGGTTAGTGTGAGGGACAGATAATTACATTACTCAATTATCTGACCCAAGACAGGGTGTAGCTTACAGATAATTTGGTAATAATCTCTATTTCCAAGGAAAAATATTTGCACAATACTTTAGTCATTGTATCATTTGCTGATAAATCAGTTACAGGTTGGTCTCTGTTTTCATTACTACATGGATAAAGCGAATACCTTCCCCACATCCATAGCAAATATCTCAAATAACTTGAGCTAAGAGTGATTTTTTTTCTATATTAAACATTAAATATTTTCATTTAGAGCACTAAAATTTCCCCCTCATCTAATCTGGCAGCTCCATCCTGTTTGCATACAGTGTGTATGGCAGCCGAGATGAATACGTCTGTCTCCAGGTTCATAGGTTGAAGGCGAACATTTAAGGCGACAGAATTGAGATGGAGGCTGTAGGAGGTGATGGGTCACAAACTGCTGCCCTCAGGAATGGGGTTAGAGCTCCAAAAGAGGGGCTCCTTCTCACATGTAAGGGCATACTGAGAAAGGAACAAGAGTGAGAAAATGAGCCCTCACTAGACCCCGCATTTTCGGGTACCTTGATCCTGTTTTGACTGCCTGCAGATGTCGGGGAGGGACTCTATAGACTATGAGCGCCGTTCCCTGGGATTTTGTTAAGGACACAGACAGTGGCAGGATGCGTGAAGCTGACTCACTAAGGGGAAAACTGGTGCTAGTGCGATAGTGCCATCCCAAGATAGAATAGGCACATCCAGGTAGCAACAGCAGGCTGTGGATTCTGGGCATGGTTAAGACTGTGGCTCTTGGCTGGGTGGTTGGAGTTGTATGCCTTTAATTCCAGTGCTCGGGAGGCAGAGGCAGGCCTATCTCTGTGAGGTCAAGGCCAGTCTGGCTTACAGAATGAGTTCTAGGACAGCCAGGGCTACACAGAGAAACCTTGCCTTGAAAAACCAAAAACAAACAACAACTACAACAACAGAGCAACAAAACAAAAAACAAGAATATTGCGCCTCTTTAAACATGGTCACCATGAACTGTCCTGTGTGTGATATGAACAGAGTACATAGGTGGACCTGTGCTGTACATGGCAGCTCAACCCACAGGAACAGATACTGTGTTGATAGGTTGGATTCCACATCCAGAGGACAGTTCTCCCCAACAGGCATTTGAATGTCTGTACTGCTTAGAGATCCATAGTAAGCAAACAGAGCAACATGACAGGGGCTGGGGAGAAGAAGACTTGGTCTCAGATGTGCTTGCTATGCAGTGTGATCACGGAGTTCGAACCCATGTAAAATTGCCAGGTGTGTTAGTGCATGTTTGTCACACCGGTGGCGGGGAGGTGAGGCAGCTGCTTCTCTGGCTTGCTGGCCAGCCAGCTTACCTTGGAAAATTCCAGGCCAGCAACAGACTTTGTTTCAAAAATCAAGGGAGATGGCTCCTGTGGAAGGACACCTCAGGTTGATCAATGGCTTCCATGTGAGCTTGCGTGCACACAATCACACCCATGTGTGTGCACTTACAAGTTCTACCTCCATGCCTTCTGTGATGTGATGGGTTGTATCTATCAAACAGAGAGCCAAAATAAACCACTCTTTAGCTGCTTCAGAGAAGAGTATCTACCACAGCATTTAGCTTTCATGATTAATTTTAATAAAAAGAACCAGTTGAGAAGAACAGCCCAGCGCCATCCTGTAAGGAACCTCTCACCGTTTCAGATCCTTACAATGAGGTTGAAGATGCAACCTCTGGGTGGTTGGTCATCGTCTTTCTTTTGGAAACTCACCCAGAAGCTCGCTGCTCATCTGAGACGTCACTGAGACTCTATGCAATCAGCAAAAATGAAGTAAGCCGCCAGGGATACGCAGAGACCTTTGAGAGTTTAAAAACATCTAAATTGGGTACCAATTGTTGAATGTTGGCATTAGGAAGATAGAGGGGCATCCCGAAGTGGGACTGGCTGGTGGTATTTCGGGGAAGATAAATGAGGGTCTGTTAAGTAAGTGCTCAGATCTGAGGATGTGCATGCTTCAGATGTGAAGGGAATGCCACTGTGTGGCTGCAGAAGGGAGGAGCCTCTGTGCTCTGAGCACAGGCCATGCCACCTGGGGAGCTTACAGGGACTAATCTGGGAGCTCAGCTGGGATGGGTCTGCACTGTAATTTGTCTGTAATGCGAGGCTGTTAGATACCAAGAGGCAGACTTCAGACTTAGCATGGCTGTTCTATACCTGTTGGCATTACTTTATTGGCAAGATGGCACCCTTGGCCTTTGTTCAGGAATGGAGAATGTGTGTCATTTGTTCTTACAGGGATGGGTATGCTGAGCATCATGAAGAGATAGTTGCCTGGCCTTGCTTGGTCTCTCCAGAGCAAATTGTGAGCTTGTTTGGCTGTGTCTTCTCTGTGGTGTCCACTCTCTGTCTTGCTGCTTGTTCCTGACCTGTCCTGTGACTTTACAGTGAGCGCTTACATGTACCCATTTGGCTGCTCTTGAAACTGCTCTGCCTCAGTTTACCCTTTCTATGGCTCAAGCTGAGACCATGTGTAATATACTACTTTCTAATGACTGGCTAGTCCACGAGGAAGGCTTCCAAGTGCCTTCTCGTTCTTGCCTCTTTGGTCCACACAGTGTCCCTGTTTCTGGAAGGAATGTACTATGTACGCTCAAGCTGACCAGAGAGGCCACTCTGAGTTCAAAATCTTCTGAGGCCTGCCTTAGTCTTGTTTCTGTCTATGTACAGGTATCCACTGTTACACTAGGTAAGTGGATTTTCCATACTGCTGAGGTCTGTTCATTGAATAATATCTTCCTTTGAGTTTTCCAGTCTCCAAATAAGATGGATTGTGCTGTTGCCACCTGTAGAGACTGAGACCCTATTCAAAGACTGTTGTAGCTAATGTGTGGTTCCGGATCACTCACTACCTGTTGTTTTGGGAACTATCTAACCCCTTTGTGATCTCAACTGGGGGGACCCAAGCAGAAAGGTACGTGATGGCTGCTGGTGGGTTTGTGGCAGGCCACACTGGGTGTCCCTGTCAGTGTTAGGAACATGTAAGTTGCATATGGTCATGCACCCAGTGTCCACATTCTGCCTCCATACTCTGCGATGATGGGAACCCCACCTTTTTTTCTCTGTGACAAGTACCTCCTTTCTGTGACAGCACTGTCCTCCAGATGTGTTCTCTTTTATGCATGAAACCTGAAAATACCTTGTAAATTTTAAAACATTAAACACACATGGGAAAATGCTACGGTTTTTGTATGCATCTCTCTGTCTATAGATCTGTTTTCACTGTGGTGACTCACATGTTGGTGAGGGTTGACAGTCTGTGCACAGGTGTCTCAGTGGCAAGAAGGGCCATGGTGACTCTTTCTGTCTACCAATGATTGTCTAGAGTACCCCACCAGAGGCCTGTTGACTGACGGGTCACGTCAGGAACCCAGAACCCATGCTATGATGTCATTTTTCTGTAAACCCTGAACTATAATAAATTATGTTTAACGGTTGTAATTAAGACTTTAGCCTGTGAAGCTGTCTGGGAGAGGAAGGACCTGTCTCTTTCTCTAGAGAAGAAATTAATTGTTAGAGTGTATGGTTTTTGAAGAATTTACTGTAAGATAAAAGACTGGGGTTTTATTCTTGCATTTATTAGTATTTAATCAAACAGAAAGTGCACTTTCAGTGTGGAAATCTTGGCTTTGGCGGCAGGATTGGACTGAATTATTGTTTAAAGAGCAAAAGGTATGGAATTATATGTTCAAGTTATCAAGCCACTGATAGGCTCTGGGTATAATGTAAGTAATTTAGAACATAAAATCCCCTGCCGTGTGACTGGAGCCTTGGGTTAATCGCTTGGCTGTGACTGAGTTTCCGAAGCAGGGTGGATGTAGGGCAGGGTGGTGGCTGTCCCTCAAAGAGTGACTAAGCCTGTCAATGCCTAGTGTGGTCATGGCCACTGGGATGTCTAGATCATTCTCTTCCATTTCGAATCTGAAGTAATAAATTATTACAGGCTCTACTCCCAGAATCCTCTGCTGTCGAACCACCAAGAACTTAGCTACTAAGAGCAAGGATGACTTAATTCTGCTAGTTCTGCCGGCTTGTTTATGAGGGACACGGAAGGCAACCAGTGGCTTTGCATCAGGGAACATCAGATCTGTCCACCAGTAATGGAAGACACTCAAGGAAGTTTAGTGGCTTTGTTGAGCGTTAGCTTGAAATTCACTCACCAGCGGTGGGAGGGAGGGAAGGATGGGAGAGGCCTCCTCGCACTCACAAGGCAGTTACTTGTGAGAACTGCAGTCTGTGTGTAAAAGGATCCTGCCATTGGGCTCTGGGACCTGCGTGGAAGTTGGCTTTGGTGGGCTGGGAGGGAGAGGAGCCGGCTAGTGGCTGGGAACTGCTGCCCTTGTGTGCTGAGCTGAGGTCCTTAGACTCAGTGCCAACAGGACATGTACACTGGATATTCCTGGGTTGTGGAAGAGGCATGCTTAAGAGTACACACAGTACACAGAGTCACATAGACACAGAGGGAGAGGGCAAGTCCCTTGAGGTGCGGCTCCAGACAGAACACCTGTTTGCTCAGTCCTTTATGGCCTTCGAGTACTTAGGTTTTACAGAACCTAGCAGTGCTGGGAAGTGGGCATCTTACAGAGGAAGTACCCCCTACATCAGGGAGCCGAAAGTGTCTGCAGGACTCCCCAAATCTGTGCTCCTCAGCACAGCACGTATCTACTACCTTGACATATTGCTGGAGACTGACCAGTGAAGACCATGGTGGAGCCCCACTATGAAAGCCCACTATGAAAGGGTCCCTGTTCCTGGAAGCCCATGCCAACCAGGTTTGGTTACTGAGTAGGGACATGCATTCTAGTTGGTTCCCAGTCCTAGCTGATCATAGAACCCTATCTGCCTAACGTGTGGAAGCTGACAGGCATGTGGTAATATGTGGCGACATCCACAGGGGCTCTCTTGCGCATGGCTCATTTTAACCAGCCTTGCTGCCTGCCAGAGGGTAGGGAGCATGCTTGCCATGCCACAGCTCAGTCAGGATTTCCCAGCAATGAGGACACAGAGGCTCCTCCTCCCCGTGTGGGGGCAGGACTCCCCAGCTCTGCTGTCCTAATTGGGAAAGGTCATGTCTCCTTCAGACCTCACTCTGCCCCCCACTCCCAAGTTTCCTAAGCAGTCATTAACTTCCTGGCTGGCAAAGCTCTGCGGGATGGGAACTTTGTGCTGTGACACATTTAAGCTGAAGCTCCCCGAGTCATGGCAACCAGAAGAGGTGACACTTCACGACGAGCGCCAGCCTGCCACCCTTTTTCCTCCTGACAGCCTGTCACACTTAGCTCTGTCGTTAGTGGGACCTGAAGTGCTAGAAGTTTCCCAGCCCACGAGGAATGTGCTGTTGGCAGCATGCGACTTGTGGCCACATGGGGGTGGCCCTGGGCGCACACCATCCCAGCAGACCAACCAGCCAGGGAACCTCCAGTCTTTCCCATGAGAGTCCCCGTGTTATCTTGGGGGATTGCGTAGCAAGGCTCTAGGAGGGGTAATTTAAAAAGAAGGAAACCTAGGTATTTTCTCATTTTTTCCCCCCCAGCAAACTATAAATGAGTCAGTCTTGATCAAAACTGAGATTCAGAGTGTTAAAATGAGGCACGGGAATGCTTTGGGATTTGTGTGTCTTGGGCTTTGCGCAAGCTGTTCCCGAGTTCCTTCATGGATCTTCATGCTTGTCCTGGCCAGGTGCCTGGGGAGATGAGGTGTCCCAGCTCTCCCAGGGTTTGTTTGGATGCTCTCTCCTGTGGAGGCAGATTCGACCCTGAGTTGTCAGGGTGTGGATTTGTTCTTTTATCCCAGGAAAAGGGACATTTGGTTTCAAAGCGCCGCAACCCTACTAGGTGGTAGGCCACACTGAGCAGGGCTAGAGATTGCATCTTGGGACCAGGAGTGCCCAAGCTTGGGTGCTAGAGTTAAGGTACAGTGCCTGGGGCAGGACTGTTATCATGCACAGGCTGTTTAGACTTGGGAGCCCTCAGAGCTGCCAGTGGAGGTGGTGGTGACATTGATCTCTTCATGCCCAGGTAGCCGCTCGGGACCTGCTAGGCCCGAGGAGTAAAGTACAAGTGGGGTACTGTGCTGAACCCTGGTGCACCCTCTGAGCCCGGAGTGTAGGAAAGACAGATCAGCAGGAGTTTCAAAGGCCAAAATGTGGTTGGCTGTCTGTCATCCTTCTGGGTCTGTTTTAGAAAAGCCCTGCTTCTCCAAGGTTCAAACAAGAAAAGTCTGGGTTCCTGTTTTTCTTGAGGTCCAGTGTCTTTGCAGGAACCCAGTCCCACAGCCTTGTAGTGGCTCCAGAGCCCAGATTACTAGAGTGAGGGCATCTGGCTGCCATAAACTGGGCTGTTCTCCCAGCTGGGAGACAGTGACAGCTGGGAGTTCTATAGAAGGTCTCTGGTAGGATGTGCCTCACTGCCCAGGCCCTAGGCCCCCTGTCACAGTTACGAGCTCATGCTTTGTTTAGTGATGGTGACTGCTTCGCTGTGGATATCAGCTTCTGGCTTCAGTAAGCTACTTTAACACACAGGGCCAAAGGACAGAACTTTCCTCATCATTTTTTGAAGGTGACAGTCTGAGCACAGAGTTGATTTAGAGCATCCAGGAACTGGGTCTGAGGCTGCCCACAGTAAGTCTATTTTACCATTAAAAATGCCTTAGAAGGCAGAGGCAGGTGGCTCTCTGTGAGTTCAAGGCCAGCCTTGATTTCCAGGATAGCCATGGCTACAGAAAGACCCTGACTTTAAAAAAAAAGTGATTTTTTTTCACTTTTTTTTTTTTTTTTTTTTTTGTGTGTGTATTTTGGTATATAAGTGCCTATACTAGTAACTAGGTGGAAAGAAGATAGAGAATGTTTACCCCAGGATTATGACTCTGCAGCCTCACTACTCATAGGGACAGCTTGGAGCTGAATCTCTGGGTCCTACAGGAGTGTGAACAAAGGGCAGAGCCTTTTGGGCAACCCCCTAAGGAAATAGGCAGTGGGAACTGGAGAGCTTCCAGCAAGACACCCTTCTGTGCTGGGTTCTGCTCTCACATACCAGCTTCCAGTTAGAGGCAGAGGTGGGTTAGTGAGCTGCCCTAGTGGGTGTGTGAGTAGAAGCTGTCATCTGGAACCGGCTCTCAAAAGTGCTTGAAGTTCTGGGGGATTCTGGAACAGTCCACTCCTCCAGACTGATCACATGTGTGCGGACACACACACACACACACACACACACACACACACACACACACACACACACACACACCACGGTTGGATTCTACTTGCTGGATTCCACTGTGAGAGGAAGAAGCAGGCTCTTTTCTGATTTGCTCACTTTCACTCCCATAGAGGCACCTGTATGACATTTGGGGCGGGAAACTGAACTTTTTCAAGTATGGTGTCTGTTATGGTAGCGGTTTGAATCTTGAGACACCCTGGCTTGCAGGCCAGGGAACAAATCTCTATGCTGTCATCCATGTGCCAACTGTGTTGCGCAAGCCTTAGTGTCGGTGCTGTGACTTGCCGCAGGCAGCTTGTTATTTAGGTGATGGGGTCCTTTAACAGACACAGTCCTGGGCTGCTTTTGGGATCTGCTACATGCCTGCTGTAGTCCCCAGCTTCTAAGGCTCTGGGTGTTGGAAAGTTCTTCCCCAGCAGAGTGTCAGTTACCAGAAGGATTCTTGTGATGCACTTTACAGTCCCACACCACAAACCTCCACAAGCTTGAGACTGGAGCAGGGTACAACCAGAGGGTGGCTATGAATATGCGGGACTTGTTCATCTGAGAACTGCTGTGATGGTTTGTTCCAACTGTCAACTTCCCACAGCCTGCGGTCACCCCGGAAGGGTGAGGGACTGTCTAGCTAGGACTAGCCTGTAGGCATGCCTATGGAGGATTATATTGATTGTTAATGGATGCAGGAAGACTTAGCCCACTGTGGGTGGCACCATTCCCTACTTTGGGGCCCTGGAACTTATGTGAATAAAAAAGCTGAACCGCGGGCATGCATTCATTTGTTTTCTTTGTGCTCATGACTGAATGTGACTAGCTGCTTCAGTTCCTGCCTTGGTTTCCATGAAATTATGGGCTTTAACCTGGACTGTTAGCCAAATAAACCCATTTCCACCCTAAAGTTACTTTTTTTGACAGGACAGGGTCTGTTACCATAGCAATAGAAATAAAGCTAGGCTTGTGTACTGGCTAGTTTTATGTCATTTTGACACAGGCTAGAATCGTCAGAGAGGAAGGAACCTCAGTTGAGAAAATGTCTCCATAAGATTGTGCTATGGGCAAACCTGTAGAGCATTGTCTTAATTAGTGATTCACAGGGGGATAGGCCATTGTGTGTGGGGCCACCCCTAGGCTAGTGGTCCTGGGTTCTCTGAGAAACCAAGCTGATCAAGCCATGGGGAGCAAGCCAGCAAGCAACACCCCTTTCGGCCTCTTATCAGCTCCTGCCTCCAGGTCCCTGCCCTCACCACTTTTGATGATGAACTGTTATATGGAACCATGAGGAAAATAAATCCTTTCCTCCCCAAGTTGCTTTGGTCATGGTGTTTTATCACAGCAATAGTGACCCTTCGTGAGACAGATGGCCACTGTTGTCATCCCAGGGCAGGGTTCACTTCCTGTTATGCACATGCCACTGGCTGCACAGACACTTAGTTACGGACTGGAAGACTCATCTCTTTCCTCCGTTGGCCTTGAAGGTCAGACTTTAGCAGGTGGTTTTGGAATGGTGTCTGAATGAAAGGTCAGCCTGCTCTGTTTGATATTAGCCTCTCCAAGTCCCTCTGTCAGTCAGGCATAGGGGCCCCAGGGCGATTGTCTTCTGCCAAATGTGACAACCAGGAGGCTCCTGGTCTGGTGGGCATCATGGGTGGGCCTACCTCTTGTTATGTTGCTTCTGGCCTTTCCTAGTTGGCCAGCTAATCTCATTCTCTTCCAGACTCCCAGAGTCAGTTTTAGGATTAGGTGACATGAGTGCCTGGTTTGCTCTCTTCTGGGGTTCCCCATACCTGTCGCTGAGGTGGATGTGGGGGCCTGGGGACCAATGCTGCTTCTGGCACTTCCTTCTCAGTCTCTGGCTGGCTGGGAGGCCTCACAGGGCCTTTGTGTTCCCCATTGGCTGGGCCTGAGGACTGTTTCGTTACTTGTCCTCCCCCTCACACCAGCAGGGCGCCTACTTCCTATACCGCTGGATGCTGGCAGGCTTGGGGCCTGCTCTTGAGAATCACATGGAAACACTTAGGGAAAGGTGCAGTGCAGCAGCAAAGACAGTTCTGGAAGGCCTGGTTGAAGTCAGGCAGAGAAGGAAGGGAGCTGCTGCCTGCGGGGGTTCTCTGGCTTTTGGTACCTTGGTGGGAACTGGCCTCTGGCGCCAGCTGCTTAATTCAGAACATTGTTATTTAAACGCCCTTCATGTTAAAGAGAGATGAAAAGAAATTCACTTCATTTTTTTCAGAGGTCTCCAAATAGCCGTGGAAAATCGATTCTTTTTCTGCCACCAATTAATGTCAGCCCCTCTTGTGGCTTTTGGTGGATGCCACAGTGGTGAGGTAGGGAGTGTAGGTTCAGGAGCCACATGCTGGGTTCTATGACCAAGTGAAGAGCCCAGCTTGGTCCCAGACTGGTCACAGGGATACCCAGTGTAGGTGACCCAACCTAGATCCTGTGCCTGGGACTGTCATCTTCAGACAACTTAAAGGTGTGTGTGTGTGTGTGTGTGTGTGTGTGTGTGTGTGTGTGTGTGTGTGTGTACACATTTCCTGTGGCCACTGCTGTCAGCAAACACTCAGGTGGGCTGTTGGGGGCTGAAGAAATGGCTCAGTGGCCAAAAGCCCTTCCAGAGGACTCAAGTTCTGATTCTAACAGCCACACTGCCCCAGCTCAAGAGGATCTGATGCTCTCTTTTACCCTCCACAGGCACTGCACTCATTGCATACATCCAGACACAGACGCACATACGAAATATTGGGCTGTTGGAGCCACCATAGTCCCTCTGCTCTAGTTTTCAAGGGTGCACACCTCTGGGTGTGCCCAGTTTTGCATTCAGAAATGTGGACCCTGTGCGTTTGGGTTTGATAGCTGTATTGGTTATACGGGGTGTACATGCTTATCCCGTGTCCAGAAAGCAGCCTCCAAGGAGGCAAGCCTGGGTTCTTGTGTCTAGGATAGCTTCTTTCGTTTGCCATCAACCTGAGCTTGGAGTCAGTGCCCTGAGAGGTCACCATTTACCCCGCAGTCAGTGGGCTGGTCCAGAAGTGGGCGTTAAAGAAGCAGGATACGGACAGAGGGGCCTTCGTAAGCTGTGACAAGTGGCCTGAGCTTGAGATCTCCTAGCAGCCTCATACCCTGAGGCCCTGGAGGAGACCCCTTTCAAGTAATTGTCCATATATGTAGGAAGTGGGGTGCTGTGCAGGAAAACTTTGGGGTATGACGTAACCAAGGCTTGAGTATATTATTTGGGAAGCATTGGCTCATGATGGGCTGAAGGGGAGAGGAGAGCGAAGCAGTGGATGGCATAGGGGATCCCGGACAGCATGGGGCACAGCACAGACAGAGACCTACTGGTGGGCAGGCAGGAGAGGATGCTGAGGGCTACTGCATGTGAGGCCAGCCTGTAGAGTGGGGGGGCTGCTGCAGTGCAGTGTGTGGGCCTCGGAGGGACCGGCAGACTCTTCTGTGGGGGGACAGAGGATAAGTATGGTAGGCCTTGGAGACCACCACATCTCTGTCACAACCTGCCAGCAGAAGAAAAACAGCCGTAGGCTATAGGTGAATAAAGGAGGGTATGAGTGTGTTCTGACAATCACTCACACACAGGGGGCTGGGGGAGGGGCTCAGGGGTTTAGCCAGATGTGGATGGTGGGCTGTGGTTTCCGACCTTTCTCTACCCCAGGAAGTAATTATAAATTGACTTTTTCCTGCATATCCTGTATGATCCCAGGTGAGGCCTGTGGCACGCATTGTAAGGTTTCCAGCTGAAATGGGTTAAGGAGCTAAAGATACCAGGATCCAGGGATTGGGAAGCTCCGGTGCGTGAGGGTGTGACCTGGGAGGGAAAAGAGGAGATGAGTGAGTCATAATATATTCTGTAATAACCCAGGTAAAGGAGCTTCTTCTGGGAGGATGATGGCTAGGCAGAGTAATTGGAGGTAGTTCTAGGCCGAAGAAGCAGAGGCAGCAAGCCATCCTGCTCTAAGCCTGGGGCCACAGGTGTGCGGTTTGTCAGTGGTGTGCGGGGCCCCAGGAGGGGTTCTGGAATCAATGTTGGATTGGAAAGGAAGGAGAATCCTCTCTTTCCTGGAGTCACAGAAGGAGTTTGGAAGGAAGAGGCGCTGGGAGGGGGGTATAAAAATACCTTCTGTGCATCTTTACTTTTAACTCTTGGGCATTTTTTGCAGTTTCCATTGGGATCAAGCTTACCTGTTCTCCTTAGCGTCATACATTCATTTTTCTTCATCTGCTGGCACAGGTGCCCTGTGTCCCCACCGGGCCAAGTCATATCCCGCCATTTTCTGTAATGCATTTCTGTGACTTAATGCTTCTGTGACTTAAAAAAAAAAATCTGGTGTGAAGATGAAGCTAGATCTGGCACGGGCTAGACGAGTGGTCTGCCCCCCCCATGCTACATCCCAGCCCCATACTCCACTTTTAAATGTACTTTATTTAAAATGTGGAACAGTTTGTCTGTCAATCATCTTATTCAAACAAAGCTTGCTGAGTTAGAAAAAAAAAAGATCTTATACTAGTTCAGCCAGCAGGGAAAAATAGAGGCGTTGTCATTTTAGGGGACAAAAGAGCAGTGGGCATTGGTTGGGTGACCCAGATTGTTGTGAAGAGTGGCTGTAGTGTAAAAGGGACTTAAGATTAAATTATAACAGGAGGGAAAGCTTTGTAATATGTCCTGCGTGTTAAGTAACCGATGCTTCTAGGATGCTTTATAAACGGCCAACCGCTTCCAAACACGCTTTCTTACTTGACTTAAAAATTGCTTCTCTCTAGGAACTTGGCAGAATGGCTGAGACCTGCAAAATGAAATACACAGGGTTGGACAGCCCTCTGGGGAAGATGGAGCTGTCTGGCTGTGAGGAAGGCCTGCACGGGATACGATTTCTCAGCGGGAAGACATCAGGCAGCAAGTAAGTGTGAGCAGTAAGCACGGGCGCCCATGTATGTGTGCTGGAGGTGGGGGTCAGCAGGCGCCCTGGGTCCTTCCCACTGGTCACAGGGCAGTCCAGAGCCTGCTGCCACCAACCACAAACACTAGCATCTCCGATGACGCTCCAGGAGTTGTGGTGTCCTTGGCAGCTCGTGTATCACCCAGTAATCTGGAATAGCTCATAAGCTCTGGGGACATGACTTTGACGGGAGCTTCCAGAGATTGATTCATGTGTTCTTTTGCAGAGGGGTTGAGGTCTATGAGCACTGAGAATGTGTGTGTGTGTGTGTGTGTGTGTATGTGTGTGTGTGTGTGTGTGTGTGTGTGTGTTATGTGTACACGTGTGTCCCTGTACGTGCGTGTGTCTGTGTGTGAATGTGGAAGCCAGAGGGCAGCAGCCTTGGGTGCTTTCCAGCTTGGTTTTTTTGTTTGTTTGGTTGGTTTTGTTTTTGCTTTTTGCTTTTTGAGACAAGAGTCTCTCTTTTGCCTGGAACCCACTCATTAGACTAGGTTAACCAGTGAACAAGCCACTCATTAGACTAGGTTAACCAGTGAACAAGCCACCCATTAGACTAGGTTAACCAGTGAACAAGCCACCCATTAGACTAGGTTAACCAGTGAACAAGCCACTTATTAGACTAGGTTAGCCAGTGAACAAACCACTCATTAGACTAGGTTAGCCAGTGAACGAGCATCAGGGATTTGCCTGACTTTCTTTCCCAGCACAGGGCTTGCAGGTGCGTACCACAGTGGCAGCTTTGCACGTGCATTCTTGGGACTGATCCTAGATCCTCATGCTTACAAGACAAGCATGTTGCTGACTGAGCCATCTTCCCCACCCACATTGAGCATTTTCATTCTTAAACACATGAGATCCAGGGCTGGACAACTCAACTGTGTGACTTACCTCAGAGGTTTTTAAATGAAGCCTGGCAGAGTCTACCAGCCACTTTCCCCACTGCTAGGCGGCTTGCTCTGCCAGGCCACTCTGCTGTTTCCTGGAAATGGCACCAGGCTGAGGGTGATCACTGCCAAGGTTTGGAAAGAGTCTCTCCACAGGGTGGCTTCAGAGCACGAAGTACCAGGCAGACACCCATTCCTCTCTGCATGCCTCTCGTCATATTTTTCTAATTGTAAAAACAAAACAAAACAAGTTGGAAGCACTCCTCAGTGTCTCCTCCTAAAATGTAGTGCTGAACTTGTGTTCACTGGCCCTGAGTGGTGGCATTAAAATGGCAGTTCTTGTTATTTCTGAGAGAAGTGGGGTTTGGGGGGCAGAAAAAAGAAAAGAAAAAGCACGAACTCCTGTGCTGGGCGTTTGTCTTAACTGGCTAATAAACACAATGCCAAGAACATTAGATAAAGAAAATACATAAGAAACATAAAAATTGATTTTAATGGACCCCTGTCAGAGACAGCCATAATGAGCATTGTTTGGTAATAAATTCCAGCATAGCCCTCCCCGGCCGGCTCCTCCTGTAGAGCTGTGTGCTGCAATCAATATCGTCTTTAAGACTTCAAGACTGAAAAATAAGCAAACCTTTGAACTGCGAGAACAGGCTCCTCTCAGTTTCTGTGGGAACCATCTGGCTGCAGTGCTCAGAAAATCGCAGGCACCAAATAATTTGTAGGGAAAATGTCACTTTGTCTCTTAGCATGTTCAGTAGCTCAATAAATCATAGAAATTATGTGTTGGCTTCTTTGGCTTTTGGAGAAACAGTAAAGGCACTCCTTACTATAAATTTGGGGAAGAAAATGTAAAAAGCAGCATGATGAGATACATTTAGGGGCTGGAGAGGTGGCCTAATGGTTATGATCATATGCTGCTCTTGCAGAGGACCCGAGGTCGGGTGCCCAATGCCAGGTGGCATGTAAGTCTGGCTCCAGGCGGTCCAGTGCCTCTGATCTCCAAGGGCACCTGCTTTCATGCAGACACCCACTACGCTCACACACTTACATATAATTAATTTCTTTAAATCTTGAAGATGGTATATTTGTGTAAGTATGTCTAATGGGTTGTATAAACTGAACAAAGAGACGGAGTGACGTCAGGTTTAGATTTGACTGCAAAAACAGTCGTGGAGATGCGGCTGGCTTCCCTCAGGAAGAACATGTGTATGGGTAGTGGAGGCCAGGCTGCCCATGTTGGGGCATTCCGTCTCCTAGCCATTTTCTCTGTCCCCCACTAAGGCCCTGCCTGAGGCTGCAGGCCAGCCCACCACCTCAGGGGAGAAGTGGCAGGACTGTGCATTCCTTTCAGAGGAGCGGCTGGTGCTTCCTCTTGTCTCGGCTGAGGACTTAGGAGAGAGTATCTGTGGGATAACCCCGACACTCACAACGCTGTGGATAGCAGTGGGAAGGTGGATGGTTCACCTTGCTTGTCAGTTTGGTGCGATTAGAACCTCCACAGATGCACATCTCTGGGCATGTCTGTGAGGTCCTGTGTAGACTAGGTGAGTTGAGGTGGGAAGGCACACCCTGAATGTGGGCTGTATGATCCCGTGGGCTAGGGTCCTGGACTGACGAAAATGGAAGAAGCGAGCTGGGCATCAGCATTTGTGTGTCTCTGCTTCCCGGCTGAGGATGCAGCGTGACCAGCTGCCTCAGATCCCTGCTGCCAGCCACACTCTCTGCCTTGATGGTCTCTACCCTTGAACCGTGAGTCATAATAAACTACATATCACCAAAGTTGTTTTTGTCAGCATTGTGGTAAGCTGCCGAACGTGTAACTGATACGGAGGGCAGTCAATAGCATGTGCACACGGATAGCTATAAGGAGGCCTTGCAAACCTCAAGAATTCTCACAATCGGCCACTTTTATGTTGTCAGTTTAAAAAGCTGCAGTTAAAAATTTCATACTGGCATTTAGATTTCAAACATAAAGTTCAGTAAGTTTTCACAAAGACATGATGTCACAGAGACCATCCCAAACTAGATCCAGAACTCTGTAAAGTCACTGTGGCATCATGCTCACGCCTTGCAAAGACCTCTGCCTATATTTTGTTTTCCTACATTTTTTTTATTTTATTTTTAAATTTTTATTTAAATAATTTATTCAGATTATATCTCAGTTGTTATCCCCTCACTTGTATCGTCCCGTTCCTCCCTCCCTCCCTCTTTCATCCTATTCCCCTCCCCTAGGTCTGTGACAGAAGGGAACCTCCTCCCCCACCATATGGTTGCAGCCTATCAAGTCTCATCCTGGTAGCCTGTTTATCCTTTCTCTGAGTGCCACCAGGCCTCCCCACCAAGGGGAAGTGGTCAAATATGGGGCACCAGAGTTCATGTCAGAGTCAGTCCCCACTCTCCACACAACTGTGGAGAATGTCCTGTCCATTGGCTAGATCTGAATAGGGGTTCAATGTTTACCGCATGTATTGTCCGTGATTGGTACAGTAGTTTGAGCAGGACCCCTGGGTCCAGATCTGCCCATCATGATGTTCTTCTTGTAGGTTTTTAGGACCCTCTGGATCCCTCTATTTCCCCATTCTCCCATAGTTCTCTCACCTAGAGTCCCAATATGAAGTCCTGATAAGTGAAGATTTTCATGGGACATGCCTTTTGGGCTAATGTCCAATTATAAATGAGTATATACCATGTGAATCTTTCTAGGTCTGGGTTAACTCACTCAGGATGATCATTTCTAGTTCCATCCATTTGCCCACAAATTTCAGGATTTCCTTGTTTTTAATAGCTGAGTAATATTCACAGTGTAAATGTACCACAGTTTCTTTATCCACTCTTCAACTGAGGGACATTTAGGTTGTTTCCAGGTTCTGGCTATTATGAATAAAGCTGCTATGAACATGGTTGAGCATATGTCCTTATTGTGTGGCAGTGCATCTTTTGGGTATATTCTAAGGAGTGGAATAGCTGGGTCTTGAGGTAGCCCTACTCCCAGTTTTCTAAGAAAGCATCAGATTGATTTCCAAAGTGGTTGAACAAGTTTGCACTCCCACCAACAATGAAGGAGTGTTCCCCTTTCTCCACATCCTCGCCAGCATGTGCTGTCACTTGAGTGTTTGATCTTAGCCATTCTGATGGGTGTAAGATGGAATCTCCGAGTTGTTTTTATTTGCATTTCTCTGATGACTAAGGACGTTGAGCATTAAGTGTTTCTCAGCCATTCGATATTCCTCTATTGGGAATTCTCTGTTTAATTCTGAGCCCTATTTTTTAATTGGGTTATTTGGTTTGGTGGTGTTTAATTTCTTGAGTTCTTTATATATTTTGTATATTAGACCTTTGTCAGATGAAGTGTTGGTGAAGATCTTTTCCCAGTCTGTAGGCTATAACTTTATTCTGTTGACAGCGACTCCTGCCTTACAGAAGGTTCTCAGCCTCATGAGGTCCCATTTATTAATTGTTGACCTTAAGACGTTGGCTGTTGGAATTCTGTTTAGGAAGTTGTCTCCTGTGCCAATGAGTTCCAGGGTCTTCTCCACTTTTTCTTCTAAAAGATTTAGTGTCTCTGTTTTTATGTTGAGGTCTTTAATCCACTTGGACTTGACTTTTGTGCATGGTGATAAATATGGGTCTACTTGCATTTTTCTACATGTAGATACCTAGTTAGACCAGCACAATTTGTTGAAGATGCTATCCTTTTTCCATTGAATAGATTTGGCTTCTTTGTCAAAAATCAAGTGTTTCTACATTTCTTTAGATGAGAAGTTTGTCATTTTGAAAAGCGAGCTGATCAGCTTAACATATTTAACATTTTTGGTCTTTAATAAATATATGGGTGTTTGTGGTTGTGCACACCGTTAATCTCAACACTCAAGAGGCAGAGGAAGGTGGACCTATGTGAGTTCAGGTCCAGCCCAGGCAACAAATGAGATCCTGCCTCAGAAAACAACAACAAAACAAAACAAAAACAAAAGCCCCAAATATCCCCCCAAACCCTACCACACCCACCATCACACCCTGAAGTATTTTCTGAAATTTCACCCAAATCTTCTCCTGTGATGTCTCTCGGAGGCATTATTATCCTTCCAAACTTAGTTGTGTGTCCTGTTTAAATGACTGTAACAGAGGTACAGTTGATTTTTCTCAAACACTTAGTTTTATATAGTTGTCTAATTGTTCCATCCTTTGCTGGAGGGGCTGGGGATGACACAGCTTCCTACCCTGTTCACCTCTGCCCTCTTGGCAGTGCCTTTCTAGGCTTGTTCCTGGTTCCATTGGCCTTTGTTCTTGGCCAGCCCCATGCTGGCTGTGCCCAGCTGAGCTAGTCAGGGCATGTCTGTAGCTGCTGTCTTTGACCTCTGGGCACCCCCATTTCTGTTTTGTTGTTGTTTAGAAAGGATCTCATGTAGCCCTGCTTGTCATGGACCCTGGGAATGACCTTGAACTTCTGATCCTCTTTTCTCCACCTCTAAATTCTGTGATTAGAGGAGAGTGCCACCACCCCACTTGGTTTATGTGGAGCTGGGTGTCAGGCCTGGGGGATTGTTGTGTACTAGATAGACACTTCACCTACTGAGTTACATTTCTGGCAGCTTCTAGGATCTTTATCTTTTCTTTAAAATTATGTTTTTATTTATCAAAATTGTACACACACACACACACACACACACACACACACTACATATGATACATTTTATCCTATCCTCCTCCCCCTCTAAGGCTTCCCTTCACCTCTGTGCTCTCCCCAGGACTCTTAATTTTGCACATTACCTTGCCAGTTGAAGTATCTGTCTTTGCTCAGCTTTTTGTTGGGATCTGATTGAGAGGTGTCTGTTTCCATTCTCGGCTGCATAACAGCTTCTTGGTATTGACTCTGTCGATTTGTGGTGTGATTTATCTCTGCGTCTATTCGGGTTCTCTTTCATTTTTCTCAGCAGGGTTTTGTAGTTTCCAGCATGGAGACCTCACATGTCTTTGATAAAATTGATTTTTAGGCACTTTGTTCTTGATAGTATTCTAAATCAGCTTAAAACTTTTGTTAACTTTTAAATTATTGCTGCTGGTTGTAACCATTGATTTTTTTTTTTATGTTGATCGTGTGTTGTACAAACTTCTGTGAATTCATGCAAGGGACTCACCCCAACCCCTTCTTGTGATTTTGATTCTGCTGTTTGTTACCCATAGTCAGCTTGAATCCAGAGTCCAGAAATGTTCATTGGAAAGTTCCAGAAAGAAGCTGTCATGACTGTTTAGTCCATGCCATTCTTTCTAGTATGATGACATATTGGGGTGTGTGATGGGACATCCCATGAGCTTGGGATGTGGCCGTCTACCCAGTGTATCAACTCTGTATATGCTGCCCACCTACTGGTCACTTAGTAAATTAACTTGGTATTGTTACCATACTCTGCTCAAGCAGCCCTTTAATTCATAATGACCCAAAGCACAAGAATGTAGACAAGCTACAAAGTGATTCCTTTAAGAATTCTCACCCAGCTAGGCACAGTGACGCAGGCCTGTATTCCCAGCACTCAGTGAGGCAGAGACAGGCGGATCGCTATGAGTTCGAGGCCAGCCTGGTCTACAAAGTGAGTCCAAGACATCCAAGGCTACATGGAGAAACCCTATCTCAAAACAAAACAAAGCAAAACAAAACAAAAAGCAAAGAATTCTCTCCCTCCACCGTCACAAGAGCAGAGAGACCACAGTGATACAGCTCACAGCACAGTTGGTGACTATGAGTGTCTGATTTTGTACTCGCCATCTCTTACTGTTGCCAGGTCTGTAACTTAGCCTAGCGATATAGAAGCAGTCTTGTTTTGACTGATTCTCCACATCTGTTCGGGCAGCCTGGGTTTAGGAATGCATGCTTGTGATTATGGGGTGGGGGCCGCTGCCGGCTGGCCATCCCTCTCTGTGTTGACATGATCAGAGGTTCTTGGGAAGATCGCGTCTGCTACGAACCCATACGAACTCTTTTTCTGCCATTGTTCTTTATGCAGGAGCACTTAAACAGCCGTTCATGTCGCATTTATTAGGTATTATAGGAGCCTCTGGATGTGTGGCCTGTGGGTGGATTGAATGGATTCTGCGTTGACAGTGCCATTTTCCGGGAAGGACTCAAGCATCTCTCTGGGTGTTGATGTCCCTGCAGTCCTGCAGCCCGCTCCCTCTGGGGGAATGGGAGAGGACAACCGTATTTGTTCTGAGTATCACTTGGAGTTCTTTAGGATTTCTGTATGAATTCGCTCTCTGCATAGAGACAGTAGGCTTCTCTCTGCATGATGTTCATGCCTTGTGTTTGTGCTATTGACACCCGCCAGGAAGGCATTCATTAAATCCTGTGCCATCCCAGTAGATGGCCTTCCCTTGTCCCTAGTAACTGGGATCCTCAGTGTTTCTCCCTTTGTCAGCCTCCATACTGGCATTGTTTCTCAGACTGCAATCTGTGGAGTCCTCAACTGGTTTTTCTCTGTGTGCTGACATAGCCGTGCCATTTTTTTCTCCTTCGTACTGTATACAGGTGATGGATGATAAGCCAATCTGAAATACTGGCCTGCATCAATGTATTCACTTAAGTACACTGATATCTCTGTGGGGTGTTGGAATTGGGGTGCCTGTGACAACACGCACAAGCACGGAAGTGCACCTCTTTTGTGAAAAAGCAAGGTATGGGATGGTCCTGGGTCTTCCTGGATGCTAGCTGGTACGCTGCTTGATGCTCAGAGTGTGTGCAGGGATGTGTGCAGCTATCCGTCACCCCCAGGTTACTTCTACAGCGCCCTCCTCTGCTGACTAGCAGCTAAGGGACCTTTAGTAGGAATTAGCTGTCACCCTTCTGTGTGACTTGGAAGTCTACACAAGCATGTCTTGGTGGGTCACTCACAGGCTGACTAATGATGCCACTCTGCAGAGGGTTTCCCCTTGCATCTGTGCAGGCCTGATCTTCCCCCACGCCAGACCTGGTATCTACTTAAGGCTCCACACTGTGATGCGATTGCTGGTTTGTTCTGACCCATACCTATCACCTTTCTTTTTCTTCTATTAACATTTGGATGAAGTAAATTGGTTGAGAAGTGTCTTTATGTCACAGTTTTATTTGATGGCCTGCCCATAACTGTCAGCTGCCAGTCATTGTCCCCTGGAGCATAGCTTGGTTTGGTCTTTTGCAAGAGCCTGGCTGATGTCCCCCGTGTTTTCTTTCTGTGGCTGTGGAGCCCTGACCTCCTCAGTCTGCCCTGCAGTGCTTAGGATACAGCCAGAGGCTTTGGAGTCTGTTTATTTTCCTTATGTGATCTTGAGCCATTCTTAGCATCCCATAAAGCTGATCAGACTGTTTGATGACTCGAAACCTTGACTGTGCTCTAAGTCAGCCTTAGAGTGCACAAACAGCAGGAGGTAGACTTCGGCTCTCAGGCAGTGGGGGCAAACCACATGTGGCTCATCTTTAACATATCAAAGATTTACACCCCACTTTACATTTTTCAATGTAAACCTTATAATAAAAATAAATGAATATAGTACTGGAAACCGTATGTAGGCTAACCAAACTCATATGAAAGCTTTTGTGTCTTGAATGTGTAAACTGCTTACAGTCCTTTTTCTACCTTGCAGAACTTGACTGACTCTCCTAGCGGTGCCACATGTGATGTTTGCAGACACACAGTGGCATTCTCCCAGCTGGCTCTAGTGTGCAGACTGTTGGGGGAGGTCTGAGCAAGATGAATTCTGTGGGAGGATCATATAGTGTCTACCTAGTCCTTCAGGCCCAACCCCACATGCAGGTTTGCCATATGCCTTGGGAGTGGTACACATGAGACAGCAAATATCTACAGAGATATCAGTTCTGTTGGGCAGACCACCATTGATGCCACGCCTTTTGTAGTTGGCCCATAGTCCCCCAGATAGAGCTGGGTAGTCAGAAGGGTAGAGCATATCAGCTGTCAAGTTGTGTGGCCGCTGATCGAGAGGATGGTATCAATATCTCAACTTGCCTCTTGACTTGGCTTGCTGTCTTCTTGGTGTTCACGTGATGCCAGATAGAAAGCAGAGGCAAGTTGTTTTTTTTTTTTTTTTTTTTTTTTTTTTTTTTACCAGAACCCAAAAGCTCTTATGCTCTGGACCCCTGTCAACAAAAAGACAAAGTTTTAAAGCTTTCCTCTCTGGATTTTATCCTCTAGGAAGGCAGGGCTAGCAAACGTGCATGCCTGTGTTTGTGAGTCGGAAGCAGGCTCCTTACTTCATTGTGCTGGGATCATCTTGATGGGAGAAAGGGATGGTTGAATGACAGCTCAAAAATGTGTGCATCTAAAATATGAACCGTCTGTCAAACCCAGGATATTTTTTGAGTTTCCAGCCTTTTGAGCAATGTATACACTTTAGGGTAGCAGAGAAAAATTGGTTAGCTTCAAGCAGGGATGGGTAGATGTTCTGCCTCTATGGCATGTTGAGATAAAAATCCTTAAATCCCTCACTCTTAACAGTAAGCTTCTTTGAGAGGTGTCTTACAACACTGGTGTTTGTGCCTGTGAGAAGGGAAAGTTGGCAGGAAGTGGCACCCATTCCCAATACCTACCACGTCGAGCCCTGTATAGGCTGGGTGCAGCCTGGCCATGGTTAGGATTCAGACTGTGCCATGTGCCATCAATGGAGGGGAAGTCCGTACCGTTAGCTGTCAAGTGGCCATGTGTCTGTCACAGATTGTGGCAGCAGCGCTTATGTGCACCCACAGGTTACCAGATATTATTTCCTGACTGAGAACTGAGCCTCTCAGGATCCCATTCAACAGTAACTTCCACCACAGGAGAAGGCTCCAGGGGTGTGTGGAGGCTCTTGGAAGATTGTAGCTCAAACCTAGAGTCCTGTGAGAGATTGTGTTAATATCATAGCCATTCTTGGTAGAATTGGCTGTGACAGTGCCCTGCCCTGATGAACAGGGGCCCTTTCAAATTGGTCCCTGGCCCTTGCTGCCTGTGATGTAGACAGATGTAGAGCCGATAGTGTGGCTGTGCTGGCCTATGTGTGTAATCCTTTCTAGCTGACTATCAGGCACTGGTGTCCTGTAGTTGCCTGCCTTCACCCCATCGCTGCCTTTGGTCTCTTGCATCCCTCATCCTGTCTCATCTCCTGCTTCTCATGGACTGTGTGGCTTTGAGAAATCGGTCAACAGGTGTGTGATTTACTTTTCTTATTCTTTTGACCAGAAAGTGGACAGGCAGTTATTTAAGGGAAAAGAGGATGATTATTATCTGCGGGCACAGTCTGTTGCAGTGGGGAAGGCTTTGTAGCAGGAGTCGCTGCCAGCTGTGGCAGCAGGAGCAAGAGGCTGCTTCCTCACATCTGGGTGGACCAGGAGGCAGAATGCCCGGGATTATTGGCAGTCAGCCGGCTTCCTCCCTTTTCTCCTTTGTTTTTTATTCTGAACCCCCAGTACCACCCCAGGATGGTGCTGCCTACATCTAGGATAGTTCTTTCTTCCTAAGTTTAACCTCTCTGGAAGCATCCTTATGTGTCTCATAGGTGATTCTAATCCCAGTCAGGTTGACAATGGAGATTATCCATCACACAGGCTTGTTTGAATTGTGCTGCAAATGGGTTCAAGGAAGCCTCCAAGAAGAGCAGCTTGAGTGGTATCTGGAACACCCAGAAGCCATCTTTCTTTTCTCCTGCAGTTTGCGGGGTGAGGAATGGAGTCCACATCTATTTGGGAGCTAGGACTTGGTACCACAGATTTCTCTTTCTCTTCTGGACGCTTTCTCCAGAAGAGTCCATTTGTTGACTGTTGCAGCCCTTCATCCTTTAGCTACTCTTAGTGGGAGGAAGTGGAAGTAGTCGGGAAAGGCAGATGAAGAGTTCTAAGGAAGACACAGATATACCTTTTACCTACCCAAGTCTCTTGTTACACTGCCACCCACAGAGTGACCTTTCTCCCCAGGTGAGGTTCTGCCTGAGCCCTGACCCCTGTAGATGTTGGAGCCCTAGGGTAGTCCTAAGGCAAGTTCTGTGCTGGCCACCTGAGTGCCAATGGCTGTAGAGGAAAATGCTCTTCAGTGAAGGGAGCTCAGGTCCAGAAAGGAGGCAGCAGGCTCACTCACCTTCGCTGGATGTCACTATAAAGCCATAGCATGTTTGAAGCCTGTCAGCTCCTCCAGTTAGTTGAGTAGGGGAGGTGCCTAGCCTTGTCTGTGCTCTGTGGGCAGCTTCCACCTGCCTCTGTATGTGAAGCACAGCTGGTTGCTGTCTAAGACCCACATCCCTTTCTTAGATTGGGCTGAAATCTAGTTCCAGAATTCTCTCTTGTTCTTAATGTATCTTCAGTGTTTTCTGATGTTCCAGTGGTCTGTGACTAGTGGGTGAGTTTCAGCTTTGTTTTCGGGATGTTAGTATCATTGACAATTTAAACTCAAAACATACTTTGTTTGCTAATTATTTCCTTTAAAACTGTAATGGTAATTGGTTGGGCTGTGTGTTTCTGATGTATAGGAGAGCTCCTACACGCCATTAGCTCAGAATTTTAATTGAGCTAAAGGTTAAATGGGTTTAAAACTTTGAATTAAATTAAAGCATTGTCTTCTGGTAGGTTTGTCTAGAATTTTTATTTCCAAAATTGCCTATCAAATAGTAGAAGTAGTTCTTTTTGACATAAAAACATTGACTACATTTAGGATTCACTTAGAATTTCCCCCATTTACCCCTCATTCTCAGAACATGGGAGTTTCACATGTGTTACAAGCTATATGACAGGCCCTACAGGAGCACTGGGGTTGATACAGCAAGGAACAGCAGCGCCAGCCTGCTGGGAGCCTAGTCTTGCTCAGGGATAGGCACAGGGAACTGCAATCTGGGTGTTGTGAAAGCAGAGTGTTGAGTTTGTCCAAGTGGGGACCATGTGGAGCTAAGCCCAAGACTCTGGCAATAGAAATGGGTACTGCTGACTAAGTGGAGAAATCATACCACAACCTCTGATGGATGGGTGAGGGTGGCATGGCAGAGGGAGGTTATTCAGAGGTGGGCCCTGGCTGGGCAGCTGTGGAATGGAGCTTTCTCTAAAGACTGAGACAGAAGTAAGCACGGGACATCAGAGGCCAACATGATGTGAAGGGCAAAACACTGATTTTGAGATTACAATATAATTTCAACATTGCTCCCTTTCCCCTCTTCCTTCCAAACCCTCTCACACCATCCCTCTTGGTCTCTTTCAAAGTCATGGTCTCCTTTCTTATAAACTGTTATAACATGTATATGTGTATACATCCATGCACATATATTCCTAAATATAAGCTGTTCATTCTATATAATGTTAGCTGTACGTCTGTTTTCAGGGCTGACCCTTTGGTATTTGATAACCAGTTGGTGTGCTCTTCCCTGGAGAAGACTGTGTCTCCCACATGGAGAGTCTCATGGTTGTCTGTGGTTGTTTGTGTAGGGTTCCGGCCTCTTGGACTTCTCTCGCCCACTTTAGCATGTCTGTTGGTACTGTCCTCAGGCAGTTCATGTTTAGGCAGTCATGCTGGTAAGGATTTATGGGTATAGCTTCTGACATTCCTAGGACACACAGTCTTACAGAAAAAAAAACCCCTCCTTGAGCAGAGGGTCCTTTTATCATGTGACTGGTCACCAAGAAGCCCTAGACAAGACTGAAGGAAAACAGGAGCAGAGAACAGGGCACGAGGGACATCTGGGGGCTATGGGAGGAGGCGGCAGATGGGTGTCTCTGCGAGATAGCTCTGGAGCATCTGCACTGCCTATGCAGCATGTTGAAATTGGTTCAACTTTCGTTAAGTTTTGAGGAACATTTCTCTGGTAGTGGCCTTCTTGAGGCCCAGCGTGTCACGCCTGGTTTTCACTGCAGCACTGGCTTTGGCTCCGCAGTGTCTGCTCGCTGCACCTCAGAGGTAGAAGCCATTTTGGTTCCATCCATTCCAGGTCTGATGTGTGTCACCTGTGGTGAGCTGTAGGGTGTCCCAGTAGGAACCAAGTTCTGTACACGCCAGTGTCTGATAGGCTGAGGCCGGGGAGGGCCATCGGGGAGGCAGAGTTCTGGGAAGAACAGACAGAGGAACTCCTCTGAGGAACTTTGGTTCCCTCCTGCCTCCAGGGCCACGGAGAGAAGCGTCCACTCCACAGCCCTCCTTTGGCCTCCAGCTGCTAACTGTCTTGTCTCTTATGTCTCTTCTGCTCCAGCTGTATCTCCAAACCTGCATCCACCTCTCCCAAAAGTCCCGAGACCTTCTCTTCTCCCCACAAACACGTGTGTGCACACAGATGTGTTGTAAGGAAGGATTGTGGCTTCCCTGCTACACTACCAGCATTCACCAGCCACTTCAGAGTGGCTGTGGAAGGCGCTGGTCCTCCCTAAGGCAATTTGATTCTTCAGTGTTTGCTAGCAGAGTGTTAGCTGGCTTGTTTTGAATGTGAAATCATGGTCCCTTCTTTCCTTTCCTTCCTTCCTTCCCTTCCTTTATTTTTTGAGATGATGATGTCTTTCTCTGCATCCCAGGGTGTGTCTTGGCTCTCAGGACCCTCTTTCCTCAGCCTCCTGAGGGCTAGGCTTCAAGCACACACCTGCAATCCTGATTGGGTTGCAGTTTTCCTACAGAGCTAGCTGCTAGTAGATTCACCATCATCTCCAAGGTACTTTCCCTGTGCCCTTTGTTTTCTCTTAGAAGGTTGTTCTCCCTTCTCTGTGCAACACAGGTCAAGGATGTAGAAAATGTTGTCACTTGGCAGCTTCCTTCACTAGGGACCCTGGGGCATATTTTCAACCTGTATATATCTAACCCTGTAGTCGGGTGAACTTGTCTTCCCACAGCTACCTTCAGAATGGCCTGAATTGGTCAGGAGGCTGAACAATGACAGGGCTGAGGTCACAGTATCGGGAAGTGACACTCTGCATCCTTGGGTGGAAGCAGACGTGGTGACACAGTGTGCTCCTCACTGTGCACGCTGATACAGGGGTGCCTGATAAGGGAGTTCTCAGTGTGGTCATTCTAGCCACAGTGGCTTACCTGGGTATTTAGACAATCTAAAAAGAGACTCTAAACCTTTTTAGAGGAGTGTCATTATGAGGAGAGAAGCTTTTAAGACAGCCTATTACAGGAGGAAGCTAGAGATTTGAGGTGTGCTGATTATTCGTTTTTCAGCTAGAAAACCACTGCGTTTACGGTATGCATGATGGTTATGTGTATACATACGGTCCCACACTCTACACGTTTCCATTCTGCCTGTTCATTCTTTTTACTAAAAGTGCACGCTTTGGCTAGGAAAAAAGAAGTTGTTTATCCTTCTGAATTATTACATACCCCAAAGGTAACCTCCCCCAAATGCTGGCTTCTCCTTTCTAAATTCATCTGCAAAAATACGGAGTTTCTGGTCCATACTTCATCCAGTTTGCTGGCTCTCCTAGGAAGAGTTATTGTATAGCCAAGCACAGATTTTATTAAAAAGAACCTGGCCACTTATTTCCTTCAAAGTTTTCTAGTGTGTTTAAATCTTTCCTAGGTAAACAAAACTTTTATTGGAAATAATATTTTGAGATGTGACACCTTTTGCCCAGGCTGTGGTGCTGAGTGTGCTGGGCCTCAGCAGCTGGGACTAGGCTCTACGGCTATGGCTGGGCAAAGTAACAGAGTTGTCCCATGGGGAAGGGGCTTGTCCCAGACCTTTGAGGAGGGTTTCTCATGTACCCTAAAGCACAGCAGACATTGCAGTGGGAGTCTCTGCTGCTGTGGTTCAGCTTTAGGCCCATGAGTGGAGAGAACCCAGGGAAGGATGCACATGTGGAGGTCAGGCTCCTGCCAATCAGAGCAGAGTCATCTTTCTCCTCTGTCTAAGTCCTTCCTCTCTATCTGCAGCCATCCCCTACTTCCCATGGAACTGAAAAGAGACTGGTCATGAGCTTTGTTTTGTTTTTGACAAAGGGTCTCACGTAACCCAGGCTGACCAGAGCTCTCTCTTTAGCTGAGGACTTTTCTTACTGCCTCCACCTCCTGAGTGCCAGGGTACGGGTGTGCACCACTGTACCCGGCATAAGCACCTCTGGGAACCAAACACAGAAACAGACATCCTAGGTGAGCATTCTGTCAACTGAGCCACACATCCCAGCATCAGCAGCATTTTTGGGCCCTCGGCCGCTGACATGTATAGTCTGCTCCTGCCTCTAAGAACCATGGACCATACTATCTCAGGAGTCAGCAGTGGGTGCTTACCTGAACACAGGAAAGCAGCTACAAAGAGAGCAGACTTGGAGTTTGCAGTTTGTTGTGATGTGACAGGGTTACCGTCACATGTGGTGTCTGTTGCCATCCACTCTTCGTTATGTTGTGCGTGATTCCTTGTGACATTGATTCTCCGTGAATGTTTGAACCTTTAGGCACTCAGCCATGAGGAACTTGTCAACTCGTGTCACTGTCTGTACCTACGTCAGCTGGACCATTTACTTGGATGTGTGGCCTGCTCAGGATGGCTAACATGATGCTGGCGTAGAATCTGGGTTCCCAGGACTTCTGGATGTCGGGGCATTTTGAGGGGCTCCCAAGGACCACCGTGTAGATGTTAGAATCTTGAAAGCAGAAGTTGAAAGTACTGGGGTCCTTCCCTGTAGGTATTTCATGGTTTTTTTTTTTTTTTTTTTTTTACACACATATGTAACCTTTTAGCCACGTTTCTGGCTTTTTCATTAATGTATGTAAAAATATTAAAAACCCTTGTATATTACATTCAAAACTATGTCAGCTACCCTGCTTTTTTCTATTTATTAAAACTTTTCAAGCAGTAAAAACATTTTACTTGTTAATGAGGGGAATGGGAAAGTTAATGACACAGAGCCTGGATCCTCCACGGCGCCCCGTTCTAACCATGCACGGCAGCTCTCCCACCCCCATGTCGTTTAATTTCTTCGATGGGGTTCAGTAGACACATGCAAACAGATTTAAGATCATCCCTCAGTTTAATAGCATCTGATATTTGGGTCAAAGACTCTTTCTTTGAAGAGTGGCATAGTATCTAGAGCTAAATGTATCAATATTAGTGATATTAGGTTATGCCAGATGGAGCGAGATAGATGTTTTTTTATCATACGCTGTCATTGCTTCTGGTGGATAGGAGCCGGTGAAGGACACCACTGGGAGCTGTGTCCTCTTGGCTGTGACGTGATGTATATCTTGGGAAGTGATCTGGGCCCTAACACCTGGTAAACTGTGGTCCCCCAGGTCACGGAAGCCTGGGGACTTATAAGGAAGAAATTACAGCTGGATCACCTCCTTTGGGGCTGACTGCTCCTGGTCCTTGCAGGTGGGGCCCCTTCTTCCTGCTCCTTAAGGCTGGTTTTGGGGGACCTAGTGTTATGCCTTGACTAGCAGTACTCTGTCGAAAAGATCTAGTCATTGCAGGACTGGGAGCTGATGCAAAGTGTTCCTCATAAGAAGTGGTCTAATTATGACTATAGAGCCAGGGAGTTTAACAGGAGCTGCCATGGTTGTCACCCCAGTGGGGACTCCCCAAAGTCATAGCAAGCTATACTACTAGGACAAAGGGAGCCATGTGGTAGCTGGGACTTTTCAACATGGACACTCCCCCACCACACACACACACACACAACTCACTAAAGCTTCCACCTGCTGCCTCGGGGATAGCAGATGTGAAAAACGTGCCTTCTTTGGGGCTCTATGTTGTAGTACAGAGCCCATGTGACCCTTGCCATTGAACATGGCGGTGTTAAAGGAGTCTCAGGCTGGCTTACCCTCCACCTCCACCTGTCACTTGAGACAAAGCACAATGTCACTATCCTAGCGTGTACTCCGCTGGTCCTTGTGTGAGCACCTGAGTTGAAGTTCTAACTCTCTTGACTTCATAATGTGTTCGAGGAGTTGGCATAGGGTCCATGTGTGTCCCTGTAAAAGGAGGTGAGGGTGGGCACCGACACAGTGCCTCACGGTGCCTCCATCCTTGCTAAGGTGGTCCTATTCCGTTGTCAAAGCACACAGCAACTGTTTAGAATTTTTTCCTCATTGCCATGGGGATACTCTGGGCATAAAAGCGTTCAGCCATCCTTGCCAGCTGTGTTTCTGGACCCTCCCACCATTGTCTGAGCAAAATGGTTCCCCTAGGGCCTCGGGACATGGGTTATTTGAACATAATTAGAACAGAGTTTTAAGAAAATAAAGTTTGAGAAATGTCTGTTTTCCAAGCACAGATTTCCATGAGGGTATGAGCTAATGTTGGTGAGACCATCCTTTCCTTCATAGACTGTTCCTAGCCTCTGTGGTCCAGGGCAGTGGCTTTCCCAGGTGAGATTGGCTGCCTTTAGAGAGGTCTAGAGGCTGCACTACAATGGAGGGAGGCTAGGACTGTTTCAGTCTGCTGAATGAGGGTATAACTGCAACTTCCTGGTTGCATCGTGTTCTCTGCAGTCTCTGTCCATACGTCTTCTTTACTCTGTGGCCGTGTAGGTGGAAAGACACCCCATGCCTCTTCATTTTCCAAATACCCAATATATACAAATATATTGCTCTTTTTCCCTTCTGAAAGCCCACTGGGTGAGCCTTCCCCTGAAAGCGGTTGCAGAGTGCCATGTAGGATGAATACCCTTGGATGTTGGCTGGTGCCCAGAGGTGTTCTGTCACAAGGCCTGCTTGAGAAATTGGCGAGCCTTTTCCTTGAGTGTCTTCCCACCTTTTCTTAAGGGCTTTCTTAAACCCATCTGGCATCTCCATGTCAGTCTTAGACAGGGACTTGGGGTTGAATTATGATATCTTTGGTGTCTTGAACGTGGTACTCAAAGGTTTGTGTGTGTCACGTGTTTCATAAGTACAAGAAATTAGTTTGTCTCCAGCACTATCCTACAAGCCTTCATACTAGATGCAACTATAACTCGTGAGTTTAGTGAATGTTAATTAGCTAACTGGTTTTGTGATTCTGAGTGTGTAGAAGTCTCTGGATTGGCTGTGGGGCCCCCGGTCACGTCTTACGCATGTCATGATGATAGGGTCTGATGTCTGCCAGGTTTTGGTGATCATCACTGAGTTTTGTTTTGCTTTCCTTTTCTTTTCTTGTAAGATGAAGTGGAAGACCATCATACTTCTCCGCATTTGCCTTGATGGCATATACCACACGCCCCCCCCCTGGAATTTGAGAATCCCCTTTCTATCTAAATATTTTCAGGAGTGAATTATTGGACTAGGAGAGGGGAGTGCCTGGGTTTGTTTCTCAACCTTGTAGGAGAACAGAATGGAATTGGGAATTTACAGAGATGCATACTCTAAAACATCAGTGCAAGAATATGAACTCCTACAAGGTGAGATGGAGGCTCCGTCTTTGACGTGTGCCTCTCTCCTTCTGGCAAGTGTCCAGGCATATTCCAGCAAGCGGGAGCTAGTGTAGGCATGGAGGATGCACGGATGTGGGAGGGGCATTTTCCAGGAATTGGGCTTCAGAGTCCGTTTAAAATTGAAAGCTTATCCATTTTTGATAAACGGCCAAATATAAATGATAACACCTTGGTTAATAGGCTATGATGAAGTTGGAGGTGGGCTTTTCTGGGAAATCCCCATTGAAATACGGCCCGTTTGAGTGAATCTGATAGACCCTGAGCCCGAAGCTCGCAGGGAACATTATGGAATGCAAATGGGGAGATTGGTGTGTGTGTTTTTCCCCCGAGTTGTCGCTCTCTCCACAGAGGTGAGGAATATCAATGTTTTATGGCCTTTCTCCAGGTCGTCTGTGCCTATTACCAGATATGCAGTGTGGCCCCAGCATTGAGGGCGCTTGCTTGCTCACCTTCCTGCTGGGCGGCCCAGCGCCTGGTGCCGAGAGGCTGTTTCACCAGAGTCAGCTAATTTCCCGTTTTTCCCCTCCTCAATGCTTCCATCTGGGTATTGGAAATCCCATTTCAGCTCTTCGGTGGCTACTGTGACAATCCTCTGTGACTTCTGTTATTGCTACCCCGCGCCATGCCCGAGAGAGGCAGGGTGCCGCTCGCTCTCCAGCATCTGCTCTCAGGATCTGTCTTCCTATTCTTCTGTGGAAATGTAGTCAGCGTAGAGCTTTGCTCGAAGTGTGTCGGATCAGTTCTGCAGTTTTCCTTTTTCTTTCAACTTTGTCTCATTTTCCATTTTCCATCTCAAGTGCTCTTGATTGGCTGTCAGCGCGATGCTAGGCCTTCCTGTTTCTGTAGGGTACGGGGTTGCATCTCAGTCCCATCATGAGGATAGCATGTGTCCAGTATGGAATGTGAGGTTCAGGGGAGCAGTGCTGGGTCTTTGAAGGCCTTTGAATGATAGTCACATGATACCTCAGACTTTTGAGAGCCCTCAGCTACCAGGATTAGATGTTGTTATTAGATGTGATTAGAATGAGGCATAATACTGGGAGCACTCAGCATCTCAGGGAGGACTATGTGTTGTTACCTTTGCTTATTCTTTATTATCATGTTTACCTAAATCCTGTATCTTCTTAGGAGAATGACTTCATGGATAACCTAAGTGATTAAAATAACAGGATGCGGTCTGTTGACTCACACCATAGTTTGGCCTCTGTACTATGTATCCAGCATTTATTCAGAATGGCTTCTTTCAAATACTTAATAAGAATGGCTAATTGAATGCACAGTAGCCTTCTTGCTTTACCCTTTGATCCCATAAGATCTTGGAAGCTAAAACTAGTTTGGGCCCTTGAGGGATTCTTAGAAATTAGGTATGTCTGCACATGAAAAGGGCTGGTATGGTGAAAAAAAAATTGAGTCCTTAAGTAATTTGAGATTCCCAGTGACAATTAGAGAGCTCTGCCTGAGCTCTGTCTTCCCGACTGCTTTTTCCTGGTGTTTTTAGGGCTGTTTCTTGAGTATTAGCAGCTGATCTCTTTTCCTGGCTGTGTGATCCCACTGTAAGGTAAGTGGTTTTGGCATCGTGTGTTGCCTTGATGGGTTATTAAATTGTCACTCCTCGGAGATGAATGCGGGCCACGGAGTGTGTTGTGCCATATATCATTCTAGTCATCAGGACTGTTCTAGAAAGATGAGGAAGGATAAATTTTTTCAAATTTATGATTGGAATTAGGAATTTTATTAAGTCCTCAAAAAGAAAAAAAAAATACCCTACAAACTTCTACAGTCTTTCTCAAAATGTACATCTTTGTTCTCCAAGAGGGTCTGCACACAGCCCTAATTTGCCTTTGGGAAGGGCGGCGTTTTCACTCGTGGCCGTGCTCTTCTGTACACTGATGCAGGCCTGATCATTGGGCAGTCTGCAAGGAAGGGTGATCTGTTCAAGATTTACTGTACATCACCCTGGCCGTCATTCCCATAAGTATTAATTTTAACTCCACTAATAAGAAACTGAACAAAAGTGGAATTATGGGTTCAGTAGTATCCTGTGAAAGGTCAGTTGTTAAAAAGGCAGAGCCTGACATTCTGTGAAAAAGGTGCCTGCATTAATCATCTCGATGGGTGAGTGCGGGGTGTTCCTGACCAGTATACGTGAACCTTGCCAGGTAAGGTTTCAGGTTCCTTGTGTAGGTTTTTGTACAAAAAAAAAAAAAAAAGGGACATGATTAGATGTATGTCAAGACAGTTCGTAGGATCATTTACTTGAGGAGTTGGAAGCTTGCTTGTGAGGTAGGAAGTCTTAGGATGTGTGCTTCATGCATTAGTTCCACAGGGAAGTCACTGTGGCAGCGTTCAGGGGGCAGCTGGCTGTGTCAGGCACAGCGGTGCTCCAGGTGGGGGTGGGTTTCTCAGGGGACATCCCCGTATGCAAATGTTGATGGCGTTCCTTTAGCCTCTTTAGTGTTTTTTTAATGGCTGAACTTACTGTCCAACTTGACCCTGTTTTGCAAAAAACAATCCGTTTATGGATCCCCTCATGCTTCTTTTTATTTTCACGAGAGTCTCAAGAGTGCCTACTATGCGCACAGAGCCTAGTCAGAGGTTTTGAGTTAAATTACCTGCGTATTTTATGTGTCCTGTCAATTCAGTGTTAAAGTTCAACACAAATATATAAATTATTAAGCAGTTAAGCGCTGACACATTCATCAGCCGAACATCTTTTATTGTGGCCTGTTGACAGATTATTTTCATTCAGCCATTAAAGCCTGGTGCTGCTGGTGCTGAGCCCTTCCTGGGCTCCCTTTGTCTTTGTTGCTGCTACTGGAAAGCACCACTGTACGAGGTGAGCGCGGCTCTCCCAGGATCTGTTCTTGGGAGCACATCTTTGCAGATGTCTTCTCGAACACCGATTTCTGCAAAGACCACATGCCTCTTCTCATGTGGGCCCACCTGGCTGGTTCCGTGAGGCAGCAGTGGGAACATGCATTTGGCTTGGTGGGGGCTGTTCTGTACACTCCTGCTTTCAGTTGGTACTTTGGAAGTTTTGACTCCTGAGGGTCATGCAGTCATCCTCCAGCTCATGCGAGGGCATCTGATTTTTTTTTTTTTTTCTGTGTGACTGATTAGTGTGGAGGAAGCAACTACCTAACTTGTGCCCTGTCTGCCACGTGAGCCCTGAATTACCTCTGCCAGTGCAGACAGTGCCTGAGGTGGGCAGGATTCAGACCCGTAAAAGAGTGCATGGTCAATGGCTGTCAGGCCTTCCTCGTGGTGCCAGCTTTCCTGTCCTAGACCCTGGGGTGGGGTGGGGGAGCATGAATTCCTGCGTGCCATGCCTCTGTCAGCCCAGACACTGCCTGACCTGTGTCACAGCACTTTGAGCACTGGAGACTTGCCACTCTGACAGTTTCATCAAATGGAAAGTTAAACAGTATCTTCCCTCTTGCCCCATGGCCAAAGTTATACTTGTCTTTGAAGACGTGGTACCCACCCTCAAGCCTAGAATTATGCGTGGGAAGGTTCTGATCAGACCAAGTTCCTTGGAGTGCACAGACAGCACAAACTGCTTCGTCTGCAATGTTACGATCCTCTTCCCTATCGCTATAATTTTTGCTTAATGGCTGTTTGTGCTACATTGGCCAGGTCTATGGGTTGCTTAACATAAATGATTACATTTGCTTATGATTAAAAACTTCCTCCATTAGAAATACCGTGCCAGGACTTGTAAATGACTTGTTATTACGGCCTATACTTCATTAGCCACGTCGTGGGCGCCACGGAGTCATTGTCTAAGAGTTAGGAACACTTGTAATGAGCTGTGTAATACGGACCCTCTGACAGGATGCAGGAAGAAACTACATCTTCTAGGAGCCTCTTAGGCAGCAGATAAGAGGCCCTGGGCTGCAGGAGGGCACGGGGCTGTGGCATAGGCGGGCTGCCTGCTTTCCAATGGGCAGTGGTGTGGACGAATAAAGTACTTTATGACTGGAGCAAGACTTGCTGTAAAAAATTATATACCATTCATGACCAAAATCCTTCAGAACACTGTGCCACCGCTCCCCTCTGAACCTGACAGCTTAAGGTTTAAGTATCTTGTGTGTCTCTTGACAGAGCATTTAAAAGCACAACTCTGTGCAGTGGGATTCTTCAGGGTTGCCTTTGTAGGCCCCTCAGCGGCACCCCACCTGACTTTGGTTTCCCCTAGCTTGTGAGAGTCACTGATCCATCTGGCCATGCATGGCAGGATGCCACAGTCCTGATTATTGTGCATAATGTGTGTGATTCACTATGAGGCTTGTCACAGGCTAAGGAGCAAAGAGAACTTTCTGGAATAACTCCACTAAACTCAACAGGCATTTTTTTTTTTTTTTTTTTTTTTTTTTTTTGTCCCAAGTAAAGTTCTGAATCCTGAAAGCATCATGTAGGTCAGCCAGAGTGAGTGTTCATATTTTTTTCTGACTCCCCCATCCCCATCCCCCGGCCCCAAGGAATTTGCTTGCCTCAGTTCAGATGCAGCTGAGTCTATTCTGTAAACATGATTTCATTGCAGCATCTGGCTAGGTGACAACAGTGGTTTGGGGCCAGAGGACCACCACTTACTAAGACTCGCAAGAGTGTTCAGCCTTGTGAAAATTATAAGTATCTCAAGTATTTGGAAAGGGGTCGATGAGAGGGGCCATAGGTTGGAATGGACTTGGTGGTAGGCAACTCCCAACCCTGGGCTTTCTCCACGGCTACTTGTGACATGTGCTCTATGTGGCCTGCGTGTTCAGGATACTTGTTTTTAAATGCATTTTCCACACAGCCTGCTATGGACCTTCTGGAGAACTTGGCTTTCCATGCTTTGTGGTCTCAGCACCATCACCACTTCCTGTAGAATTTTATTTTGTTCATAGATTTAGAGGATCTTTTTTTTTTTTACAAAACAAAAACAAAAAAAACCAAACAAACCCCGCCCCCCCAAACTAGGTATTTCATAAATAATAAGATTTTGTTGTTGTTGTTTTGTTTTACTTTTTGGTTTGCTTTTGCTGTGAAAGTTAGTTTCAGGAAATGATCAGAAGCTTTGGTGTTGTATGAGATTTCCAAATCCATCTTTCCTTTCAGGCCTCAGGTTCATGCTCAGAGGCAAGGTCAGGTGTCATGTGGTGCAGGCGAAGGAAGCTTGTCGCTCATGGATTGGCGACTTGGAGCACTGCAGTACAATTAACTATACTTAAAAATCACCAAGAGCAGGGTTAAATCTGAGCCACAAGTTGCCTCTTGTTCTTGTAGGCCCTCTGCTCAGGCTTAGCCCAGATGAGCTGTCCTTATACTGCTGGGAGTAGATGCTCGGATGGTCTGAATGCTGAGTCCCTAGTCCCCAAAGCCTTTCCCACTCCCTGTCTGCCCCAGAGCACGTCCAGGGAGGGAGGAACCTGAACTCTTTGTCTCCTCTCACGTCAGTGAGACAGGCTGTGGGCAGGAGGACTGAGTGATGAAAGAGAGGGAAAATATGAACAGCTTGGTGCAGAGGAGAACCTGCGCTCTAATGGGCTCTGTCTCCCAGTGTTCTACAGAACTACTTCCTCCTCATCTAGGGGCCTCTACTTTGGTAGCCACCCATTGTCCTGCTGCAGACCCACAGCTGAGCTAGCCGTCCTGCAATGCAGTATCTGGGCCTTCTTAATCCCCATTCGCTGCTGCCCTCTGGTCTCCTCTGCGGGATGGTGATGGAGGACATATCCTTTAACAGTCCTTCATTCACCGAAAGGTCGCTTCATCTTTCCCCCAAGCAAAGTGCTTCAACAATGAAAGAAAAAGAAGAAAGAAAGAAAGAAAAAAGAAAGAAAGCCAGCCGGCCAGCCCGTGGCAAGACAGCATGTAACCCTGCCACTCCCTGGATATGAGCTCTGGACAGTCTGGGGACTCAGAGGGTACAAGGACATGTTAAGCAGGCACAGTGGGAACCTCCTGCCTCACATGGGCCCTATCCAAAACAAGGACCAGCAGGAAGAACAGTAGTCAGGGACAGAACGATGGAGAGCCATCACAGGAAGTCATATGGCTTCCTTACGTAGAAGCTAAAGAATTATGGATACCTTGAGCTACTGACAGGTAAAAGACAGTAAAAAAAAAATAGTGAAAGACACAATCTACCCTCTGAACTGATCTACAAGGCTATGAAAACATCACTTTGAATAATATGCATTGGGTGCTAGAAAAATGTGACGCTGGTGTGTGGACCCCTCAGCCTCTTTGACGAGGGTTGTAATATATCTTGCTGAGTGATGAATACGCGGCTGTAGGCTTCAGCTGTTCATGTCTCGTGCCTGAGAGAAAAAAAAATATCGAAAATGAATATAAAATATTGAAATTTAGAAGTGGTTGGAACCATCCATAATTTCTTGTTCCTTTGGATGAGGTAGACACATTGCTAATTATACAGTGTGCAGGCACCTATGCCAGGTGCCTCACGTCATATGGTATATAAATTCTGACTCAGCCTGTACCAAAAGAGCGTTGGAAACAGTGTGTGGGAATGAGCCCTGGGCAGTGTATCCCTGGAATTTGGGCTCAACTATGAGGCCCTCTTCCTTAAACCTTGCTTGAGCACTCATGAAGCGGCTCATTGTATGGCGTAGGATGCCATCCCTTCATGTCTTGTGATTTTCTGCTGGATTCGGGGCTAGGTGTGGTGAGGTTACAGTGACCCCCCAGCTTGTACCTTGGCTTCTGATTAGTGGGCGCACTGACTTCTGTCCCAGCATGTAGCATAGACCGTTTTCAGGGTCAGCTCTGCTTCTTCTAAAACTCCTGTTCTAGATGCCCTAGTTTTGGGCATATATATATGTGTGTATATATATATATACACACACACACACAGTGTACATATATATACACTGAGATGGCTTGAGTATGCGTGACCTCCAGCCCCTGCTGAAAACCTCATGTATCGAAAGTGTGCCCTCTTTGTAAGCAGTGTGCTTTTATAAGGGTTGTAGCTTTGGGGCAAGTGGCAGGATCTGAGAGGCTCTGCATTCATTTTAGAAATAACTCCTGGGAGGAGGTGGAGCTGTGGAAGGCGGGGCCTGGGCCAGGGGAGTCAGTCATATAGTGCTAGAAAGAAGTGTCTTGTCCTGCCCAGCCTGTCGTTTTGCTTTCTGTTCACCATGATGTTAGCAGTCCTCCACCACATGCTCCCTGCCATGGTGCTGTGCCTCACTGTGGGCCCAGAGACCATGAACTCAGCAGACCACGGGCTGAACTGTCTGAAGCCGGTTGACTTTCTCACAAGGCCTTAGTGGGCTGGTGGGAGCTGCCTGGCTTTGCGACATAGACCCTTTCTCCTCTAGGCCTCATAAGCTTGCGCGCATAGCTCCATCCTCCTGTTAGCTTCTCCCTGTCACTTTCTCCAGGCCCTCTTCTCTATCTGGACAGCTCCTGTGTAGAGCGGCCCTGTCGATATTCCTGGCAGATAGGTGTGACACAGATGGCCACAGAGTCTGTCCTGTTATGTACAAAGAAATCACTTTGATATGTGATTGTTACCACTTATTTATGTTGGAGATTTAAAGACCCACCTCTACAGTCAGTGACTTGTGGGACTTACATATGCTTGGCCTCATGGCTGTGATTTATTTTTTTTTTTCCAAAAGGGAATACAAAGCCAAACTAGCAAAGGGATAAGGCACATAGGAAGAAGTTGGAGACCATAACAAGAGCTTCTAGAATGTTCTCTATTAGGTACCGGCTCTTTCCAGTAGCATGTTATGGAACTATGTACAAAGGGTTTTCAACCAGAGCCCTCCTTACAGTCACACCACCCAAGTATTTTATTGGTTGGTTGCATGGAGACACTCTGCCTGGCATAGAACTGAAGTTTTGACGCCTCAGAGAGAAGCTGCTGTCTCTATAAACTACACATCTTATACAAACAGCTCAGTTTCAGACAGCCACACTTGTCAGGGAATGGCCAGAGCTCTGTCCAAGTCCACGTGCCCAGACACCAGCCAGGGTCAGCCTTGTACACAGGCTGTTCCGAGGATGGCAGTTTGGGGCCATCTGCTAGCTCTTTGTGCAGCTCATCAAGAGATGGAATTGATTTGTCTTTGGAATCCAAGCTGGCTTAGAGGCTTCACCTGGTCACTAGAAGGTGACAGAACTGACACTGCGGGATGGTGGACCTGTGCCTCCCTGGGCTTCACAGATTCATGTTGAAAGCCTACAGTTGTCAGGTAGAGGAGCCCTTCGCAACCTCCATGAGGACAGGAATCTCTCCAGCAAGGCAACACCCATGGCAAATGTTGGGAGGCATCTCAGGGGCTATCCTGCTGGTTCTTGCGGCCATGAGAGTCCTATTCAGGCTCACCTGCAACCACTTGTGACTCTTTAGGCAATGCTCAGAGGAGCTGGCCAGCTATGGTCCCTTCTCTGTAAATCCCAGCTCTTCACATGTTGGTGTGAATCCAGGAGGTCCTACATGCTTGCATGCGTATAAATGTGCTCTGTCACTTACTGCATCAGGCTCAGGTTGGCACTGTGGAGTGATGACATGCTTGCACTGTGCCTCTTTTGCAGAATGTACCTAGCAGTGGGTGTTGAAGGCACAAGGCAGGAAATGCCCCTGGTGGCTTGGCACATTATCTCTGGGTCTTATGCAGCCTGCTTAGCCTACAGACAGACACTCAGCATAGTTCCACATGCCCTGTCTAATGAACGAGTGACTAATTAGAGCCATACACAGTATGACGGGGTTCACATCAGGGAAACGGATGTTGCCTCTGTCACATGCTGTGTCCATCCTGTGAACTCTTTTTTCTTTACCTGCTCTTCTCAAGCACCTTAGGCTCTGCTTGCAGAGGACGGATGCTGGCTTTGCCCAGAGCTGCTGTGGGAAGGCTTAGTTAGTAGCATCATGAGGGGCTGATGTGTGCTCGGTCCATTGAGAGAATGAGTTGGCATCACTTGCATCCTTGACGTTCATGTGGGTCGCATTGTGTTTGCGGTGTTGTAGCTTTGGGACTCTCCAACAGGGTTCCTTTGTCACTTGCATGCGTGACATTTGTGTGGGTGGCATTGTGTCTGCGGTATTGTAGCTGTGGGACTCTCCAACAGGGTCCCTTTCTCCTGCTCTGTCTTCCTTTTGTACCAGAATCTTGGGTGTTTCTTCAGGACAGCTCCCTTGGACCTCTTGGGCCTACCAACTTTTTAGCTCACCCATGAGACCTGGCTAGCCACCTCCAGTTTGTGGCCTGTTGTCTCTCCCTCAAAGGAATGACTGCTCCTAGCCACTCCATACCACAGCTCCATCACAAACTTAGCGTTTCATATAGCCAGAGGCCCTGCTGTGGCTGAGACAAGTGTCTGTCAGAGAGTGACCAATACCTCAGCAAGTGCCACTGGGTACTTGTGACTGCAGAAGTGCCACCCCCCACCAAAAAGAACTGTCTCCCCAGGAAGACTCACAGCAGTAGGAGTGGGTACTTCTTGGGGATTAAAAACCCTGTCTGCAGTCATGAGGCAGCGAGTGGCAACCTTATTCAAGGAAAAAGCCTGGCGGAGTCCAGACTCAGTATCTTAGTAGCAATAAAGCTAGTACAGATTTACTGGTCTAGGAGTTTTCCCTGTAATACTGTGGAATGGTGGGTTATTTTGTGTTCAAGAGGCACATTTATCACAAAAATGATGATATACAAATCACTTCCATATCACAAAATGTTCTTGGTCAAAATTGGCTTGAGGCAAGTGATATCTTCGAGTAAACCGTATATGAAGACCATATCTTAAAATGATAGATCACCTAATTTTGTTCTGACAGAGGTTTTTGCTGCAACAAACATCTGTCATTGAAATACCAATTCAGAGATATGGAAGCCAAATTGTAGAGCTGTTCTTTGGATTTGTCACCCCTAACTTAAGCACGCTACTGTTCCACACTGTGGTTCTTATATAAGACATTAGACAATACTGGACTTTAAGGCACATTAAAATGAAATAAACAATTGAGAGAAACTGTGTTTATGCTTTACATGCAAACCAGTCATTCTGAATCACGCAAGGAGGGAGCCAGCCCTGGCTGTTTATAAAGGGAGATGCCACCTCAAGCTGCGGTGTTAGACTGGGAGGGCCGTGTGTTAATCTCCCAAAGGGCGATGTTTGGCACAGTGGGCCCTAGGCACTGTGCATCTTCTCCTGGCATGGCACATTTTTTTTTTAAAAAAATGAACTATGATTATGATGTTAGTCCTGAAATTTGAAATGCTACCCGTGTGCACCCCTGATGGCAGCAGGCACATAACCGCAGGACAATGGTAATGTCATGGGGCCTCCATTTCCTTGGCACTTTTCCTTGTCAAGAAGCCCCATTCAGGGATCCCTGTGCAGGGACAAATGTCCCGGGATTGGAGTGGCAAGAATCAGGTGTTTCCAGAGGGATCCCTGACTAGAGCCTTCTTTCTGACTAGGCGCTCTTTTCTTCCAGGTGGGGAAAAAAAAATTGATCTTGGTCCAAAAGTTGATGATATGATATTCAAAGAAAGACAGTAGGATTTGGGGGGGGGAGTATGTGGAATGCTCTAAAAATTGGCTGTTGGTGACTATATTAGTTTACTTTTCTCGTCATTGCAGCAAGATGTGTGACAAAATCAGCCCGAGGAAAGAAAGGACGGATGGATGGACGGAAGGAAGGAAGGAAGGAAGAAGGGGAGGGCGAGTTTACTTTGGCTTGCCGTCCAGCTGAGGGGAAGGCGTGTGGCAGGAGCTTGAGACAGCTGCTCAGACTATATCCGCAGCCAGAAAGCAGAGACATAAGTGCTGCTGCTCACGTCATGTTCTCCTTTCTGTGTGGCTCAGGACCCCCAGCATGGGACGGAGTCACCCACACTTAGGATGGGTCCTCCCATCTCAGCTAATCCAACTTGGAATCTTCCTCACAGACATGGCCAGAGGACTGTCAAGGTGATAGTCAATCGCAACCACCACAGTGACCATAACATATGAATTTAAAAAAAAAAAAAAAACAAAACACTCCTCCTTTAAAGTCTCTTATGACTCTATATATTCTGGGAGGTAATACAGAGGACTACCCCATCCTGCAGCTGCCCCAAGCCTGGAAGGGTCTGGCTCCCTGCATCGCTGTACATGGGCTCTCTTTTTGACCTCTTGGTTACAGGGTCGCACTTTACCAGCTCTCTTAAGCCTGTAGCATTTCAACCAACCCTCCTCATGCTGTGGGCCACAGTAAGTGCCCTGGGGTCTTGGCTGTCAAAGTGGCCCACTTCTTCCTTTCATTATAAAATAGGAGTAGTGCCTTAAAGGGCTCTTTTCCCATGTAGCTTTTGTGTGCCATCACTTGGGTGCTTTGGTGGTATCTTCTAGCATTTGACCTCATGAGGCAGAGATTGGCCTGACATTGAGCTGGGAGAAGTAAGGGTCCAGCTCTGTTGTCCACCGGCTGTTTCTGCCAAGTTCCATCTATTGTGTGGCTTGGAGTTGTGGCCTCCTCCTCCGCTGAAGGTGGCTCTTGCATAGCCCCTCATGTTCAGAGCTGAGTGTGTTTGCTCCATCGGACACATGCATGCCTGAGGAGTTGCTGGATACCAAGGTAGTGGCAGTGAGGATGGCTGTCATCATCTTCTTGTTTGAGATTAGCTGGTGATTGGCTGAGGGCGAATCTAAAACATACCAGTCCTCAGGATTCACTGTCTTCCTTAAAGAAATGTAATTTGCTATAGTCACTGATTTTTCTAAAACATGTACATCATGCCCACTCTTCCTAGTGTACTAAGTTCCTGCCATGGCTGGCCCTGTGAGACACCTCACCCTCCTTTGCTTTTCTTCAGACCAGATGAACAATGGGTTCTGTGACCACCCTTCCACCATGAGAGAACCATTGTGTTGGATCCAGTTCCCATGACATTCCTGGGTCACAGACACATGAATGAAACAGCCCTTCACTTCTTATGATAGTGGAGGGCTGGTGATAGGATGGACTGAAGATAAGAGACATTTTCAGATGGTGTCTGAGGGGTCCTGGTGGGGCAGTGCCTTTACAGACAGGCTAGTGCCCTTGGCTGTCTGGTCGTAACAGATACAGGTGTCTTATTCCTAAGGGACTGTTACCACGGAAGGATGTGAAGGTTGTGGGTTTTGCTTTCAAAGGTAGCAAAGCATCCCCCACAAAGGTTTGCTTCCCCTATGGCTTTGTCGTGAATTCCTCTTCTTGGCCCCTGCTCTGTAGCTGAGCGCAGACTCTAGCGCTTGCGCTGACACCTGTCCTCTTCACCAGCTTATTTTTATCCACATAGACACACTTTCCCCGGGTATCCCCACGTGCCTTTCCATTTCCAGAGCCCACAGGTGCCTCGTTTGAAGACTACCATTGACCCTCTGGTCCCTGATAATTACAGTTCAAGTAGCCCAAGACTCAATGATGAGTGTCACTAAAGGATGCTATGTTCCTCTCTATGATTGGCTTAGACTTTGTATGTATGCCAGCATGCAGCCGCTGTGTGTGTGTGTGTGTGTGTGTGTGTGTGTGTGTGTGTGTGTATGTGTGTGTGTGATGGGCCTGTGGAGGCCCAAAGTTGACATTGTAACACAAGTTACTTCAAAATACTTGAGTGAGCTTACCAGGACTTGTAAAGCTGATGAGGTAGAATAAAACTACTGCTATGAAAATTATTTTAGTGTAATGTAATGACTTCTGTTTTTCATATCTGGCAGATATTTCCCACAAAATCTAATCTGCAGTGCTGAGAATTATGCCATTTTTTATGATTTGTTTAATTTTGACTGAAAAAAAATGACTCTTTATTGATTCTTGACCAGCAAGTATTGAGGAAAAATTTAGTTAGTAAGACTTTTCCTGAGATGTAGATTTAAATATATGAGGATGCCTGATATCACAGGCATCAATTTTTAAATCCTCTAAGAACCTGAGGGCCAGGATAGCCCAGGAAGGACCACAGGGGAGGAGGGAGTTTGAAGCAGGCACACCCCACACAGGTAACTCAAAGGGAAGCGCTTCAGTGATTTGCCTAGCTTTGTGATTCTTTGTGGCCAAGCACCACTAGAATCTGGGGGGGGGGGAGAAGAATTTAATATTTAATTTTTTTTTTCTGCTTATGAAATGGTTGGTTTCATTATAGCTCAGAGTAAGCAACTGGAAGTCAGGGCCAGCTGGTAGCGGCCACAATGTACAGCTGAAAGTTTCTACCTACGCCCGCCCCTGCCTCTGCAGCTCAAAGGGCTGCAAAGAAGTTGTGACAAATGAAGGATCCGAGTCCTGAAGCTGGAGAGTGGGAGTGAATGACAGATTCTTTACACACCTGAAGTGTCAACATTTCTAATCAAATCACCCAGCCTCCCTTTCTTCTTAAACGATGCACACGGTACTTCCTGTAATAAACACCCCTAAGTCTAATGAGAGGCCCTAAGGCAACTTCAAATGTATGAATTCATTGTAATTGAACCATGTAATCTTCAGGGCAGAGATGCCTGCTCCCCACTCTCTTAACTTCCCAGGGCTGGGGTGTTTTATGAAAAATGTTACACGTTTTGTTTACAACGCCTGGCTGCTGTTTGAAGTATTGTATGCTGCTGAACTATAAGATGGGGCCGCATAATGGAGGGAAAATCAAGGAGGCAATCTTTCATTTTGTTCTTGTATGAAAAATTCAAAAGACTGGAAACTCACCCAGAGAAATTTCGCAAGCATATTATTTTCCAATGTTTCGATCAATTTGTCTGTCAACCATGCTGAGAGGTGGAAGGGGCCAGCAAAAGCAATTTAGCTTGTGAGGTCCAAAATAGAAATGTTTTAGGGGGCCCTGTCACATGTTATTTCTTTATATTAGAACCGTCGTGTGTTTTATTTGCTGGTCATGTTATGAAGAGAAATTTATATCAATCATCTAAGGAAGCTATGAATACCTGATATAAATATCACTTTTATATGCATGCATCGGAACAAAATATAAATTAACCTCTTAATGCATGCGAGAGCCCTCTGTGCGACAACAGGCCTCTCGGTTTGGGTTTTTGCATTTAACAATTTGCGGTGCATTCTAATTGATTGTACCCAAGTGACGCTCCATAGAAATGTCTTGCATATGAACATTACTGACCCTGCCAGGGTTTTAATTAAGCTATAATCTTCCTACAGTCGTTACATCTGGGATTGATAAACACATCCAAACCATGCTTACAATCCAAAGACTGCTTTAAAAAAAAAAAAAAAATTGGTGCAGATATAGAAGTTTTAAATAAAGAGCATTGGTTTAATTTCCAGTTAAATTTTTCATGGGGATCTGCAGCCTAGTTATGTGAGTTATAGTTAATTATACAATGGACGTTTAATTTCAGAAGAGCTTGCCCTAAAACCCTGTGTTTTAATCTGTGAACCTCAACACCTTTCTTCAAGTTTTGAACTGACAAGGCTTTCTAGACAAGGTGCACTTCAGCAAAATTAATTATGTCCGTTGGTTGACTGAAATCCCAGCTTAATTGATCCTATCAAGGAAATCCTTTCACTGTAGCCTTCGTCTGAATCACTAGCCACTCTGGCTGGGGAGCTGGCCACCATTCACGGAGCAGGCCTCACTAACAAGCTTGCTGCGCACAGCTAGTGTCTCAGAGTGTGGAGCAGAGCCTGACAGAGAGGTGTGCACAACTCTCTGTGGGTGCTAATGAGTGGGAATCAACGGGTACAGATCGAGTCGGCGCTCTTTTTTAGTACATGCAGATATTTACACTAAATCTTGTTCAGGTAGGAAAATGTGTTAAAGCATAAGTCGCAGTTAATTATGGCAATTTAGAGACTGCGTCTTTTGACAGTTGTTTTTAGCATGATTCAAAGAGCTATATTTGCAGTGCCCGCCTGGAAATGTTGTTGTGTGTTTATGTGTCCAAATGCTACAACATTGATCCTGACAAGTCCCCATTAACACGTCATCTTCTTGAACTTTTTTTTTTTTTTAATTGGTGCTATTTTTACTGTTGTTTGGAGTGATTTTGAGCAAAGTTAATTACGCACATCCTGTAGACATCTCTGTACTTGGCAAGGTATGTAGACTAAATCCCGATTTTAAAATGTAAACGATTATACCTTGTCTTCTCATTGCTTTCATTTCTGGTATTTTAATTAAAGTCAAACATCTTACCCTGTTTATTAGTCACTGGGATTTCTTCGCAAAATAACCCTTGGATATTTTTGAGTTGGTTTATTTTGTCTTATTATTGACTAGTAAGAACTTTCTGCATACTGAAGAAAGATTGTTACTTTTGTTTTGAGTTTTCTTCATATAATTTTTTTCTCAAACTTGGTGGATTTTTTGTGTTTCTGTTTTTGTTTTTTGTTTTGTTTGGTTTGGTTTTTCAAGGCAGGGTTTCTCTGTATAGCCTTGGATGTCTTGGACTCACTTTTGTAGACCAGCCTGGCCTTGAACTCACAGTGACCTGCCTGCCTCTGCCTCCTTGAATGCTGTGATTAAAGGCGTGCACCATCACCCCCGGATACCAGATTTTTTGAAACCTTTAAATTTAGGCATAGTTGTAGATTTATTGAGAAGTTGTAAAGATGGTATGGAAAGCTCTGGTTCACCCATCTCCCTGCTTGTCCTGATGCTGACAATTTACATAAGCATGGGACATTGGTCAATATTAAAATTTTCAATTTTAACACATTTGCTGATTACTACAGCAAAGTGTGATTCAGGTATAAATCTTTTCCTGGGATTTGGAACTACCATAGTACACAAAGAATGCTTAGCCATGAAGTCTTATAGATGATGACATCAGTCACCATACTTTTTTTTTTTTTTTTTTTTGCTTTTACTTCTTGCATTTGGTTTATTTGAAGTCAGGTGTTTAGTTATAACCCACCTCTCCTTCTAACCAGATACTAAATCATCAAATGTTATGCTTTGGGAATTGTTCAACGTTCTGGTATCCCACATCTACAAAGACCAGAAGTCAAGGCTTCCTGCTTCCTTGTTCTGTTATCTTGAACCCTGGACCAGGGTCTTTCTTCTGTGATATCATATGTGAAGCTTTCCAGGGAAGAGTGAGAGCATCAAGGTCACTCTGGATTCATATACCAATCCTTCCAAGATCATTGGATTGGCACCACTTCCCTTCTGATCCTTAAGCAAATGTGTTTTAGCTTCAGTTAATAGATTTGTATGTTAGAAAGCCGTTCTATCTCACTTTGAAGGAGGTGGAAAGCTGTAAGTCTGACACTTTGGTTTGTAGTGACAGGTAGAGGAAAGAATGTCCTGGACACAAAATCAAATAATCCCTCAAGTTCAGGGACTGGCTTTTTGGTGCTGGCCTGACCTAGAGAGTTCTGTAAGTGCTATAAAGGGTGTTTGTCTTATTTAGGGTCTTATTGCTGTGAAGAGACACCATGACCACAACAACTCTTATAAAGGAAAACATTTCATTGGGGATGGCTTATAGATTCAGAGGGGTAGTCCATTATCATCATGGCGGGGAGCATGGCAGCACGCAGGCAGACACGGTGCTGAAGTATGAGCTGGGGGTTCTACATCTTGATCCACAGGTGGCAGAAAGAGACCGTCGCACTGGGTGTAACTTGTACATATGTGACCTCAAGGCCCACCCCCACAGTGACAAACTTCCTCCAGCAAGGCCACAGCTATTCCAGTAAGGCCACACCTCCTAATGGTGCCACTCCCTGCAGCCAACAGGCCAACCATTCAAACACATGTGCCTATGGGGGCTATTCCTATTTAAACCACCCTCCTGTTGTACCTGCAGGCAGCTCTCATCTCAGGATAAATGTCATGTGGTGAATTCTTAGCAAGGAGTTTGAACTCTACCTGTGGCTTCTTGACTTTTTCAGGAAAAAGAAAAACTCTCCAATTTGAAAGATCATTTTAAAGGAATTAAACACACATTTCTTTATTTGGGCCCCTGGGTCAAGTGCTGCCTGAGGCAAGCAGCCCATTCTGTTCTTTGCCAGCAGTTTATTCATCTTTTAATTTTTAAGCCAGCGTTTAATCCTTAGCAAACTCCCCACATTAAGCCGTTTTCTGAGAAACGTTAAAAAGCTTTGGCTAGGCTATTAGGTAGCATTTTAGTGCCTATATGACTTGATTATTTTGTTGACAAGTTTAATCTTTGATTAGTTGATTGATTGATTGATTGATTGATTGATTGATTGATGATTGAGGCAGGGCATTTCTGTGTAGTTCTGGATGACCTGATACTCACTGTATATAGTACAAGCTAGCCTTGACCACATGGCAGTTCTCCCACTTCAGCCCCCCAGGTGTGGGAACATAGCCACGCACTGCCAAATCTAGCAAGTTTCTATAACTATAGGTATAACGCTTTGCGAGATAAGGAGGGCACACAAGGGTTCTCTGCAGATGTGTTTCCATGGTGGCTCTGCCTCCGTGTACCTGAAGCAGGCTGTCCTACAGGCTCAACCGCAGTCTGTCTCTACAGTGGGTTCCACCATCAACCTAGGTGATTCACACAGGCTCTCCTCCTGCCAGGTTTCAGCCTAGGGCTTTGATCAGCATCACAATATCCCAGCCATTCCCAGGCTATGGGTCACAATCCCTTTGGAGGTTAAACAACCCTTTCATGGGGGTCTCGTAAGACCATCGGATATTTACATTATAATCCATAATAGTAACAAAATTACAGTTATTAAGTAGCAATAGAAATAATTTTATAGTTAGGGTATCATCACAACATGAGGAACTGTGCTATAGGGTTGCAACATTAGGAAGGTTGAAAACCAATGCTTTAGAACTAGCTTGTAAATACAGATACCACAGCCATTTTTTAAAACACTAACAATAACTTTATTTTTTAATTGGTGGTGTTTCTGCGGCTTCAATATTCTCCTCCCAGACAACTCAGTTCTAGAACTGGGTCACTTGGCCCTTTCTCCTCTTGTCACCTCCCAGTTCAAAATGCTTGCATCTCTTAATGGCCAGCATCCTCTTGGATCTGCAGTTGGGCTCAACACACTCAAGCCTGAGCACAGTCTTCTTTGTGGTTTTGTCCTTCTTTCTGAAAATTGGCTTTGTCTGCCCACCGTAGCCACTCTGCTTGCGATCGTAGCGCCACTTCCCTTGGGCGTACAGGGAATCCTTGCCCTTCTTATACTGGGTCACTTTGTGAGGCTGGTGCTTGCCACATTTCTTACAGAAAGTTCTTCGGGTTTTAGGTATATTGACCATCTTTGCACTAGAAGTGTCTAGGCAATTAATGAAAGTGAGACTGGCATCTGCGTTCACCACCTCCCACGAGCCGCACCACAGCCATTTTTCTCCAAGTCGTCTGCCTTTAGAAACTGTGACTTGTCACTGTCCCCCTGCTTCTAAGCCATCCTTTCCTCTTCTGGGTTCTTCCATCAAAGACACTCACTCCCAACAGACTGTTGACAGTGGAAGGAGCAGTTGTGGAGTTCTGACCCCTGCTTGGTACAGAATCCCTCTCCTGGCTGAGGGTCCTAACCCAGCACTAGCAGCCCTGCAGTCTCGGCATGTCTCTGGACTCTCTCTTACTTTTTCTTTCCCTACCTGGGCTACGCAGACCAACTCACAACCTTGTCTTCTGTAGAATGTTTATGCCCTGCCTTCCCCTGCCTGGAGCTTGCAAATGGCAGACAGGGATAGTGAGTCAATGCACTTTGTGTGTTAGCCTAGGGATGCTGACACCAGGCTTCCTGCTCTAAAAGAACAGAGGAGGAGGAAGATTTAATTCCCCCCCCCTCAATATTTCTACATTGAATTAAATCAGATAGCGAGGGGAACATTGTCCAAAATGGAAGAAAAATGGCCACTCTTTCTGATTCCTACTTATGTACCCACAATGGAAATTAAGAACTGTAGTATTCCCTCTTAAGTGGTCTCTGCTCAAGAGCCACTTTTGACTTCTTAGTCATATGATCCTGTGACCGTTTCTTTTTTTTTTTCTTTTTTTCTTTTTTGGTTTTTCAAGATAGGGTCTCTCTGTGTATGTAGCCTTGACTGTCCTGGACTCGCTTTGTAGACCAGGCTGGCCTCGAACTCACAGCGATCCACCTGCCTCTGCCTCCCGAGTGCTGGGATTAAAGGTGTGCACCACCACACCCGGCTCCCTGTGACTATTTCTGTTCTGCCTGTACCAGAGCCTGTGTTGGCTGTGGGTGTAGTGACTCGGGTTAGGGAAGGTGGCCAGACACTCTGCAGCTTACCTCTGGGCCAGCATCTTTAAGATCAGGACAGTGTCAGCTGACTGTCAGCCCGCTGCTTGCAGATGGGCTGTGATAATTGGGTGTTTTCCTGGGCTTTGTACTTACCTGTGCCTTTATCATTTTTGTAAGGCCAAGTAGGAGCAGACCCATTGTGTGGGTGCTCTGGTTTCCATCCCATGTGCCCTGAAGTACTGAGGCTGCCATCACCTGATGATTGTCTCAGAAATTAGCCTAAGCAATGCAGACTCTATGATAGGCAGTGCAAGGCAAATTTAAGTGCACTCTGATTCAATCAGCAAACATGGGGTGTAGTCACATACATTTGTGCTTTTTCAGTAGCCAAGCCCTCCAGGAAGCACCGTCCCTTACGTAGGCCTTGTTCCAAAGACTGTTCCATGAGAGCCATGAAGCCCTCTGCCAGCATAGTGACGTTTCCAGGAATTATGGTGGTAGTCCTGATGAGGGCATCCTTCCTCTGATGGCTACCCTTGTTCTTCTAGAGCCACCACTGAGAGCTGGTCAGACAGGATACAGGAATAAAGCAAAGTTTGGGGCTGTCATAGTGCATTGCTCACTTGCTCATATGTGACACCAGGAGAAACTAATGGTTTGTTTTCGTATGATCAGGAAGGGAAACAGGGCTGGTTGTGATGGCACCTGTCTTACTTACTATTCTATTACTGTAAAGAGACAGCATGACCAAGGCAACTCTTATCAAAGAAACACTTAATTGAAGGGTTGCTTACAATTTCAGAGATATTGCTCATTATCATCGTGTGTGTGGCAGGAACATGATAGCACCCATGGTGCTGGAGCAGTAGCTGAGAACTACATCCTGATATGGGGCGGGGACGGGGGCGGGAATAGAGAGAGTGAGAGATAGAGAAATTGTGTGTGTGTGTGTGTGTGTGTGTGTGTGTGTGTGTGTGTGTGTCTGTGTGTGTGTGTGTGTCAATCTGCCTGGTCCTGGCATGGGGGCATGGGACTTTGAAATCTCAAAGACCACCCCCCAGTGACATACCTCTTTCAGCAAGGCCACACCTCCTAATCCCTTCTCAAATAGTGCTGTTTGCTGATCACTGAACCTTTGGGGCCATTCTTACTCAAAGTGCCACAGCACCCACCTTTAATCACAGCACTCTGGAGGCAGAGGCAGGCAGATCTCTGAGTTCAAGGCCAAGCTGGTCCACATAGGGGGTTCCAGGCCAGCCATAGCTACCTAGTAAGGAAGACTTTGTTAGAAAGAAAGAAAGGAAGAAAGAAAGAAAGAAAAGAAAGAAAGAAAGAAAAAGAAAGAAAGAGAAGGAGAAAGAAAAGAAGAAAGAAAAAGAAGAAAAGAAAGAAGAAGAAAGAAAGAAAGGAAGAAAGAAAAATTGGCTCAGGGTTAGCTCAGTTGGTAAAGCTCTTGCCTCAGAAACAAGAGGACCTGAGTTTGATCCCCAGAACCCACATATAAATGCTGGGTATATGCTGAGTATAAATGCGGGTGTTGTATACCTGCAATTCCAATGCTGGGGAGCCAGTGACAAAGAAATGCCCGTGACTCACTGGCCAGCCAGTGTAGTCTAATTGGCGAGCTCCAGGTCAATGAGAGACCCTGTCTCAAAGTAAGTGAGTGGTGTTCCTAAGGTTGATACCCAAGGTTATCCCCATGGCCTCCTAATACGCATGCGTGCGCGCACACACACACACACGGACATACACATATATACACACAAGCTTGAGCACACACGTGATTTTTTAAAAGGGCAGCAGCAGCATCCGTGGGGTTTCTGGTGATGGTGGAGGTTGCTCATGGGTTTAAAACTGAAGACATGCAGCATGAAAGACACACGGCAAACCCTGTGTAGGCAGCTCTAGCATGTGCCATTCTTGTCACTGAGTTGGTTCGCATCCCACCGTTGTAGTCTAGCGGTGGTCAGGGGGTGTTTACTCGAGCAGCTTTTAAATCCAGTGCCAACTCAGTGACCCACACCTGGGTGGAAGTTGTTGGCACTGCTGTGTTGGCTGCTTGCCTGAGTCCAGGCTCATCTTAGAATTCTAAGACCGCCCTCCAAATTTCCTTCTTCCTTCTTTCAAAATCCCACGAGCCCAGTCTGCAGGTATCCTGCCCAGCTTGTCTCTGTAAACAATGCTTCTTCCTTCTGAGGGGTGCTCTGAGGGTGACTCCAGTACTCCTGGAAGCCAGGCCCTTTCCAAGAGGGACCCCTGGTGAAGTGTAACTCGTCAACGAGTCTCTGACTTTTTCAGTCCTGTTATTGATGCATAGAAAATGTGAAGACCAGGGAGTCAGCTCTTATCACTGGCATACTCCTCAACTAGTCAGCTGTGGGAGGCGCTCCACCTCATGCAGCATCTCTCTCCCCTCCCCTGCCCCATCCTCCCAGCCCCCACCCACTTCTCATGGCAGAGATTTCCTGGGGTCTGGTGGGCCCTGCTGTGTGAGTCCTCAGAGCTCATCTGAAGCCACTCCTTTCATAGCAGGAGAGTTGGGGCTTAGTATGTTGACATTGTGACAGGCGCCATTCAAAGGAATGTCCTCCATACCGCTTACCTCTCTCTGGCCCATGGGTCCCCAAGGCCCATGTCCCTGTCTGGCCTCTTGCCTAACGATGCCCTCCCCTTTTGCCACAGAGCTCATGTGGGCACCATGTACTGATTTGAATGTGCCGGTGAACTCCATGATCTGCTGCTAGTGACTGTTCCAAGCGACCCTGTAGTGTCAAGTCCAGGCATCATAGTGAACACTTCCAGACTGTGTTAGGATGGGGCCTGACAGGCATTTAATTAAACATTGTATTTTAGGTTCTTGATGTATAGAATTTGCTGCCATTTCCCTTAAAAACCATAGCTGGGAGCTCTTTAGACCTGCATTCTCAGTGCGCGGGGACCCACAGTCCGTGGCTACGTTCTGACATTTGGAGAAGAATGCCTTCATGCATGTGGTCTGTCCTGACCGTCTTCCTTTGTCTGGTGGAGCTGAAAGGAGAAAATACGAGAGGTAAAATAATCTGGTGCTGATGACATTTGCTCTAGAACAGAAAACTTCTTTCTCTTCCCACTGGTCTCTCCTGGACCCTCTGAAGCTTGTGGATTTTACCGCAGTCGTGGGCTCCTGGCTCCTCCCAGTGCTGGGCCTGACCACAGTGATGGCCGCTCGGCTTGCCTGCATATCGACTGCAGGCCCTGTCGCCCCGGAGAGTGATTTCTTTTTTAGAGGAACGATATTTATGACTGAAAACAGTGCTAAAAACATGAGAATATTGATCATGGTTTTGAGAGATGCTCACGGTGAATCACCTGATATACCTAAATATCGGCTTTATTCCATCTTTCCTAAAAGACGGATTGCCAGCACAAAAGATGAACAACCGTGAGGGGGGAAAATCTTACATCTTTCTGATAGGCTGTCTCGCTTCTCTCCATAACAACAGGGAGATGAGAGGTCTTCGTGGCCTCTGCAAATAAAGAAAGCGTAATAAGCTGTTTGCCAGAAGCCGATGTGAACTGCCTTGGGTGTACTTGATTTAACTTGGAGTAGTGAGTTAAATTGGCATCAGATGAAGACTCAGACAGCTAAACATTTAACCAGCTGACAATACACAATTATTCCAAGATCAAAATACAAATAAAGATGGAGGAAGGACCTGTTATCAAATGAAGACCTAATTCCATGTGTTCTGACGTCATCTTTCGGTTCTTCCCCAGGTCGCTGTTAGAGGGGTGCACACAGCTAATTATTTACCAGTCAGACATCTTGTCAGGCAGGTACTTTTTTTGTCATTTGCTTTTTCTTAAATGTGGGCCTGTGTGGGAATCTAGATTTCGTGTTCCCTTTTAGAGTTGAGGAAAAGTGTTGGGAGGCCGCCTTGCCTTCCTGGGAGGTTGAGGAGTGTGGGTTCATAGGGATTGGAGCCTTTGCCTTCCAGTTTGGAGCTTGCCCTTCTTTTGCAAAAAAGCATTATTTTACTTTATTTTATTTGAGAGAGGGTCTCACTGTGTAGCCCTGCTGGTGTAGAACTCTGGTGTAGTCCAGGCTGGTCTCAAATTCCCAGAGGTCTGTCTGTGTCTGCCTCCTGAGTGCCGGGACCAAAGGTGTGCACAAACATGCCCAGCTGATTTTTTTTATCGTTACTTTATTTTTAATTATGTGTATATGTGTATCTGTGCGTATGTGTCTTGTGAGTGGATACGTGCATCTGTGTGCAGATGCCTTCAGGAGTCAGAAGAAGGCATCTTAGCAAACCTGAGTGCTGTGAACCAAATTTGTGTTCTTTGCCAGAGCAGTATACATTCTTGGTTGCCAAGCTAACTCACCAGCCCTCCTAGAATCTTTGCTCTGCAGTGGTCTTGCCCTGTACTACATGTGAGTACTGCCCTCGTCTTCAGAACTGTCTTCTTTTAAAGATGAAGACTCACCTGGCCATCGGATAAGATACAGCTGTAACCATGGCAGTGTCTTTGACCTGCAAGCCCAGTATATTCACCACTGTGGTCTATCTACTTGTTGAAAATTATAGGCCTGCCCAGAGTCTGCTTTTGAGTAAGTTGGAGCAAGTTATAGGCTCGCAAGGAGATGGGCTGGACTGCACATGAAGATATCATAGCCAAGAGGGCATGTTCCAGGATGCCTTGAGAGGCAACGTGCTCATGGAGCCAAGAAACCTCCTATGAAGAGGGAAGATGGTATGTCATAAGGGCAACGTGGCAAAGTGCTTGGGAGCCCAAGTCATCGCCTGGCACAGTAGGCACCACCACAGGGACATTTCTTGGACCTGGAAAGCATAGTTCGAAGGCCTTTAATAGGCAGCCTTAAAATGCTGTGCCCTTGGGTTATTTCCAGTATGGCCCTTGAATTACAAGTCCTTGGCCTCCTGGCCTGGTGTAACGTGCAGAGGATGGTTGCTTGGCCTGCTCACTCGTGATAAGTTTTCATTTCCAGACATGAAAATGGGGCCTCTCTTCTTTCAAACACCATAGACCGTCTTTGTTTTCTTCTTTCTCTTCTTATGTAGGACATCCGCCTTTTTATTTTGCAGTTTTATCAAGATATGTTTCACACAGTCTAATATTCTTGTGCTTAAGGGTAGGTTTTAGTATAGTTTGTGTCTATTGCTACAGTGTAATAGTAGAATATTTTAACAGTCTCCAAAACAATGACCGTTGGGCCAATTGAGCTCTTGTCTCCTGTCTCCTCTCTTGGCACCATCCAGACATTGGTCTCATTCTGCCATTGTGAAGTTCTATTCTGGATATTTTGTATACATGGAATCATGTACACAAATATATGGGTATTTGTGCCCCCCCCCCCTCGGCTAAGCATGATACTTTCACGGTCCAACAATGTCATAGCATGTGAATGGTTCATTTCTTTTTATGGCGACATTCTTTCATGTGGCTAGGTCATCTTGCTTCATTAGACATGGAGGTATTTCATCCTTCGCCCTTCTGGCTCTTCTGAATGAAGCTGCTATGAATATCCCCCCTCACTCTGTGTGTGTGTGTGTGTGTGTGTGTGTGTGTATGTGTGTGTGTGTGTGTGTATGTGTGTGTGTGTGTGTGTGTGTGATTTCCTTCCTGTTGGATATCTGTGTTGGAGAGCCACTGGGGCATGAGATAATTTCACCCTGAGAATTTTGAGACAGACAGAACTAGCATTCCTAAGCACCTATGCCATTTTGCATTCCTGTCTGTAGAGCAGCCAGGCTCCTACTCTACATATCTTCACTACAGTTTCTAGTGGTTGTATCTTTTTTTATTTTAACCATTCCCAATAAGTGAAAAGTGATTCTTTGTTGTGTAACATAGGAAGTGGTCATGCTGGGAACAGCATGCAATGGGATCCATAGCTACAGAAGACTGTGGAGGGAATGCCCCCTGAAGCCGTATCATTAAGGCACAACACACAAAGCACACCACCACCATTATTCCAGTGTCTCCGCTCCTTCTAGGCCATCCTACTTGTTGCTAGGCAATTGTTCATCAGATGTTCATATATGAGTTAGTTTCAATTTTCTAGAATAGAGCATGAACACATGTAAAAAATACACATTTTATATGGGCAAAATATTATACTTTCATAAATGGAATCCACGGCACGGTCTTTTTTACTTGCTTGATATCTTCTTGCATTTGCAGTTTTTACCTATGACTTTCTTTGTTGAACAGTGTCCCATTGGACATACCATAGCTTACTCAACCAATTATTGACAAGTGTTTTTCTTTTGATTTTTGGCAATGCTGCTGTAAACATTCACGAAGAGATCATTGTAAAAACATACATTTATATTTCTGTAGGGTTAGTGCCAGTGCCAGTCATGTGATCGGTGGGATATTTAGCCTTTAGACCAATTGCAAACTGGTTTTGAAGGCTTTACCATCTTCCTTCCCAACCAGCTGTGGACAGGAATCTCAAATCATTCCCTCTTTCCCTTCATGTGTCTCTCTTTCTCCGTCTGCCCAGAGGGCTTCCCTTTCCTGTATAGGTCTTCTGGTGATGTATTCTTTGGTTTTGTATGTTAGACAAATCATTTTAAACCTAATGATGAAAAGATGACTTCCTGAGTATGTATTGGTTTCTCCAGTTGTAATTTTCTCATGTGTTTCTTAGCTGTCTCTTGTTCCACTGCCCCATGGCTTTCAGTGTTTCTCAGCAGAGATCTATTGTCATCCTCATTTTTGTCCCTGTGTGTAAGATCCCCGTCACCGTGTTCTTAAGATCATCTTAGGGTAGCCCAGTGATGTTTGAAGGCTTTCTTTACGTTCGTTGGGCTTTGGTTTCATTGATGTCTTAAATTTGTGGGTTCACAGCTTTTGCCATTAAAACGAAACAAAAACACTGTGGCTAGTATTTTTTTTTTTAAATGTTTCCTTTCATTTGCAACCAGCTTTTTGTAAAGTTCAATAAAATATTTGTGCGCCGTACACGTTGTTTTAAAAGGTTATTCTCCAAGCCACACGCCTGCCATCTCCAGCTTGTCTTGCACAAAAAAAGATGGCCAGGGTTGGGCTTGTGTTGATTGTTGACGTTCCCTTACAGAAGAAGGCAGCGGGGAGGGTCTTGGGCCTTCGCCTGAGTATGCAGCCACCCCCTGCCAAACAGTTGAGTATAAGTCTACCCTGACTGCACATGGCTTTGTGGGTAGGGCTGGAACATATAGGTGGGAAAGGACTATGGGAAGGGCAGGGGGTTCCATCTCCACTTCGGTAGGGTCATCATCCCTGCTGGGTGCAGACTTTTCAGTGTGGCTGTTTTAAAGCCACATATGCTCCTACCCATAATCCCTCCCTCACCATCACTCTCTAAGTTGGCCTAATAAACCTACTGGTTCCCCGGAGTGAACTTCAGTGAAGTCACGCCTCGGCAGGAAGAGGGGTTAGGTGTTGTTCACGTCTGCCCCGAGGGAAGAAAGTTTAGCCACATATGCACTCATGGACATTCAGCATCGCCTCCACTCTCCCTCACAGCCTTGTTCGAACTGTTTCATGTTTGGTTTCTGGTAGCTTGCAGTATGTGTCTGATGATTCACCGAGGCCCTTCAGTGCACCTTAATTTTCATCTCTGACAGCAGCGTGTGTGCCATATGGGCATCTATGTTGTCCTTCTCACCTGTGAGGGGTGCAGAATCCTTTGATGGTAGCTGATTTGGTTTAGTGTGTGTGCCAGCTCTGGCTCATTCAGCCTTCCTCTCCACATAGCTGTCAGACTCTTCCTCTAAGCATGGCTGGTAACTGATGGTTTATTTAGTCGACTGCTGAATATGCTTGTGTTCTGATGAACTTTAGCTCTAGTGTGAAAGGCCCCTTACATTACAGAGAAGTAGGTGGATGCTTTGGACCCAGCTTAACAGTTCACTAGTCAGAACTAGACTGATGTCTAGTCTAGTACACGTTATCCTGCATCACCCATTCTGGTCACATGGCAGTAAAACACTAGGGTCTCAGTCAGTCCGACAGTCCTGTGAGGAAACATATCTGCCAGCAAGCAGAGAGCCAGAAGGAACTGAGACTCAAACACCAGGAACTATATCCGTGGCTGCCACCAGCTTCAGCCTATAAGCAGAAGACCAGACCTACTCCAGAGGGATGAGATGGTAAAATTGTGATATCTTAAGCCATTGAGTGTGGTTTGCAGTGTAGTGATTTGTCACACAGTAATAGAGATGGCACAAGTGTACATTGTCTTACATTATTTTAAAATGTTTCTTAAATGAGTCTTAGGTCACTGGGCTGGATAGTTTTAGGTCAATTTGGCACAAGCTAGAGTTATCTGGAAGGAGGGAACCTCAACTGAGAAAGTACCTCCATAAGATCCAGCCGTAGGGCATTTTCTTAATTAGTGATTGATTGGAGAGGGCCCAGCCCGTTGTAAATGGTGTTATCACTGGCCTGGTGGTCCTGGGTTCTATAAGAAAGCAGGCTGAGCAAACCATGGGGAGCAAGCCAGTAAGCAGCACCCCTCCATGGCTTCTGCATCAGCTCCTGCCTCTAGGTTCCTGCCCTGTTTGAGTTCCTGTCCTGATGTTCTTTAATGATGGACTATGATGTAGAAGTGTAAGCCAAATAAACCTGTTCCTCCCCAACTTGATTTTTGTCATGGTGTTTCATCACAGCAGTAGGAACCACAATGAAGATGGCGACCATCTGTATTTACTTAGCTTTTCAGGCAGTTTGCTGGCTCTTTCTCTGCCTTATTCATCCTATGCTCAGTCATGATACTCCAAAGACTTGGACCCATGTGAGTCAATTCATAAATATGCCCATGAAGTGTGTGAGCCTTGGCACCATGGATGGGCTGCAGTCGCCCATCTTGAGAAACATCTCTGATCATGGACCAGCACCTTAGCCCTCACTTCCTCTGGGAGAGATGCCCAGCAACACATCTGTGCCGCAAGGTATTTGGGAAACACTCAGCATTGTGAATTCTTCCCAGTTTTGGCAAGAAGAGCCATCATCTTGGGATTTACTGTATTAAGTGCCACATACATACCCAAGCATTGGCACAGTTAGTGAGCAGGATGACTTGTTGGGATGTACACAGTATGCTCATCTGGTTGTCGGGGAGGGAAACTGACCTGTCCATGTCTCTAGTTACAGCCTTTCTTCTGAGTACCTGGGTGCTGCCCCCCCTCAGCTCTAATGGCCTTGCCTGAGTCTGCTGAAGCCTTGTAGAGGCCTGGATTGTTATCAGTGTTGCCACTTCTGCAATTCTTAGTGGGCAAATCCTTTGGGGCATCAGACAATGTATTTGGCTACAGATGTGGCATCTGAGGAGGGAGTCAGTGATGTCAGTTCTTTGAGGAATGGGACCCAGGTGCCTCACTGTGTCTGTGCAGATACCAGGTAGATCTGCAGCTGTGTGTCAGGCTCTTGGCTCCTCTTGCCTGGGGTCATGGCACAGTGTGTCACTATCATGTGTATGACTTCTTCATCAGTGGTGTGTGCTGGGGCATCAGAGGTGCTATCCTCCTGTGCCTCTTGAGCTCTGTTGGTAAAGTCAGGTGGCAGGATATCGGGTTAATATCTTTGAGCCTCGTTGGTCTCACGTGTGATGGCTCGTGTCACTATCAGCATGAGAAACTGGAATCAGAAGGGTAGAGCCTGTTGGAGGTTATCTTGATCCGATTAATTGAGGTGGAAAGACACGCCCACTGTGGGCGACCCCTTAGTAGGGTCCTAGACTGCGTGCGTGGAGAAAGGGAGATGAGCGGCAAAAGCTCAGCAGTGGTGCACGTTCATTCCCTCAAAGCTCCCTCCTCCTGGGAGTGATGTAACCGCTGCTCTAAGCTCCTGCCTCCTTGACTTCCTTGCTGTGATGGACTGTGATCTAAATAAAATAAGCCCCTTCTCCCTTAAGCTGCTTCGGCCAGAGTATGAGATCATAGCCACAGGAAGAGAAACCAAGACATCTCCTAAATGTACAGAATTTTCTAGTGACTTACCAGATCAGATCAAGGTAGCCGCGCCTACATGTGTAACGAGGCGTTCTTACCGGAGGAGCACATATGTGGGGCAGGACACCATGCATTTAACATCTTAGCAACTGCTCTGCCTATGTCACTCTCGCCCTAGGCCTGGCTTCCTGTCACCTCTGTCACAGCCTCTGGGCCATCCATCACCTTGTCTCTCAATCTCTGTTTCCCAGAATCATTTTTCTTGCCTCTTAGCAGGTGGGTTGCCCATTCCCTCCCTGCCCCCGTTTTCTTTTTCTTTTTCTTTCTTTTTTTTTTTTTTTTTGGTGTTTGTTTGTTTGTTTTTGGTTTTTTTGTTTGGTTGTTGTTGTTGTTGTTATTGGTGGTGGTGGTTTGGTTTGATTTGGTTTTTCAAGGCAGGGTTTCTCTCTGTAGCCTTGAGTGTCCTGGACTCATTTTGTAGACCAGGCTGGCCTCAAACTCACAATGATCCACCTGCCTCTGCCTCCCCGGGTGCTGGGATTACAGGAGTGCGCCACCACACCAGGCTGGGCCGTCCATTCTTATGAGTTCTAGTTTCTAGTTAGCTCAGTCTGAGGCTCCTCAGTCCATCCTTGGATTAGCCTCTTGTCATCTGTCTTCCCAGAGCCTAAGTTTTTAAAAATTACAATCCCATGCTGCAGGTCTCATCCTCAGTTGTGGGTGGCCAAAATATCCAGGCAGGGTAGCATCATGCGTCTGTTCCACATCTCAATGGTCCGATGCCTACCTGCCAGCCATTTCTTTCTTGGCAGCACCTTTTTGATATATTCAATAGGTTTAACGTAAAAAAAATAGTTTCACTTTACAGACACTTTGAGTATGTTTTGTAAAGTGTGATGTGTTTCTCTGGCTCTTTCCTGGAAAAAGTGCCTAAAGCCCATGGTGTGCATGGCCTGCACACTGCAGCTTGGAATTTTCATTCATTAGATGGCCCACTCAGCACTATTTAAATTCTAATAAAGAGGCCAGATACATTTTGGGCAAATTTACCTGTGTCATTTGTGAATCTCCATCAGAACAAAATAAGAGTCTCTTTCTATTTTTCAATGAATAGTTTTTAGCCATGGAATTGCTGGCAGAGGCAAGAAAGTATGAATCTTCTTTTTGTGGATCTAGCCAGGAAGGAGAACGTAAACTTTGAAAAGTGTGTCATTTACCATTCACAGTCTAATGAAAAACTGAGAGAGGCTAGGAACTCTCTATAAAAATTCCGGTATCAGCATTTAGGATACAGCAAGACAGGGTACACAGCATTTAAGGGATTCACAATTGCCAGTTTACAGGCACTCTAAACGCTGTGAATCTTGTGCTGGCAATCACAATCTGGGTTTTATGACCAGAAGGGACCCCCTTATGAGGAATATGCCGGTGCTGTGTGCAGGTTAGCAAACGGAAGAACTGCTCCTCTTTCCCCAGCTGAGAGAAGAGGCAGCTCAGCTGCCCTTGCCAGTGAGAAGGGCCCTTGCTCCCACAAAAATGGCTACTCTGCCCCAAAATTTCTGAAAACAATATAGTGATTGAAAACCTAAATGAACTGAAAATTAGTGAGTATCTCAGGTCAGCAAGCATTTGTGGACACCAGAAGGGCTGGGCAGCTGAGCAGCCAGTAAGGTGCCTGGGGTCAGATTCAGGGTATGTGATACTCCCAGCAGAAGAAAGGCTGCATAGCACTCTGGTAATACATTAAAGGGCCAGCCATCCCTCTCCCTCTTTACTCAGTTTGTTGCTGCCAGTGTCCAAGGTTGGATGGTTTGCTGCCTCACGGACCTTGCACATATGACACTTTCCAAGATACTATTGGATGTCTTGGAAGCACAGGAAGAAGTGTAACTTTATCTCTGGGATCCATTTCTGGAGGATTCATGGGGCTGGACTAATGTCACTTGCCAGTGCTTGTGCACACATGCCACCGAAGAAGCCTTATAGATCATAAGACCTTGACTCTAGTGTTCCCTGTGGTTGTGTGAGTAACCCACAGGCCAGCCTGTTCTCATGACATTAGTAAGACATGCCTGTAGCATTGGTTGGCATTTTCGTGAATATTAACACAGGTAGTTGGGAGGGAAGCTAATGTTCCTGAGCATGGACTATGGTGTGCCAAAGACCCTTCTAACCCCACTGTATTCTTCCCCGAGTTATGTGAATGAGGACAATGTCCTTTGGGAATGCCCCAATGTAGAGGAGTCAATCAAGTGCTTGCCAAGACCCTTGAATGGCATCTGAGAAAAGTGAGTTTTGAGCAGCTGTTTGAGACATGGCGATCTTTCTCATCCCACCTTCAGCAGCTGGGCTGGTGTTTACCAAAAACCTCAAAAGTGGAGGTCCTGGGCTGCTGACAGATCTGAGGAAGATGTCTGCCAACTGCTCACTTTAGGCACTGACAGCTGAAGTACATTAAGCCCTTGGCTATTAAAAGCAAACAAACAAACAAACAAAACCCAGTCCTGTTACATCACATTCTGGCACTCTCAGGCTCCCGGAAATGGCAGAAAGGTTGTCTCCATTCTGCCTTTTAAATGTGGACTGTCAGCACTGAGTGGACATTCTCAGTTCTGAACCATGAGGCAGCCATGTTCCGATAGTACAAAGAACCCAAGCAAGGGCTTCTTTGAGGACTTCTTTTAAATCCGATTGCCAAGACGTGCTTAGGGACACTCAACTGTTTCTCTTGCATTCTTTGAACTCTGGAGTTATTCTTATAAAAGGCTCAGAGGGCATTGCCTTGGAAATCTGAATCTTAAAGTTCTGGCATGCCTTGCTCTGGTCATTATGGCCCCTGAAGTATATGCAATGTAAATGCAATTCTCCATGTTGTAGCACTAGGATACAGGTCTTCATCAGAAGGCCCATGTGGTTCCTTGGGACTAGATGCTGCTGCCTGGGAGTGTCCTGGTTCTTGTGAGAGTGGACTTAACCTGCTCTTCTACAGGGCTCTCCCATCCACTTGCCATGGGACGGTGATGAAGACCCGTGCCAGATGCCAGCACCATGCTCTTGGATGCGACCAGCCTCCATAACCATGACCCAACTAAACTTCTATTGTTCATGCTCTGCCCAGTCTCAGGCATTCTCTTACAGATGCTCAGTGTGGGCTGAAGCAGCACTAGTGCCACTTAAATGGCCTCAGGACATGCACTTCTCTCCTTTTAATGCAGCAGAGAAAGTATATGGTCATTTCCATTACCAGGCTTTCACACAGTAATAACATTCCTTAGAATAGTGATGAGGCTGCAGACCGAAGAACCTCTGGAGCACTTGCTGGGTATAGAAAGGCCCTGTCCCTGACGAATGCCATCCTCCATCACCAGTTCTCTCCAGCCTCTCAGCTGAGCTGGACCACAGCATCTATTGGTATTGCCATGTGGTGAAAAACATAACCGTGGTATTTGAGCATGTATTACCTTCCCAACTGCGTCTGACCCTCGTCAAGTGTAAAAAGCCCCCATGTCCTTGGTATAGAATAGAGAAAGGAGGAGGCAGTGTGTGTTTCCCTTCTCCTCCCTAGGGTATCCTCAAGGCTGCTGTATATGAATTCTGATGTTCTTGGACTTTGGTTAGTGCGTTATGGCGCAGTGTTGGCTCACTCCAACCATTACACAGGAGTATGTTTTGTTTCAAGTTCTTCTGTAGGACCACTGAGAAAGGACAGCAAACATGGGGAATATCCAGAAGTCTCTGCTCTGGTCATACCTGCTCCCTGTAGTCATGTGATACACCCAGCTTTAACCTCCTAAGTGGGGGCCATCTTCACACTGCATGAGTCCTACAAATTTCTCTTCTGAGCTGGGACTCCAGACTGTTCTAGGTTTAGGGGATTTCCAAAAGGACATCTGCATGTGTGAGTGCTGTGTGCGTGCTGGCGCCTGCACCTGGCAAAGGTGGTGTGTGGCACAGTTCTCAGTGCATCTGCTTGACGGTGCCGGTAACAAAAATGAATGAACATTGCAAACTGTAGCCTTTGCAATCTTTGGGGGACCCAGAGTTACTCAGAATCAGGTAAGAAGTGGTGACTAAGCGTTCAGGTATGTGCAGGTATGACCATCCAGGCATTATTTTTAGGAAAGGGCCCAAGGCTTCCTTACAATTCTCAAAAGGGGCCTGTGTGGCCACATATGTAAGTTTAGAGCCACCGCTTTACAAGTTCAAGTTTCCATGCCAATAACTCTCTGATGCTGTCACTTGAAACTGTCATCCTGCATATGAAAATTGGAAGAGCCAGCCTGTTGTTGGTGCGATATCAGGGCACCTCACCTACTTTGGGCTCAGGCATTGAAAAGACCACCTTTAGAATTCAATTCTGACCTTTAAAGTCTTTTTCTAGGGAAATTGTAAAAAAGGTTTTAAAAAAGAGATGATGGATATCAGTTTGTTTTCTGTTGTCATGATGAGGTGACTTGAGGAAGAGCAAGCTTGTTTAATCTTACACTGATGGTAATAGCCTGAACTGAAGGAAGAAGGCAGGTCAGGAAATCAAGGCAGGACCCCGGAGCAGCAACCTTAGGGTAGCAATTCTCAGTCTGTGGGTTGTGACCCCTTTTGGGAGGTCCAAAGACCATTTTACAAGGGTCACCTAAGAGCATCAGAAGACACAGATATTGGATTCATAACAGTAGCAAAATTAGTTATGAAGTAGCAATGAAAACAATTGTATGGCTGGGGGTGGTCACCACAACATGAGGAGCTGCATTAAAGGGTCTCAGCCATGGGAAAGGTGAGAGGCACTGCTCTAGAGGAAGGCTGCTACCAGCTTGCTCACCCTTTTTCTGACTGGCTCACTCTGACTCGTGTCCTTATGTCTTACTAACTTCCTCATACAGCCCAGGACCAACTGCATAGGCAAAGGTACATCCCTTGATGGGCTAGGCTAGGCCCTGCCACATCAGTTATTCATGTTCCTCAAGGGCATGGCAACAAGCCGGACTGATGGAAGTAAGTCTTCAGTTGAGGGCCCCTCTTCCCACGTCACCTTAGGTTATGTCAAGTTGACAAGAAAAACTAACCAATACAGGTACCATTAATTAAAGCCACCTGGACCCGGAGGCATACGTAGCTCTTTCAGGTGACTAAGAATCCAACTGTGAGCCAGAAGGACCTCCAGTTGCAGTAGACAGTTCCTGTCCTTTGCTGTCCCAGGCCACTAAGGTAAGGATAGCGCTTGTAGAAGTTAAGTCCCTACCACCACGTTCTTTTCATTGGGATTCTTATTTTCACCGAGATACCGCTGTGGTATGGCTGTGGTGCCAGCACAACCCTGCTGCCTTTCAAATGTGAACTGGCCTCCGTAGGCTCATGTGTCCGAATGCTCGCTCCCTAGCTGGCAGTACTCTGCAGGAAGGTTGTGGAACCTTTAGGAGGCGGAGCCTTGATGGAAGCAGGCCTTGAGGTTTTAAAGCTGAGCCCCACCTCTTGTGTAGTCTGTGCCTCTTGCCCTGCACACAGCACGGCCAGCTGTCTCACACACCTGCTGTGCTTCATGGTAGACTGTTCCCTTCCTTAAACTGTGAGTCACAATGAACCGTCAAGTTTCCCCTGGTTGGGGTCTTGGTCCTACCGATGATCAAGTAGTGGAGGAAAGTGGGACCAGGAGTCGGGGCTGTTGGTGTGAGAACTCTGACTATGCTATTCTTAGTAAGCCTTGGGAACTGGTTTGCAAGGCAAGGCAAGGCGGGATGAAATTGGGATGCTATCCTGGAGAAGCCTAGGATGTTGTAAGCAATGCTTAACGGGCCGTCTTTGTAGGACTTCAGGAGACCAGAACACTGACAGAAGTGTGTGCAGTGGAGGTCTCGTCCCTGAGACAGTCCTGGGACCTGTGCTGGAGGCTGGATTCTGGCAAAAATCCAGCTATCGTCATCATTAGCTAAATATTTATATTTTATATTTCACATTAGTGCTCATGACTTTTAAAATTTGTGCATGGGGGGAAAAAAGTTCAAGATAACCAAAACGAGCTTGGAAAGAGGTCTTCTGTAGGGTAATTTCCCATCTCTGCTTAAGCCTGACTATTCCATCATGGCTCCTCCCTTGAAGACTGAGCAGGAGCGGGAGGCAGGGGATTCTGGAAGCTTCTGCAGGTAGTTTTGATGCATGTAGACTGCATTGCTGGCAAAGAGTCCTGAGCATAGAAAACGTCCTCAGCTCAGCCAGAACAGCACAGAAACGGCAGGGTGGACCCTGCTGCAGAGCACCCGCATTGAAGAGAATGGTTTTCCTAAAGATGCCCACTGGGTGTGACACTACAGCAGGCTGCCACTTATTTCACTTGCTGTGAAAGTTGTGCAATTCCTGCCTCAGCTCTTAGCTCCCACAGACTGATTCAGAGCGGAGTTGAAGCAACCTTGAAGGCAATTGACTTACCAACGTACAGAGATGTTACCACAGGGTCCGTGTCACCATGCAGAAGCTTCAGGCGGAGAAAGAGAGGAGGGCTGTGATTAGAGCCCTCGGTGTACATTTCCAGTGGTTTTTTTTCCTTAGTGTTTGTCTAGTTGTTCTCTCCCCTGGCCCTTGAGATAAGTATGCATGGAGGTGCTGACCTGACGCCTGAACTGCAGCAGGGAGAGGCCAGAGGCCGCCCGGCACTCAGTGCTGGGACTCAGGTCCCAGGGAGCATCGCACGCCTGAGCTCCAGAGCCGTGCAGGAACCTGCCTTACAAATTGCACCACTGTCGTGGCCACGTTCTGGTGGAAAGTTCATCTGGATTTCACCCTCGCGTGAAATTGCAGAGCTGCCACTGGAAAGCCAGACACCTTTGGGGACTTCCCGAGACAGTGGAGTCAGAACGGAGTAAATGTGCTGGGCGCTGTTTACTTACATCTTGGTATGTGGAAGAAGCCCAAATTTAGTTTGTTTTCATTGCCTACTTTTCAGGTCAGCTTTAGATTAAAAAAAAAAAAAAAAAAAAAAAGAAGGCAGAAGCACAGTCACTTTGGGTTTATGGCAATCTCCGAAAACATTTAACAAGAAGTGGCTGGTATGAAGCAAAAGTGGTTCTGGGCCTGTCCCTCCACCTCTGTCTTGGATTATCCAAGACCCAAGGTGACAGGGTACTTTAATTGTTCATGGCCATGTTCTCTGTCTTTGAGGTAAGGGGAGGAAACAGTAGCCTGGGGCTACATCCAGCCACCTGCCTACCTATGTCCAGCCAGGGTACAGAGGGTGATTTTTATGTTCTTAGAGAGTTGTGGAAAAGGAAAAGGAGGACCTCCTAGAGACCACTACCTGCCTGGCCCTGTGTACAAGAGTGGTTACCCACACTGCTGTACAGGGTCACAAATGTAGATTGAAAAGAGGCTGATGGTTCCATACTTGAAAAGCAGTACATGAATGTCCCTAGTGGAGATGTAGGTGTGTGCTGTTCAGTGGATTTTCTTCAGTGGATGGTTTGGTCAGAGGCCAGCTAGAGTTCAGCATGGCCAAGGGCTTGGCGCTTGTGACACTCTGCAGCTGACATACTACATGGAAATGTGTGCAATTGTGTGCTAAGTGCCAAACATATGTCTCGTGTACAGTAGATACAGCCTGTAAGGAAGGCAGTGCACCTGTTCTCATACATAGCAGAGCTGGCTGGGTGCAGAGCTGGCTGGGTGCAGGGCTGGCTGGGTGCAGAGTTGGCTGGGTGCAGGGCTGGGTGCAGGGCTGGGTGCAGGGCTGGGTGCAGGGCCGGGTGCAAGGCTGGCTGGGTGCAGGGCTGGGTGCAAGGCTGGGAACAGGGCTTAGTGTAGGGATAGGAGCAGGGCTGGGTGCAGGGCTGGAGCCTCTTGTCCAAAATAGGCTGTGCATACAGGAAAGCAGAGGAGTGCTGTATCCTTGGCCCTTTGCTTAACCTGCCCATTTCCAAACTGCCCTCATAGTAATTTTAGTATCGTCTTCTAATGCAGTGGTTCTTAGCTTTCCTAATGTTCTGATCCTTTAATACAGTTCCTCATGTTATGGTGACACCCCCCAAACCATAAAATTATTTTCATTGCTACTTCATAACTGTAATTTTCACCACTGTTATGAATCATAATGTAAGTGTCTGATATTTAGGATATCTGATGTACAACCTCTATGAAAGAAACCTTTGGCCTACAAAAGGGTTGTGACCCACAGGTTGAAAACCACTGCTCTAATGTGTGTTGCCATGTTTGTCTTGTGTGTTGCAAGTCCAATTGTTTCCTTGCCCCTGTTTTCACGGGAGTCCTTTTTTCTGAGGTTTACCCTCCTCCTGTTCCCTTCCCTTTCCTGCCCTTCCTCTTCCATGTAGCTAGTACCCTTTTTAATTTACTTCACAGTCTTTGGTGCGGATGCCAATCTTTGGCATTGTCTGCAGGCGCCGGATCATGCTATCTACCTGACACGCTGTTTTTTTCTTACCTTCCTCACTCATCTTCCATAGGGTCAACTGTTCAGATTCCACACACTCCTGACTCCTAGCCACATAATAACACCAAGGTGTGCCTACTACAGAGTACTGGCCACTGTCTGATTTATTCTTTCCTCTCTTTCTCCTCCCCATCCCAGAGTAACCCACATAGGTGTTTGCATGCTGTCATGCCTCTCGCACACTTCATTGACTGGGCTACAGCCAGAGGTTCACGTGATCATGTGAGCCTGTGTTCTCCTTAGAGAGGCCATTTCTATATTGCCTTTCGTGAAAGCGGTTACCAGTCTCCTCTTGCTTCTTCTTCCTTGCCACAGAATAGTGAGTGACTTGACAGACTGGGGAGAAGGTGCCACGCTGGCTACTCTTCAGCCAGCGCATCCACCCCGCCTTGGTCTTGGTCGCTGCCTATTCTTTTGAGTGCCTGCTACAGATCTGATGTTTCTTCTCTTCTTAAGGCTGGGAGAAGCCATTTTCCACTCGCTCATGCAGCATTATAATATGACAAACCACACTAGCCTAGGGCCTCTGCTCACACCAAAGCCTGTGACTCAACAGTGTCTCTACAGCCTCATCCCAGGAGCACTACAGCCTGACGGGTCTCTCTCTGAGCCTGCCGCTACTCTGTCCATACAGCCATGGCTACCATCTTGGGCAGAGCTTTGGTCCCAGAGGTCCTTTCGCAGGGGTCTGTGGTGAAATGCTCTGCAGAATTACTCACTAGTTTCGGTTCTAGCCACGTGTGGTGGGTCAAGGGATGTAGATAGAAGCTGCTGGCGATCACAGACCAGGAGGCAGTCAGTCCAACATGCTGTTCACACGTGATGTGTTATCACTAGCCTTGAACACACTGGAAACGTGCCCTGGGCAGCTCAGCCATGCAGGTAAGTCCCACCTCCCCCCATTTTTTTTCCTCTGTGAACTAGCAAGAACAACACTCATTCCTTTCCTTTGACTATTCATTTCCAAATTAAATTAATCAGATTAAGTAGACATGTGCATCATCTCTGCTGCCCAGACAGGCTGCCCTCAGAATGGCCTGCTTGGCTTTCAGCTGTCATATAGCATCCGGAGTGCAGGAACTGGCTGTGACCTGCCTAGGTGGCCACCTCAGCTGTGGTCCATTTCCTATACAAGTCTTGAATTAATAGGGACCCTAGCCACATTGTCTGACGGCTTCCGGGGAAGTCATAATTAGAAAACATTTTCTGTAGCAAACCGGAGGTTTAGCTATCCAGAGAAATTGGGTATTTCAAAATACTCCTAGTTGGTTAGTGAAACATTAGTATTAATGACAAATTAATATTAATATCAATATCAATGTTGAGCACGTAGCCTTTGGGAAGGGAAAGGGAAGGCTCCAAGAACCAGATTTAAGTAGCCCCCGCATACCTTTCTAGTCCGCAGCGCTTTTCATTTGAAAGCATTTTTGTAACTCAAAAACTTAGATGTAAAAAATTCAACGCTTTGGGAAGAGGCGTCAACATTTGAACTGTGGATGATTAAACCTTTATGACTGAAGTAATAGGTTTGGTCCTGTCTTCCCAGCGGAGCAGCAGGCGGGGTCCTTTCTAGTTTGCAAAGAGTAGCTGGCAAACACAGTCTGGACCTGTGGGTGTGGTCTAAGTCACCAGGGTGGTGGGTGCTGGGGCAGCCAGGGCTTTTTGCTTGGGTTTCTGAATGTTTCTGTTTAATCAAGGTTTCCCAGTGACTTGGAGGCTGCCGTGTCGGTAAGCCCAGGCTTTGGATGGTGAGTGCCTCAGAACTGTGCTCAGAAGGAGTTTCATGGGAAGAAATGAAGGAACCACCAGTACTTGTCTGTCTCTTGTCCCCTTTTGGAACAATCGGGGTCTCATCCTTTCAATTTTCTCTAAAGAGACCCACGCACAATGGTGAATCTTAGTGTTAGATTCCTGGTGGGGGTCACTTCTATTTCTCTTTAATATGGTCCACAATAAACAGAAGTCTTTGAAGATGTCACCAAGGAGCCATCTACCACGTGACCTTCATCTTGAGAAGAACAAGTTGGCATCCCAAGACTTCCCTCGCTTCACAGTAGATCTGAGACGAGGCCCATGCTCTCACTAGTCCCATGGTCACTGCAGTAAAATCAGAGTCGATTTTTGTCACAGTGGTATATCACAGGCATGGAAATTCCCTGCAGCTCAGTGGTCCGTGACCAGCAGACGTCCCCACGGGCCGACAATTAATCAGACTCTGCTGAGCCTTTGACTGGCGACAGTTGCACATGTCACCTCATGCAAAAAGTTAAGCCTCAGCCTTCCCTTGGAAGGGAAAAAGTTTCTTCTCCGTTCTAAAACTATTCTACCTATTCATCCAGTGACCCAGGATTTCTGTTAGTGAATCAGGCACATTTTTAATCTTATCTTTATTGCTTTTTTTTTTAAATGGGGGAAAAAAGAGTGTTATGACAGTGACTACAAAAAAAATGCTAAGAACACTCACTGTCCAGTTGTGTCAGAAGAACATGCATCCTCTGACCCTCAAGGGTGATGAGACTGTGACAGCTTCGGGGCCACAGTATCTTAAATTGACAGGCCTGCCCAAGTAGACCCCTGGGAAAATCGCAGGTTGGGTGATGGGCAATGTGCATTTGTCTTGTCTGAGAAGATTCGGAGAAAATTTGCTTGGGAAGTTGAGCCTGTGGTGTGCACCAATATCAAAATGATGGTGGGTACCGGTACTCAAGTGGCCACATGGAGCCAAGGGCAGCGCACTGTGTTGCCTTCGGCATGCCCTCTTGTCATCCAGCATTCACCTCATTGCCAGTGGGATGCGAGGAGGGGATGACATGTTGGGAGGCAGCCGGAGGAGAGTGGCCAGGCCTCCGCTGCTGTCACTTAACACTGGGGTGAACTTTTTGCTGTGATTTATTTGCCTTTCTGGTGTCTGCACAGATTTCTGGATGGTCTCAGAAATGTCACACATTTCTCAGGGAATGTGCACAAGTGTATTTCATGCATTTTTACCTTGTAAATCAGAGTCGTTTTCCGAATAGGAGCGTATGGAAACTGAGGTTCGGCAGGAAGTACACAATGAATGCCCACTGTAAGTCAGTGGGCATTGAACCAATATTTTATAATGTCCCCCAAACCCAGTTCTTAGAAAACCCACTCCAAACTTTAGGATGTTTTGAAGGTTCACACAAGCAGGAAATAGATGCAGCTTGAATTCTTGTCACATATTCATTGCACTATCAGCTGAAATTTTTTAAGTGACAAGAACCAAAATAATCATTAATTTTTATAGGGCAAGGATCTGGCTTTTTGTCTGACACAAAGCTTTATAAAAAACTGCTTCTGATTTTATGCACATTGTTTTTAGTTAATGATTTTCAGCTGTTTGTTGTTCCTCTGATAGCATGAAAATGTTCCATATGCTCAGCCAAAAGACAAATGATTAGCAAATGAAATTCTGGACAGCTGTCTGACTGAGCGCGTTGGGTTGATAGCATTCTGCTATCATAATTAGCTTAAGCTTTGGGTTAATTAACTTTCTACCTGGATATGCATAATAATAGCCAACTGCAAAAAGCAAGAAGCTTTCAGTACATCAACAACATTGCTGTCTTTTTTATTTGGTATTTCAAGAGCATATTAGAATTTCAAGAGTGATTAATCCTGGGAATATTGTCATCTACTGTAGATTTTATTTGCAAGCCAGATAATACTGAAACAATTGGAATCTATTATAGAGCAGAAATAGCATTTTAAAATTGTAATTAAAGTTTCTAAAAGCAATTGCTAATTTCAAATGCCTTTGTTGGCAAGAATATTAGGCACACCGCCTCTTGTATGGGCAGCTTGTTGGGCACAAAAAAATACCAGCACTAACACTGCAAGGCAGCAAACTTTCCTTTATTTAAGTGCTGTAGTGGAATCACCAATTATTTTTATGTAATTTGAAACTGAGATTATTCTGTAGTTTGAAAGGTGCTGCTCATGCTACCGATTGCCTGTGATAACTGTGCTCTGCTCCAATGGCTTTCTTATCTTTGTTAACGTGCAGTGCGCTGTGGAGGGCTGGCCCTGGGGTGGGGTGCCGGGTGCCCTTCATCTCATCTGACTGGGAGCACAGGAGGTCTGGGTTTGAGAAGGCAGTTGGTGCTATGCATTTGTAGCTTGGTGTTTATTTGCTACCCAAAGCAGTTTATAAATCAATTTACTGATTTTATGAAATGGGGAGAGAAATGGCTTTGTCTCCTCCCTGCTCCTTGCTTGCGTGATTTACCAAAGCGCCCTCTAAGATGCTCATCATCTTAAAGGGGCTGCTCGGGGCCTTTGGAGAGCACGAGCTAGTGAAGTGGATTGTGGATTTGAAGTAAAAATTGTAGTTTACATTTCCCCAAGCACCAGAGAGCCTAGCACTTAATTCTGAAATAAGTCATGCCTGTTGTTACACTCAGAAAAAAATATTTTACCTTCTGAAAAAAATTCTTTGCATATGCAGTGGACAGTGAAGGCTTGGTGGCAGTGGATCTGCCTGGGCTGGCAAGGGCTCCACTTACTTTCAGGATTAGCAGCAGCTAATGTGTGCTTTCTCAGACATGTGGCTGGTGGTCAGTCTGTGTGCTCTGGAGCACCCTCTCGGTCACTTCATGCAAGTTTTATAGGGCTGTCAGAAGCCATTTTTCAAAATTGCCTTCACTTCCAGACATATTGGGGCATCTAACTTTTTCTGTGTGGTTCCTGAAAGGGGTTGCCCCCTAGGGCTCTGCCTACTCTGGGGACCCAACTGAATCTTCTTGGAAGAGGGATACTCCTAGCAGGCTCTGAATGTACCCCAAGTCTGCTCTGCAGGTAGGCTGTGACCACCAAGCCTTTTAGTGCTTTCATAATGGTATTTCCAGCCATCCCCAACAGGGCTGTCAAAGACTTCCCTTTTATTGTTTAGTCTTCCCCAAGCTGCATAAACAAAGATGGCGACAGGATAGAGAGAGAAGATGGGACCTAATCACGGTTTGGGTGTGGTACCCTTAAATTTGGGCCCCGGCTTCTCCACTATGTAGCAAACCTATGGTTAATTCTTCTCTGGGTTCTGAGATTCCTGTAATGTTTGGCCAAATTAAATATGAGCAAGTTCAACATGCAAATCTTGAACATGTTTTGTTTCTAGACTAAAAATGAAAAGCTGTAAAAGGCAAGATGCTTAATTCTGGGTGAGCAATATTTTAAGTAGCTTATTTTGAGTCCTTGAAAGGAAGAAGAGACTCGTCTGGACCACATTTGGGGGCTGCATTAACTGATTGTTTTAAATGCCATTTCAAACATACTGTAACCTTAATGATATTATGTCTTTAAAAAAACTTATTCTACTATTTGCGGTGCTTGATTTTTAATTTCTTTTAATGTCAAAATTATTTATTTGGCTTGTTCCATTCCAGATGTGACTGTGGAGGGCACATTAATTTATATTCCGCTTTCATGGGCCCCTTTCCCCATCTGTACATCTTTCTGAATTCCGTCTTCTCCCCAGAGAGTTCACCTATTCATAGTGTAGGTTTCATTTGCTGTGTAAACAGAATAAACAGACAATGCGAGGATTCCCTACAATACCAGAAAATAATTCTTTTCAACAACACAGTGGATCATATTTAAAAACCTGGGGAATGCACTCCATGTGCAGCCACATTTTCCCACTTTTATTGTCCTCCCGGGGAAAAGCTGGCGTGATGGCCGCATGTTTCCCTTGGATTTGATAAGTTCATTTTTATTAAAAATACATTCAAAACAGCATTTTACAGCAATCCTTGGAACACGTGTTTGTGGACATTTCTTTGTTTTGTGTGTGAGTGTGGTTCTGAGGCCTCACTTCAAACATCTCACTCAACTGGTGTGTGTTTGCATGCGTGTGTGTGTGTATGTGTGTGTGTGTGAGAGAGTGTGTGTGTGTGAGTATGTGTGTGTGTGTGGACACACGCACACACACATACTCACACACACACAACTAGCCGCACACATTCTGCTGTGTTTGTGTGAAAAGCAACATTAAAAAGGCGATTTTTTTTTTCTTTCTGACATTTACAAATAAAGCGGGACATGAGTTATTTATGCTCTAGCGTTGCTGCAAAGTCCTTATCTCCGCGTGGCACTAAACAAGGATTTGTTGTGGGATTTGCGAGGGCCGCGCAGTGCTTGTGTGTTAAGCACCCAAAACTCTAGGGGACTGGCACTAATTTCCTCTCTCTCGTAAAACAACGTAGTATTCATAACAACTCAAGAGGCTTGACATAAGTAATGACGGCATGTGCCGGCGAAGATTACCACCCAACAGTGTAATCAAGGTGCTAGGTACTAATGCAAGTTAAATTGAGACAATAATGCTGGAACTTGCACTGTGGGATTAGGAGGGTACTTGAAATGCTGACGTGAGCACACCCCGCCTTCCTCCTGTCTGCCTTTCCATTCCTGTTTATACTTAATGACCTCAAAATTTGTATGTCGTTAACACCATGTACTGAAGTGGGAGAGAACATGGTTTGGGAGGGAGAAGAGTCCCTGTCTTCGTTGACTTTTGTCTCTTTTGGTAATTGGTGGCTTTTCCTGCAGTACCAGGGAGCAGCTCGCACAGCAGTGAGGCCCCTGAGGTCTCCGTAAACATGCTGTGGGCACCAAGTGCTCCTTGCCTGGCGCTGGCAGTAATTTACATACTTTGAATGAAAAGTCATTTGTGCCTGCAAAATTGTTATTGCTGGAACAAATTTAAATACTAGTCATATGGAAATTTGAAATAAAGTCATATTAAATTTTGATGCTCAGATCAATATTGTGGAGCCCAGGTAATTAAAGTGGGTTTGTTTATTTGGCTCCTTATAAATAAAAAGGGCTTAATACAGACTAATTACACAGAATCTTTCGTCTACGGTAGGATAATAATGGCAGCAATTTAAAGTGATATTAAGTGAGAATTAATAAAGGAATATTGAGTCGCTTTGACTGTATTAAGCTGTGAAATGATTCCTCATCTAAATTTAACTTTCTGTCTTGAGTAGAATGGTTGATAAGCGGTGGGTTTTTGTAGGGGTGACACATAACAGTATTTGAATGCAGCATTTCATCAATAACGGTGGAACTTGTGACTTTATTGTGTTTGGAGAGGGTCAGAAGTGTCCCTTTTCTCTTGCGAGGTTATGGGACCACTCAGAGGGTACAGGACATTCTTGGGTGTCAGAAGGTCCTGAGGCTGCTTATGGGGGGCCTGAAGCACTCAGAGATGGCTCTGATTTTTTTTTAAACAATAAAGGAGTAATTTATTGAAGTCTAGGAACCTGAACCAAACTTAAATTCTGGGAAGGGAGAGGGCACTTACGCTCTTGAAGGACTGTTGAGAAAGAATTACCTAGGAGAGATTGGCTGTAGATAGTGTGTGCATGCACATTGTGTGTGCCTGCATGTGTGTGCACGCGCGCGCGTGTGTGTGTGTGTGTGTGTGTGTGTGTGTGTGTGTGTAAGTGCTTGCTAGACAAGCATGAGAACCTAAGTTTAGATCTCTCACACCCATGTGAAAAGTCAAGCAGAGTAGTACAGACTTCTAATCCCAGCTTTGAGGAGGCAGAGACAAGAGGATTCTGGGAGCTTGCTAGACAGCCAGTCTAGCTGAATCAGTGTATTCTAGGTTCAGTGAAAGGCCTTGTCATAAAAACTAAGGTGGGGAGACGGCTCAGCTAAGAGTGTTTGCTGCTCTTTCAGAGGAATGAATTTAGTTCCCAGCACCCACGTTAGGTGACACATAACCACCTGTAAATCCAGCTCAAGAAACTATGACACCCTCTTCTAGCCTCCATGGTTATTCACAAGTGCGCGTGCGTGTGTGTGCATGCGCGCGCACACACACACAAAACAAAAACAAACAAAAAAAACATATTCATCATCATCATCATCACCATCATCAGGTGGAGAACGACAGAGAGAGACACCTAATGTTGACCTCTGGTCTCTGCATTTGTGTCCACAAGTGTGCATATATACTTCTACACACATACACACAGCACAGAAAGAGAGCTTTGAATAACAGCTAAGAGCACAGTGAATTGTCCCATAGCTTTTTAACTTAAGGGCCAGTTACTTTGTGCATGAATAGGATATGAAAATGTCTTTTCTTGTTCTGTCCCTGACCCTAAGCAGTTTTCACGGCCTTCCAGGCCAGCGCACTGGATTCTGACCATTAAGTAACCTGCAGGTGGGTTCCCTGCTGCCACCAGGGTTTCTGTGTTTTACTTTGTGTCCAGAGCGAGGCGTGTAATTTCCTCCCCACCGTGCCGCTCAGCATGTCATGCCCACGTTAGCACATCTACCCTTTTAAAGGGTCCTGCTGAAGGCCACGACCTTGCGCTGAACACCCCTTTTTATATATATTACAAATTGCTGGAATTGTTCATTAATTTCTGCCTTTGAAATGTCATGTTGAACCTCTGAAGGAATTCACAATGCCAGTGTCCCTTGGACAGCTTCTCACCATGGTCCAGTGCGAATTTCTGATGAAATTACAGGTGCAGGGAAATGCAGAATTAGAAATATATCTGATGTTGCAGTACTGGTGAGGCTATAGCTTTGTTGATGACAGGACAATTCCATTTTTGACAGTTTAATTTACTGTTGCCAGTGGACAAGAGCAAGAGGAGAATGTGGGGTTAGCCACCTGCCCCCTTGTGCCGTGTTTCACACACGAGGTTGCAAAATCATGGCTCCCTCAACCTGTCGGGCTCAAATGAGAAGGTTTTCAGCTGGGAAAATGGAATATATGAGTGCATGTAATATTGCCTGACCTCATAAAACAAAAAGGAAAATTGCAGATTCTGACAGCCATTATGAATCTTGTATCAGCATCTAGAACGACTCGGAGCTGGGGTACAGTACATGTTTATAATAGAAAAAAAACAGGGTTGCCACGTTGACTCGCAATACGGGACGAAAAAATGACTTGTCAGTAATTCGTTCTCAGATGTTAAAAAGGCTGTTGAATTTACTAGTATATACATAGAAGAATGTTTAGCCTGGAGCAGAGTGTGGAATAGTCTCTACAGAGGAGCCTGCCGAAGTTAGTCAGACACGGAGTTGGGTCATAATGGAAGGTAGACAGGGAGAAATCCCGAGTTAGTTGGGCGGCTGTGTCAGTGGGGCGGATTTCTCATTACAAGATGTACTGCAGCCTTCTTACCCTCACCCACTGTAAATGTATAAATAATAAGACGTCTCAAATAAAGCAAATAACACTGCTTGGAAATTATAAGGATGGCTTGGATTGAGTGCATTCTGTTGGAAAGCTGGTGTACTGAGGCATGCCTTTTTATCTTACGCTTAAAATGGTTTATTTGTATTTAAAAAAAAAAAAAACAAGGCTTAATCTCTTTGCATATAATTTGATGCACTCCAATTTAGCATTTCTACATAATAATCTGGTCCTTCACCTTCTTGCCCATTTCTTCATGTTATTCCTCAAACACGTCCTTAGATGTGGTAATTATCTCAGCAGGTTTTGCTAATTCTTCAGGCAGGGGGGGTGGGGGGGGGAACTTTGAGAGAAGCCAAGAGGAATAAGAGTCACTTGGATCCATCCTGTGCAGCCTTCTACCTTCTTCAGCCATGCTGGATGTGAAATCGAGAGACTTCTTTGATTTCACTTGCTATCTTATGCACAGCGAGTCATGCCTAACGAACACAGTGTCCCCAAGAGGACCACTCTTGCACATCGGCTGCTGGTGGTATAAGAAGCTGCGGCCTCAGCACACTTAGTGTCTAGGCCTTCGCAGGGCAGGTGTGGCTGAGAGATGCCGAGCAGGTGACAGAGTTGTGCTGCTACGATGACAAAGACAGCCCCAACCAGAGATAGCTCTCGGAAGCAAGTAAGATGCTAGGAGCACCATGGCATGCTTGCTGCCACTCCCTTTACTGTGCAAGTTAACTGGATGGTGGTGCATGTGTTGCTGCCTCTGGCTCTGAAGAACCAGCTACTGCTGTGTCCTCAGCAAAACGTACATCAGTGATAGTGACATGAACACCGGGGTGCAAAGGGTTAAGGCATTTGGCAGATGGTTTCCATTCATCACCAGGGTAAGATCTGAGCTTGGAAATCACATTGGAAGTATACACTGGCACGGGGTGTCAGGAGGGCAAAATGCTGCCTTTGCCGTGCTTGGAGACTGGCCACCAAGGCAGCATGTTGCCAGGGCAGGTGGGGTCTACCCCAGGCTTCCTGAGGAAGAATGGGGGGTTGACGACAGCCTGACAGGAGGACAAAGACTGAGAGACTCTGAGGGACTTTGGATTGGTTTGGGGTTGGAAAGGCAAAGAAGAGGCATCGAAAACCACAGGCAGATATTAGGATCTGCCTCAGAAGTATTTTCTTGATTCACAGCTCGCCAATGGACTCTCTGGTAGTAGGTTCTTGTTCAGAGAGTTAACCTCTAGTTTATGTTTGAGGTAGGATTATTTGAAGATAGGAAATGCTCAAAAATACTTAACACGAGGACATGCTGATTATTTAAGACAGTGTGATCTCGTTGCAGTGTCTCTTCAGTGTTCGTAACTGGCCACCAATGCTACGTTAAAGCTCGAGCCCCTACAAAAGGCTGTTGGCTCCCTGTGGCCACCAGGCTGAAACTACTCTTCCTTTCTTTGTGGCTCTCCTCCCTTTTCCTCAGTCTCTCTGCTCCCACCATGCCGCTCTCTTAGCTGTTCCTCAAACTTGACAAGTATGTCCCACCCCATGCTTTGCTTGCCTTGTACAGGGCCATCCCTGTGTGGCTCGGTCCCTGACGCGGCTTTCCATTTCCCGTTCCCGCTCTGCTTCTCACTGCCTAGCGCAGAGGTTGGCTGTCAGCAGCTCTCAGGCTAACCACTGCTTTGTGAATACGGGTCTGTTGGAACGCAGCCATGAACACTTGATCACATGCGACCGTGCTTTGTTCCAATGTCAGGATGGGAGAGTAGCAACAAGACAGTCTGACCGGCAAACCTAAAGCCTTATGTGGACCGTGTGGCCTTTAGAAGACACTTTGCAAAGCCTCAAACTAGCATACAACATCTTGATTCGTGTGCTTCAGTTCTATTAGACTACAGCTTCCAGAAAGAGGGGGAGGAAGGAAGGGAGGGATAGAGGGAGGGAGGGAGAGACAGAGACAGAGACAGAGACAGAGACACAGTGAGACAGAGAGACAGAGAAAGAGTCTGGCTGGTTCTCTGCATCGAGGGCCCACAACAGTGTACTGGCACCAAGTAGGTCCTCAGAAATATTTAGACTTCATGGTCCACAGAATGAATTGATGCATTGAATCACAGAACCCAAGAGGTACACGTTCCCTGGAAACAAGCTCTTGTACACAGCAACATGTAGGTGATGGTTAAGTTCTCTTCTGTCACCAGGAGCACACAGCACAACTAGACCAGCAGAAATGGAGGTTTTGGTATTATCTGGGCTGAAGCTAAAGTCTTTGCCTGCCCTAAAGAGAGCCTTGCTACTGGAGGGAGCTTTAGAAGCATCCCAAAGGGATGTGAGGATGCTGGGCTTGCTGTCCTCATGGCAGCAGAGCTTCAACCTTAACTTTCCTGGGGAGGGTCAGAGCCTGGACCAGACGGAGATGTTTCTCCCTGTCTTTCCACAGGGGTAGGGGTACTGTCAGCCCAGAGACTGGGTATGAAGTGCAGGCCCTGAAAGGGTTTTGTCAGGTACCACTGTGTAAGTATTAAATTAAATTAAACAGGGCTTGGTGTATGCATTGCACATAGAATGGTATTGTAGCTGAGTGCAAACTCACCATGGCAGACATCATGGGCATGGTCTCTCTAAAATGCTACACGTGTTCTAGCCATGTTGCACACTGTTTGAGAATATTGGGGTAAGCATCACTGGCTGCATCAAAGGATCTGCTCTAGAAAGTACAGATGGAAATGGAACCTTCTGTGCTATATTGGGTCTGCTGGGGAAGCTGTGGTCCCTGGAGTTTGTTAGGAAGTCTTTGAAAGTATCCTGTAAGTCCAGATGCTCCAGGGAGGTAGAAGTGACTGAACACGATGCAAATGCAGTGTCCTATGTTTATCCTTGGATTAGGGTGGACTTGGTCTCAGATGAGCCCTGTCCTGGGGAGGTTGTCCATCCTCAAGGTTCTAGGTCAATGGTTCTCAATCTGTGGATCGAGACTACTTTCAGTGGGTTGAAGGATCCTTTCACAGGAGTCACACATCAGATATTTACATTGTGACTAATAACAGTAGCAAAATTACACTTATGAAACAGCAATGAGATAATTTTATGGTTAAGGGTCACCACAACATGAGGGCCTGTACTAAAGGAAGGTTGAGAACCACTAGTCTAGACCATCTTATGTGAGGCAAGTCTATATCTGACTGATTTTGACCTCTCTGTGTCTAAGAAGGTTACTTTCGTCTCAGGTGTCGCCCCCAGACCATACTGTATAGGAAAGTACAGTCTCCTGTTGAGCGTATATGTATCCTCCACCTCCATAGACTATCAGTGTTTGTTCTAATTTAAAAGGTCCAAGATGTCTGCCGTTGAAATAGTCTCTCACACAGCCATCTTCAGGGCAGATGCTGCCATGGGCCCGCACTCCTGTTTCCCAGGACATCATCAGGCACCTGTCCAGCCTTGCTGGGCACCAGAAGACTCTGCAGTGCAGACGAGGTTCATGCCTGTTAAAAGCTCTCTCTTCCTAGAGACCCAGGTGCCTTTTGTGCAGGAGGAAACACAGCCGTAGGCCGGATCAGCACCCTGCTCTGCTGATTCACAGTGAATACATGGCTATTTCGAAAGAATTCATTCTTAGCCATGGCAAGACTGCAGTTTTCTGCCATTAACCATGTTGATTTTGTCCTGTAGCCATCACTTAGGAGGGCCCCATCCCAAGCCAAGACCATCGCCATTCAATACCAACCCTGCCTTCTCCAACCCCAGCTACCGCCACTCTGCCCTCTGAGTCTAACCCTCAACTAAGTGGAGTGATACAATCTTATGTCACAACACTGTACAGATCCATTTCATAGCTCAGCAGGTCTCTGAATTCCCTTCTTTTGTCAGTCTGTATCATAGCGAGGCTTTTGAGGGATAGTTTCCAGGTGAGGAGCCAGTCCTCACCCCTCTCGTGTTCTGCAGGTACACTATAGACACGTGGCCTGGTGTCTATAGTGATCATGTGCAGGTTCCAAGCATGCCCGCTGGCTGTGCTGCCAGAACCAAGGTCCCTGCAGTGTCCCCATACTGGCCATGGCTTCTTTGTGTGCAGTTGTCAAGAGTATGATTCCAGCCCTGACATGCACGTGTGGCTAGTTTTCCCCTCAAAGATCAGCAGCCTTGGACAGCTTCCGTTTCTTTGGCAGCCGTTTCAACCTGCTCCGTCTTGTCATTTTAGAGTTCAATATCCGCTGCTCTGAAGGAGGAAAAATGGGGATGGGCCGGACCATTGTACTTGGTCTTTTGACCCTCCGTGTTGCCCATGAGCAGTGAAGGATAACTTTTGACGAGCCGTGTCAGCTGTGACAGGCAATCTCGTTGGGTTGAGTGGAAATGGTGCTGTACAAGTTTGAAGCCTTGGTGGGGGCATTTTTCTGGTGTTCAATGCATTTAAATTGACACCAGGCTACAGCGTGCTGTTCATTTCGGGCTATGTGGAGGCTCTCATGGCTTAGGCATGTGGTTGGGGGCACTTCTAGGATGTGTTCGCCACTGCTCTGGATTTTCTCTTGTACTGTTTATGCCCCAACTTTGGCTGCTGTTTTTCTCCCCCATCTCTGTCTTAAACCTCATTTGTGCTTACATTCAATGCTTTCGGTTGAGAAAAGAATTTGTTTTTTTAATGTGTGTGTGTGTGCGTGTGTGTGTGTGTGTGTGTTAGAGTGGGGGGTGCTTTTAGGATGTGGGGGTAAGGAGGAGGGGAGGAAAAAGATTGATTGAGAACAGGAAGAAGAAAATGGTCACATTTCTTGTCTTTTAACCCAAGCAACATTTTCTACCCGAGACTGAAAGGCCTACATTGACAGCTGTGATTTCCAGGGAAAGTCACTTCCCAGTTGTTGCGAATTCCTAGAAATTAGGTTTGGTCTGATTTCATTGTTAAAGGAGAAAGTATTAGCTAGCAGGAGCTGTCACTCTCCCCACTCCCATCCTGCAGGGTTTGAATGGGGCTTGTCGGTGTGTGTGTGTGTGCACGTGTGCGTGCATGTTACAATTCTCCTTTTCCTTCACACTGTTCTTGGTGGAGACTGGGATGGTGATTTTATCCAGCTCCCTGAACTTTCTGTGACTAGCTTACATCATCCGAGGGCTGGCTGGCAGACATCTCTGATGGCAGCAACTTCCTACCATCTGCTTCTTTTCCTTAGGAGATTCTGTTTGGCTTTAGATCAGTCTACCCAGCCTCTCTGGGAGCACTTTTGACCTGAAACATATTCTCCAACCCCCAACCCCCATCCTTAACCCCACCGCCACCCTTGTGTGAGAATCCCTGTGTGTGTTTACCTGCCAGCGGCCATAGTTTCACTGAGAGTGTCACAAGGCACAAAGGCCAAAGCTGGCTTCTCTGGGGCTTCAGATCCAGCAGAGCAGCACAACTTGGGCTTTGGAGATAGAATCCTTTGTGTGAAGGGAGAGACCACCAGAAAAGTAATAGGGACAGAAAAAGGTCCAGCTATAGCGATGACCACCTCCAGGCAGAGGACAGAGCAGCTGGAGAAGAGTGGGGTGCACTGTGGGCTTCAGCCTGCAGAGGGCCAAGGGCCCCACAATTGGGTGTTGAAGAGACATGTGACGGGCTGCATGGGTGCCTGTTGGACTCGGTGCGCTGGGCATGTGTGAGGAAGGTGGCAAGGAGCCAGGTCAGGATGGAGTTCTTTTATGAAAGGTAGGATGAGATGTTCCCTGTAAGACAAGAGTGGGAAGAGGAAACTGAGGCCCTGAAACTAGGCTCTGGAACTGGGAAGGAGGGCCAGGCATGCTTAGAGAGATGCAAGCCCCAGTAGCCACGTCCCCAGCCACTCACTGCCTCTCTATCTAGCACCACATCCTCTCCAGAGATCATTTCAGAAACCCCACACAGCCATCTCCTTCCCCTGAGCAGGGCACTTTCAAACCTAGAACATGTTTAGGGCTGGCAGTCAGCATCTTGACGAGTCTCCTCATTCATCCAGACACGGGGAGTCTCTGACCCTCAGCTATCTGGAGGCAACTTGATAATTAGACAGCGGTTTGCTGTGTGCTATTACCTGAGAGTCTTCCAGCACCCAGCCTTCTCTAGCCACTGCCTCTTAGCAGCGAGGTCTGTATCCTGTATGGTCCCATCCTCATTGTACCCACCCCCATCGCTTAGCAGGTCCACAGAGCAAACCCTGGTCCTGCCAGCACCCTGCTTTGTCATTCAGCGTGAGCCCTTTTGTGATTTGCAGCCAGCAAGATGACTCACCAGATAGGGCACTTGCCACCTAGCGGGAGTACCAGAGTTTGATCCCAGGGACCCAAGGTGGAATGAGAGAACCAACATCCAGAAGTTGTCCTCTGACCACACATGCGCCATGGCCTGTTTCCCCCAGTAGATAAATGAGTAGATAAATAAAAGTATTTTTTAAGTTAATGATTTGGGGTTGGGATTACTTTCTTTCTAGAGAGACTGGTCTTAGTTTTTACGTGTGTGTGTGTGTGTGTGTGTGTGTGTGTGTGTGTGTAATGTGCCTCAGCATTTTGTAGGTTTGGATGTTTATGCCCTTTAATATATTCTTAGATTTATAGATAAATTTCCCATGTGTTTATGATTCTTTAGAAATGATGTTTGTTCCCAACCTTTCTTCCTTCCTTCCTTCCTTCCTTCCTTCCTTCCTTCCTTCCTTCCTTTTTCTTGTAAAGGACTTTTAAAAAATGTATTCACTTAAGCCGGGTGTGGTGGCGCATGCCTTTAAACCCAGCACTTGGGAGGCAGATGTGGATTTCTGAGTTCGAGGCCAGTCTGGTCTACAGATTGAATCCAGGACAGCCAAGGCTAAACAGAGAAACTCTGTCTGAAAAATAAAAAGTGTTCACTTTACATCCCAATCATATAGCTCTCTTCCTCCTCTCCTCCCAGTCCTACCCTCCTTTTCTTTCCCCCCCTCCCCTACTCCTCAGAAAAGGGAAGCCCCCTCCCCAACCCACCCCCTGCTTATCAAGTCACATCAGGGCTGAGAACATCCTCTTCCACTGGCTGAGCAAGGCAGCCACACCAGAGGAAGGTGATCAGAAAGCAGGCAACAGAGCCCATGTCAGACACAGCTCCTGTTCCCCTTATTAGGGAAAACTAAGCTGCCCATCTGCTGCATATGTGTAGAGGGCCTAGGTCCGGTCCATGCATGGTCCTTGATCCCAATATTTCTTTAGCAGTGAGTAGAAATACAATGTTTTGTACATGTGTTTCTTTTTTAAAAATCCTGTGGGTTTGCTGAACATGTAAGGAGTTCAGCAGCTCAAGATACCACCTCTGTTGAGATCAGCCTGTCTAAGAAGAAGAAGAGCCATGTCTGCCCTCTTAGTACTTTACCCTGTGTTTCTTTTCCTTGTCATATTGCATTTTCTATTATCTCCACACCATGAGCAACAATGGAGAGGTTAACATTCTCTTCTGCTCTTTGTCTATGTGGGCAAAACCCCAACATTTTACCATTAAATATAAATGCTGGCTCTATGTAGATTCCCTTGCTCAGGTTAAAAAAGTTGCCCTGTGTTCTGGTGGGCTGACATCTTGTAAATGGCTGTATACTTTTTAAATATTTCATCTTTTCTCTCTATTCTTCCTTTTCCTCCCTGTCTTAGTTAAAGTTTCTGTTGATAGGACACCTTGATAAAACAGCAAGAACAAACACCTTTGAGAGGAAAGTTTATTTTTGAAACCTTAGAATTCACGTCCATCATGAAGGGAAGTCAGGACAAGAAGTCAAGGCAGAAGCCGAAGCAGAGGCCATGGAGGAACCCGGCTTGCTGGCAGTAAGCATGACTCACTCAGCCTGCTTTCTCTAGAACCCAGAAACACCATCCCAGAGATGGGACCACCAACAATGAGCTGGGCTTGTCCCCGTCGATCACTAATTAAGGAAGTATATGACAGGCTTATCTACAGGCCAATCTAGTGGCAAGATTCTCTCAATTGAGGTTCCCTCTTCCAAAATGAGTCTAGCTTGGGTCAAGTTGACATAAGACTAGCCAGCGTGCCCCCGCTTCTCTTTTTCCTTCTTCTGCCTTCTCTTCTCACTCCTTCCTCACCCCCAACCCCAGTTTCTCTTTTTCTCCAGTATTGGGGCAGACTAAGCAGTCAGCCAATCAAGTGAACTACATCTCCACCCCTTTTGGCTTCTATTGAAATGTTTATGTATTTTTGTCTTTCAGTCTGTCGTGGGAAACCACATTAGCTATTTGCCAATGTTTAAGCAAATCTTACATGCCTGTGATAAATATGCAGAAACAAACTCATTTGGATACTTCTCTGTGCATGCATGACTCCATGTGCAGCATAAGTAATGCTGCTGTGCCTGGGGTCATACTTTAAGAATTACTTTTGTTCAGAAGGAATATTGGTGTACAGTTTTCTTGTGATGTCTTATATGGACTTTATTTAGGGTCAAGCTGACCTCAAGAATCAAGGATCTCTCTCTCTCTCTCTCTCTCTCTCTCTCTCTCTCTCTCTCTCTCTCTCTCTCTCTCTCTCTTTTGAACCAGTTGCTCACTGTTGCTTTTATTTTTTAACCTAAATATTTGGTGGCAACTGTTGTTTTCTTTGTAGCAATGTGGTTATTTGTTGACCTTAAGGACTGGTACAGTACCATTCAGATTGTCTGTTTCTTCATAACTGAGTTTTGACAGTTTCCTTCTTTTGCATTCCTGGCTTAGTGCTGCTCTCCCCTCTCACTCCAAATCGTTTCTGTTGAGGTTTAGTGACCCTGCCAGTTCCAAGACAGTGCTTTGTTTCTGTGGAGGTTTTTCTGCTCTTTTCAGTTTTCTGTTTTATCCATTCGCATTTCATACTGGTTTTCTCTCTCTCTCTCTCTCTCTCTCTCTCTCTCTCTCTCTCTCTCTCTCTCTCTAATTTATTCAGTTCTAACTTTCTGTCATAGAAGCTTGGTCATTGTTTTGGACTTGTTTAGTGACAAATAAACCTTTATTTCCTGTCAGTTAACCCTCTAGTTGTGGCCATAGATGCATCCCGAGGGCTTGTTGTTATTCGTCACTTTGATGTATTTTACACCTACTTTTCCTCATGGTGCCTGCCTTCACCTTCGGAATTATCTGACTCGTCAGTGTGGTCCATGCTGCCAGGTGCTCTGCACACATTTGTAGAGTGCCCACTCTGCTGCTGAGTTCTCTAGGATCGAGTTGGTAGAACACGCTCCCTGGTTTTCTCTTGTTTTCTGACCTACCTCTGTTCCCGTGTTTGATCCATGCTTGTCTTCCTCTATTTTTTTTAAGAATCCATTTTTTAATGTATTTGAGTGTTTTGCTAGTTGTGTGTGTGTGTGTGTGTGTGCGTGCGTGCACGCATTCATGCATGTGTGCTGCACATGTACCCTATGCCTGAAAAGGTCTGAAGAACAAGTTCAGTTCCTTGTAACTGGACTCATAGACTGTTGTGGGCCTCCATATGAGTGTTGGGAACTGAACCTGGTCCTTTGCAAGAGCAGAGAGTGCTCTTAGTTACTCAGCTATATCTTGAGCACTTTGTCTTTCTTTTTTAGTTTTTTTTTTTTTCAATCTTTGCCTAATATATTTTGAGGATTCATTTTTAGAATCATACACATTGGGGTTGATGTGTTCTGCTCATGTGTGTGGGCATGTGGGTATGGGCTGATTATGCACACATGTGTGCAAATACATACACCTAGGTCTGCCTCTATCACCCTGTCTCTTTGTGTTTATCTCTACCTTTCTTCCACTGAGCCCCATGCTCGTCACGTGGTCTAAGCTGGCAGGCCAGTGAACTCCCAGGATCTACTCTCCTCTGCCCTTTAATGATGGGGTTATAGGCGTCATCCCCCTTGTCTAGCTTTTTGTATGTATGTACGTACGTACGTACAGGGTTTTAAACCCAGGTCCTTGTGCTTTCACAGTGAGCACTCTTACCAGTCGAGCCATCACCCTAGCCCTATGTTCTCCTCACAGCTCAGCTCTTTAAGTGTAGGAAACATCCCTCTCATCTCCCCTGTCCTTTTCCTTACCCTGCAGGTAGCTTCATCTGATGTTACTTTCAGTGACTGTCTGGATTGTCCATTTGTTGTTGTGTGTGTGTGTGTATGCGTGCGCGCGCGCGCGCGTGTGTATGTGTGTGTGTGTGTGTGTGTGTGTGTGTGTGTGTGTGTGTGTGTGTGTTCACTGGACAGTGAGAGTCAGTTCTCTCCTTCCACCACATGGATTTAAAGGACGGAACTCAGATTACCTTTGTTGTGAGTCCTTGGGCCAGGACATCACCGCCCATGAGCAGGTCCGTGGTGATGAACTGAGCTGTGTCTGTACAGTCCCAGATGGCAGTGGCTGGCCATGTGTGGTTCTGGAGCACTTGATGTGTGGCTGGTGTAACTGAGGGAAATGGGCACTTGATTACTTTCCATTCAGATAATCAAGAATAAATGTCCAGTTGGGAGTGGTTGTTGCCAAGTTGAGAAGGGAGACTTCTAGCATTTCTAATGTTCGGCTCTGTCTTCAGTGACTGCACATGAGAAGATGCTCAAACCCGTGTTCCGTGTTTCCTCTTGCCCTTCACATACCAGCACCATGTATGCACCTCTGTGTTAAACTCCAAAAGTCTTATTTATTTCGAGGTGCTGATAAATAGTATAGGATAAAATTGACATTGAGAAAAATCTCATTTCCCCATTTCATCTTCTGAGTCTATTAGAAAGCCACCAGAAGGTTTTAATGGGCTTAGTCGGATGTCCTGTGGGCAGTGATGAGTATGGAGTGACAGGGCAGCTTGGGGGAAAGTGACCGGTCAGTGGCTGAAGTGGCCCCATAGGTAGAAGAGGTGGTGGGGTGGATCCAGGGGGAGTACGAGTGTGAGAGGATCAGATTTGTCCCTTCCGGAGTGCCCTTTTCTAGCCCCTGTTACTCTGACTGTCCATGACATGCCCTCTGGCTGTTGACTGAAGTGCCCACGTTTTCAAAAACTGTTACAGACGATAAAAATCAGACCCTCATACCTATGTTGAATTAGAAAATACCAATTTCCTGTGGATCTTGCAAACCACCATGCACAACACAAGAGGAAAGCTGTCTTTCTGGAATTTGTAATCTATTAAGCAATAAGGCAAACCACAATGTCAAGTTGATTATTTTTTATGTGTTCTCGTATTTATCCATTATCCCTTAAAGAGAGTGGTTTGTTTTACAGCCTTTGATTAGGCACAGTGGTTTATGATGTAGATTCACTTAAATTCCATGTTTGGCCCTCTTCTGGCAGAAGGTGATGAAAGTTTCCTAGCTTGGCCTTCATTTTCGCTCTGGGAGAGAATTTCAGGGCAGGATGCTCATTGGCAGCCTCTGAACAGAGGGAAGCCTGCCGCTGCCCGCAGCCCGTTGAGTCTGGATGCTGTCACCTGCACACTTCCACCAGGCCTTGGTGATTAAGCAGAGACTGGGTTGTCCTCTGAGAGCTCTCAGAGCCCTTCTCTGGTCACAGACTTATCTCAGTTTTGAAGTCCAGAGTGTGAGTCTTGAGTCTGATCTTGGTGGCGTCAGCTGCCACGAATGATCAGTGGTAGAACCCAGAGCTTCCTGTTTTTATGCGCCACTGGATGACCAAGTAAATAGCAGAAACGAAAGAGGGAATCCACATTAGTGGATTCCTGGACTGTTCAGTGATATTAAGGATATTTAACATCCTTGCTGACAGATTTGATAATCTAAATAAATGAAAGGGAATTCCTTTTCAAGTATTGTCAGCCAACTTAAAGACACTGAGAGTTAAAAATCCTCCTTCTAAAAGAAAGTGAGGCCAATATGTTTGAATTTTATTGGACAGTTAGGGAAAAGAAATGCCAATGGAGGACTTTACCTAGCAGCTTGGTTTCCAAAGCCAGCTGTGCTGCCATCAGCAAAGACACCAAGGAAACGAAAGCCACCACAGCGTCTTATGAGCCTGGGCGATGTTTGGGCTGTCAGTTCCTCATTAAAGAACATGTGCTTTTCACCTGGGTTTGTACCAGAAGTGCAACCATTGATTTTAACATTGAACAGCCAGTGGACTGCTGTCTTGGCAGAATGAGCACTTGCTCTGTAAATTTAAAGACTTGAGTTCAAACCCCCAGCATTCACATAAAGAAGCCAAACACGGCTGTGCATATCTGTAACCCCAGTATGTGTTGAGGAGAGGATACAGAGGCAAGCAGATCCCAAGAACTTACTGGCAAGCCAGCCAGCTTAAATGGAGAGTTTTTCCAGTTCAGTGAGAGACCTAGTCTCAAAGTAATAAGGCAAAGGCAGAAGGAGATTCAAGATGTCCTGCTATAGGCTGTGTGTGTGTGTGTGTGTGTGTGTGTGTGTGTGTGTGTGCGTGCGTGCACAGGCATGAGTTCCTGCTCACTCGTATTCATGCACCAAACACATAACACACAGAAAAATACCCTACACACACACACACACACACACACACACACACACACACACACACACGTCATTCTTCACGTTCACAGAGTAGAAAGGGGAAATCTACCATTATCCTACACACGTGCACAGTGCCCTCTTTAGAAAGCACCCCCATCATTATCCTACACACGTGCACAGTGCCCTCTTTAGAAAGCACCCCCATTCCAGGAGTTAACAGGTAGAAGGCAATTGCACAGGAGCGCTCTTCAGAAAATCCTTCTGTGTGGTGTAGCACACATGTGTGCATGTGTGCCTAGGTGAGCACATGTGTTTTTCTCTTCATCTTTTCTCCAGCAGTAGGCGGGCATTTGTACTGCCCCATACCAGCATCCCTTCCCTCCAAACTCCCAGGCATGCTTGAAGCTCATGCTGGTACCCGGGTGTAGCGGGCTAAGTGGCCCCAGGAGCTCCAGTCTGTTCTTCACAGATTCCCAGTTCAGGACTTAACAGACTTCGTGTGAGGAACTGCATTAGTGTAAGGCGGTCCATGGTGGTTTCAGCATGCAGGAAGACCGTGCTTCTCAGAACAGAACTGCCCGCCCAGTAAACCCACATCAGAGTTGCTCTGTGAACTCTTGACTGCCTCACTCTTGGAGCAGATCACAGGGTTGCTTTCTCTTCTGGCAAGCAGGGGAGTGCTGTCCCAGGAACGAGGTCAGGCGCCTTGAGCCCCTCTTCCCAGAAGATCCAGGAGGGAGCTCCACTCTGTCCTCTGAGGGGTGGTGGCCAGGCTTTTACCGCCTTATGTCCTCAGCTGTGGAGGATGTCAGGGTAGCTTTTGTGGGCTCCATGGCAGCTTGCCCAAAGGCTTGCCTGTTGCAGAGATAGGCAGTAGAGCCTGGCATCTACTCTCATATCCCTTGGGTGGTTAGAAGTCCACCTGAAAATGGGAAGTCAGATGAAGATGGGCTGTGGTAGGTGTGAGGCCATGCTTAAGGACTCCGGTGACTCCTCCGACAGATAGATTTGTCTAGCATGTGGCTTCCTTCATTGAAGACAGTGCTAGACTTTTTTTTTTTTCCTAACCAAGGTGAGATTCTTCAGAGAGAGACCAGGACCTCTGGGACCATTCACAACATAACCAGAAACTTGCAGAATCCACCCTCACTTCTTGCCCCTCCCCCAAGAGCACCAAATGCAGCAGCTTTTACGGCCAAGAATTCAGTGTCTCACCCTCAACTGTACGCTCTGAGTGACCTTTTGTGTTCTTGGTATGGGCTTTTTTTTTTTTTTTTTTTTTTTCCCCTTATGTCTTCATCCAGCTCTCAGCCCTTGACACCTGGCACTGCCTATCAGGAGAGCCCTGTGCACCTCTCCTCACTGCCGTACAAAACAGCACCTTCCCGCTAGCCTCGTAGTATTTCTACAGCTCTCCGTGTCTTTCTGTGGCACAAACACCTGCTACGTTTCCGCTGAGTTATCACTGGCACGTATTTCACAGACACTTGACTGTCATTTAAGGGTTGATTTTATTCCCTTAGCCTGGAGAAAATGCAGAGAGACTCTATCACGTGACAATGGGCGAGGGCTGTCTTCTGAGCAGGTGCTGGGAGGTGGTTACAGAGCCACTGTCTCCTGTGTTTGCGCAGACTTCTCGTCCGCTTCAGAGTTAGCGTCTGTTGGAAGTCACTGAGCCTGATGATGAGCTGGTGACTGCACTCCAGCCTGCATTCCATTTTGGTTCTACCTGGTGAAAGTTCGTTGGCACCCAGTTAATGAAGAAGCTTGCTCTCTGTACAGATGAGATACCACCTAAAAATGTTTAAAGATGCTTTGGGGTATTTTCCATATAAAGTGCCTTTTAAACTTTTAATTAATTAATTGGTGTGTGTGCGTGCGTGCGTGCGTGCGTGCGTGCGTGTGTGTGTGTGTGTAAAATATGTGTGTTAAAGTCAGAAAACAACAACACATGAGCGTGTGGGAGTTGGTTCTCTCCTTCCACTTTGTGGGTCCCAGGGATTGAACTGCAGTCATCAGCCTTGGCAACAAACACCTTCACTTGCTGAGTCATCCCACTGACCCATAAGATGCTTTTGGAAACATTATTTTGTTTTCCATTTTTCAAGCAGGTCTGTTCTTCAGAGATTCTAACTTCATGAAATTTGTTTTTGTGAAAACATAAATGTAACTTAAAAACCTTATATATTTACTTTGTCATTTGTTTATTTGTTTGTTTGGTTGGTTTTTGGTTTTTCGAGATAGACTTTCTCTGCGTGGCATTAGCTGTCCTGGACTTACTTTGAAGACCAGATCCGCTTGCCTCTCCCTCCTGAATGCTGGGATTAAAGGCATGTGACATGACATCCGGCTACTTTGTGTTCTGAAAGACAGGAGGAAGCGATGGGTACAGCTAGGGAGTAAGCCTCCAGTGTCTGTATCTAGCTCAGAGGGCTCTGGGCACGTGGTTAAGACATGTGTACACTCAGGTTCTGCTGGTCATAGCTGCCCCCTTACTGCAATGGGTGCACACTACCCACTGTGTTGACCCAATAGGCCTTCTGAGCAGCATGCCACCTTTTGAGGACTCATCTGCTGAGAAAAAAAAAAAACAGTTAAGAACAAAACCAGTGGGTTTCGTGTATGGCGTTGCATGATCCTCGCTTTTTGCATTCATGACAAACCTGAGGTGATAGGCTGCCGTACTCTCTGAAGTCTGAATTCCAGGGAGAAGCAGACTCTGGCCCTTAGGAATCTAGACTGCTTGAAAGCAGGAATGCACTGGACTCTTCCAGCATTAAGAAACTCTGGGCAGTATCAGATTCAGTGGCTGGGAATCTAGCTCAGTGGCAGGGTATATGTCTAGCACACACAAGGCCCTGGGTTCAAGTCCCAGCACTATCAAAGACAATCAAAGTCAGATTTAAGGTGATGCCTACCTCTCCTGATTTTCTAGTTTTTCAGAAGAAACAAAAACATGAGGAACCAGGAGTTTGTGATCTTCAGGTGGTGGACTGGGCTTTCTCAGAAAGGACAATAGGCATTTAGGGAAATAACCTGCAATAAAGACACTTACAGAAAGCCGGTTGTGGTGGCACATACCTTTAATCCCAGCACTAGGGGGGCAGATCGCTGTGAGTTCAAGGCCAGCCTGGTCTACAAAGCAAGTCCAGGATATCCAAGGCTACACAGAGAAACCCTGTCTCAAAAAAAAAAAAAATGACACTTACAGGGTTCATTTCCTACCTGCCCCCACTTCCCCCCCCCCATATACCCTTCCAGGGCACCCCAAGTGCCACTTGCTCTCTGAGCACAGATCCTGGCTGTGAGGCAGTTCAGAAGGTGCTGGTCACCCTTCCGGCCTTCAAGCCTTAAGTTTCCCCATGGGTGGGCGTCCTATTTTGAAGATCCTGTGCATCCTTCAGAGTTATCTGGACCAGCTCCTTACCTATGAGCCTGCCCTGTGAAGTCCCAGCACTCCCCTGTGATGTCAGACCATGGAAACAACATTTTGAGCATTGACCTGTTGCTTTGCTAGAAATCTTAGTGCCATGCTCGGCTAAAATGGACATAGACTCAGGATGAGCTGTGTAGACCATGGGAGCTCTGTCAATGTTGTTTCGTGACAGTACATTGTAGGCTGTCCATGTGGAGGGTGCATGGGAGTCTGGGGTGCAGGCAGTATCTGTGAAAGGCACTGACAGTGACTGACTCTTTCTGTAAGCACTGTCACCCCCTTCTCCATCTGTAAGGATGGTTAAACCTGTTGGTACTTCCTGCTGTGATTCAGAAGCATGGTGGAGGTGCTCACAGGTAGGGCCCACCTGGCTGTGAGGCTGGGAAAGGAAGGTATGGTGAGCCAGATGGAGGTGGTTTTCTTTGGGCTTATCTGGGGGTAATTCTACCTGACCCTCTTTGGTATCCAGAAGGCTTAAAGGGGGAAAGTGTGGTTGGTTAAACCAGAACCTTCAAATGATCGGTTCTTTCTGCAGAGCCTCTAAGTAGCCTGTCACGAAACTGTCAGTATCTGCCTCTAAACCAGAGCAGTGGGTTTTAAAAAGCCATCGTACCCAGATGTGGTGGCACATGCCTGTCCTCAGGAGAACAAGTGCAAGTCTGGGAGCAGCCTGGGCTACAGACTGAGACCCTGTCTCATCTTCCACCCCACCCCCATGCACACACTGGAAGAAGAAAAGGACATCTCATAAGGCTGGGGAGTTGCGGGATGGTGACAGGTTTTGGCAAGTCTGCTCTTTGTCTGTTAGTCTCAGCATGTCTCCTGTCTGCTGGCCACGTCCACCTTCTGTGTGCACCAGGTACCCAACATATTTAGTTAATCTGAGATTCTCTCAACATCTTACCCCCTCAGGAGCAACAGGTACCTGGCTCCGGTGTTGTCTGTCCAGATGAAAGGGCCTGGCCACTCTGATTCCACCTGTCTTTGATCTCTCTGCGGAAGGTCGGCTTGTCTGCCTGGAGATTCCTCTGAAGGGCAATTTAAAAGTTGGATTTCAGCAACATCTAGTGAAATGTCTTCCCATCTCATGCAGTGAGGAGCTCTTTGGTGTAGTTCCTGGCTGGGTATGCAGGAAGATGTTAACCCTTCCTTGCCAACAAACTGTCTCTCAGGCCCTGCTTGCTTTTTGCTTCCAGAGAAAAGCCAAACATCCCTATTCTTAGGAAGCTTCTTAGCCCTTGAAGGTGGACTTACTGCCTTGCTTGAAATTCCTCCTGAGACCCACCTGTCTTTACATTGTTAGTGCCTGGGGGAAGGGCAGACGGGCAAGGCCAGTGGAAATGACAGGAAACAGGAAAGGGCTCTGTCGGCAGAGACATACACTTGCCCAAGGTGTGGCGATCAACAGACGCCTCTGTTTTGGTTGGTGCACAAGCCAGGGACCAGGTTGTGAGGTGGGTAGTGGTTTTGTTTGTGATGTAGTTCCTGGAACAGGCTCATTCTGGGGAAAGTGACTGAGTGGCCTCTGATAGTGTACAGTTAAAGAAAAATCACTCACCCTAGGCATTGTTGTTTGGTTTTGTAATGTTTTAGAAAAAGTACTTTGTTGTCCACAGTCCAAGTTTTTGTGTTTTGTTCTTAATACAAGAGGAAGGAAAAGTAGTTTTGGGTTCCAGACCTCCTTGGTGCCACAGGAGCTCAGGGTGATCTGGAGAAGTAGACTAGCCATTTTTTTTTTTTTTTTTTTTTTTCTGGCTTCTGTTGGTTTCTCTCATGTGTGAGCAGGGAAACACTGATTTTGTTTTTAGCTTTGAATAATTAACATATCATTTCACATAGGAATTTCTAGCTCAGCTATGACAGTCTGTGCCTAAGACAGACATGGTCCCATTTGAAGGAGGGCTTAGCTGTTGCATGCACTGTGGTAAAGAGCATGGTGTAGAAAGATGAGCCAGAAGGGGAGCAGAAGGCACAACTTGCATACCTCGTGAATTTTAAGCATTTGAGGATGTTTCAATTGTGCTATAAATGACTGTTTACTTCCTATTCTAGTTTCATTTCTGTTGCTGTGAGAAAAGTATCCAGACCAAAAGCAGCTTTGGGGGATAAAAGGTTTATCTGACTTTCAGTTTCAGATTGGATCCATCACTGAGGGGAAATTGAGGCAGGAATCAAGCAGCTAGCCACCTAGCTAGCTGTGGTCCCTCCTTCATGGTTCTGGAGTCTCTGCCTAGGGAATGGTCTGCCCACAATAGACTGGGTCCTCGTATATCAATAGACAATGATATTGTTAGGAGACAGGAGAACCCACGGAGAACCTACACAAAGCAGCACATAAAGACAAAACAAAAACGAAAATCAGCCAGGTGTGGTGGTGTACACCTATAATCCCAACGTTCAGGGAGGCAGAGACAGGCGAATCTCCATGGGTTCGAGGCCAGCCTGGTCTACAAAGCAAGTCCAGGACAGTCACAGCTACACCGAGAAACCCTGTTTCAAAAAGCAACAACAAAAGAAAAACAAAACAACACATAAAGCTACAGAGCATCAGGCCCTCTCCTGGCTCTGGGAGTAAGACACACCCTGTCAACCGCTCTGCCAAGGGAGCAGGCAATTTTCTGGTAACTTCAGAGGAAGGCTGTGCTCATTTGGGACTTAACAGAGAGGACAGCCTACCGAGCCCCCCTGCAGTGTGTTCCATCTTCTCTTGCCGTTGTTCTGAGAATGACCGGGTCACTTGATGCTAAAGGTCAAGTCAACGTGTGCTCCCATGAGGCTTGACTCCTTGCATTTTGATGCCAAGGGCACGGAGTGTGCTGTGGGGAAATACAGAGGTTCAGCAGAGTAAGTCAGGTAAGGGTAAAATACCACTTAGATACGTCTTCTGAAAATAACTTCGTTACAGCTCATATCTCAAGGCACTTGCTGAACAAGAGTTCATGTAAAAAGAGCAAATTGCTTTTATTCACCATGAAATTAGGTGGCAGTGTAGGTAAAAGTATATTGTTTGTTCAGGGAGAAGCAGAAACTTGGGTTGGTTTGGTTTTTGGTTTTTTGGTTTTGGGTTTGATTTGGTTTGGGTTTTTTTTTTTTTTTTTTTTTTTTTCTTCAGTGCTGCTGGTATCATACACTGTCATCTGTCCTGTGACCATAGGAGACACTGAGGCATAAATGATGCTCAAACCTTTGGGTTTGAAAATGTCCTTTTTAAAACCTTAAGCAGTACAGTATTAGAAAGCAGCTTCCATTCCAGGCTGGTATAGACAGAGGTGACGTGTGGTGGACATGGCCCCTAAACCACCTTTGCAGGTATATAGACAGAAACAAAAGTGGAAAATAGTCATTAACATTTCTCGTAGTATTGGTCTTCTTAAAACTATTGTTTTTATTTTGGAGACAAAGTCTCAACATGTGGCCTAGATCATTCTTAAATGAAAAATCCTCTTGCCTCGGTCTCCCAAGCACCAAGATCATAGATATGTGCCACCACAATGGGCTATGGAGGTGAATTCTTAAAACATCAATTGGATGCTTAGCACTGTGAAATTTAACTGGTTGGGGATGAGATACTTCCTCATTACAAGATATATTCGTGAGATTTATTATCAGACACAGTTAAAGTCCATGGAACCTATTTATTTGATGCTTTGGGGTCATGAGCTTAGGATTTGTCTGTTGTACTCTACTCAGTGGAGTGCCCAGGGGATTAGGTTGTCCAGTCCAGCTGCTGGGAGCAGAAATGATCTCAGCCATATAGTCGTGGCTCCATTGTCCCCACAGACAGATCTTCCCAACCTGGATACTGTCCTGATGGTGGAGGTAACTGTGCGTAGCTGCTACTGTGTACACACAGGGACCTGCCACAGATCTCTGCAGCCACCCCTCTTAAGAAGGGTCTTCCTTTTCAGGCATCCGCTCTATAGACCGCCTGCCTGAGCCACTCAGGCTCCCTGCACTGGGAACTGCAGCAGCTCACATCCTCCTAACACACAGTACCTTAGGTTCCCCCATCGTCTCATGCTCACCCGTATCTGCCCTTTGTTTACCTGTGTCTTGCAAACTCTTGTTGAGTTCACTTTGTGTTCCCTCTGGTGCCCAGTGAGGAATGGAATCCTGTGGCTGTACTTCGTCTCTCTGTGTATATGACATATGTGGGTGCATATATGTACGTGCCCACACAGACACACACACAAACACACACACACACACATTGCTCCCATATGCACATACATACAAATAAACTTTGAGCACTTCCCTACTGAGCCAGTGTGAGTTCTAACGATTTCTTGGTGGGAGTCGCCTTTGAAATTAGCGTATCTTCCTTTAATTAGGCCGTTTTCACATTTGCCTTTATAAGAAAATAGGAAGTGTATGCGAATAAGACAAATTAGAAAGGTAATCTGTTGAGTAGATCAGAAGCTGCACAATTGAGAAAACATCCTGCAATTAATTACTTGCACATTATTGTTTGGATTTTAAACTCATTAAGTGAACATTGAAAGGCGTGCTTCCAGGCTTTGCCGATTGCAGCTGACATGCACAGGCACCTCAGGTGTTGAAGGAGTCCCTTTCAACCTCTTAAGGTAAAAAAAAAAAAAAAAAGGCATTATTCCCCACAAGTTTTACATTCTCAGTGGCGTGCGTAGGAAGGCAACCTGTGTCACTAATAATTGTGGTGTGGCTGGCTATGTCAGGCTTATCTGAAAAGCTCCACTGGGCATGAGTGGGATCCACACCTCTTATGGAAGACTTGAATGGTCACATGAGACCCGGTTTCTGTAGAAGGGAAGATGGCTAGCAAGTGGAAAAGGCTATATAGTTGGAGCCGGGAGCAAGTGCAGGTAGCCAGCCCTGCTTGCAACATTAGCCTTCCCTAGAAGCAAAAGCTGTTCCTGTAGGGGGCTTTGTTGGGACTGCCTGATCTCAGACTTCCCAACACTGTCACCAGGGCCACAGAAAGAACCCTCATCTGCTCCAGGCAGGTTGCCATGAGTATTTTAGTAGGGCAGGGATGAGCCGAGGCATGAGGTCTGTCCATAGGTCAAGATTTCAAAATGGGATCTGTCCCATTCTGGTTTGTGTTAGTTAATTATATATCACAAGATTCATAAGTTGGGGACTTGGTATTCAATATCTCAGAGTATGACTGAGCCTTTTATAAGACATTTAATCCAGTAGGGTTGTCACAGTGGGTTTACATCCAGTCGGATACTGTCCTTAGAATGAGGGCACGAGGGCCAGTGTGCACAGGGAGGGGGCCATCTGTAAGCCAAAGAGACAGCATCAGACAGAGAGTATTATGATGTTTTATCTTGCCTTTCACAACAGAACAGCAAGAAAACAAATGGATAGGTGAATTTTGAAAACCAGGGGGAAAAATTGCATAATTTGGTTTTTTTTTTTTTTTAAAGTAACTTCCAGTAAACAGAAAGCTCAAACAGACCTAGAACGGTAAGACCATTTGAGCAGTGTGATGTTTAAAACCCCAGTTAAGTTTTGAAGATGATTTCTCCCATTATATTATTATTGTTATTATTGTTGTTATTATTATTATTATTATTATTATTATTATTATTATTATTATTATTATTATTTTCAGGACTAGAGATTGAATCCAGGACCCGAGCATGCTAGGTTAGTGCTCTAACACTGAGCTACATCCCCGGCAATTTCTTCCATTTCTGAAATGCATTATCCCGATTCGTAGTGACTCCCCCAAAGGCAAAAGGAATGAGTATGGACCCCAGCACTGTAAGCGTGACCTCTGTGCGCTCAGCATCACCTGGCATGGCAGACGAGCATCAGGAAGAGCCTGGTCTACTTACTAACGGGGATGAACATGATCTTGGACACAATTAGCTGATTGAATCTGGCATTATGTGGAACCTTAGGTTTATTTCAGGCATGTAAGGAATTTAATGACAGGAAATTTCTACAGGAGTGATTTTAAACATTTTAAAGAGTGTAAAACACAGCCCAGCAGCTGAGATTAAATGAAACTATGAGAACAGTCAGAATCCAAAATCAGGAAGAGGAGAAAGGAGAGGGGAGGGTGGAAAAACGAGGAGAGAGAAAGAAAGGAGGGGGAAGGAGAGGGACATAAGAAGGAAGAAAGAAAAGGTGAAATAGAAGTTTTAAAAAATATATTCAGGCCAACCTCATCAGTAATTACATAAGGAATAAGTACCCTAAGCCTACCAAATAGGAAGCGTAATTGCCAGTTATGCATGGCCAGGGCATGGAGATCTCACCACATACTGCTTATGAGAAGCAGACTTAAAATAGAAAGCACTTTGCTAAGATTTGAAGGAGGTAACGAACTACCAGGCAGCCAGAAGGTGCCCAGTGAGCCGACGTCCATAACTGACAGCGCAGGCTATAGAAGAGAGAGATAAGGCGAGGCACTATGCACGACAGAGTGACAGCAGAATTTCAGAATTTGTGAAAGGGAAACAGAAAGGAGGCACCCATGCGTCCGCAGTGCCAGATGGGCATTGGCTGTGCTTTGAGGAAAATGTGTAGCCTTAAGTTTTCATGATAAGCACAAAGGTTTTTTTTTTTTTTTTACTATCTTTTTGTTGTTGATAATATTCAGATTGCATCTCAATTGTTATCCCATTCCTTGTATCCTCCCATTCCTCCCTCCCTCCCACTTTCACCCTATTCCCCTCCCCTATGACTGTGACTGAGGGGGACCTCTTCCCCCTGTATATGCTCATAGGGTATTAAATCTCTTCTTGGTAGCCTGCTATCCTTCCTCTGAGTGCCACCGGGCCCCCCCATCAGGGTGACATGGTCAAATATAAGGGACCAGAGTTCGTGTGAAAGTCAGTCTCCACTATCCACTTAACTGTGGAGAATGTCCTGCCCATTGGCTGGATCTGGGTAGAGATTTGATGCTCACTGCATGTATTGTCCTTGGTTGGTACCATAGCTTGAGCAGAACCCCTGGGCCCAGATCCGCCCATCATAGTGTTCTTCTTGTAGGTTTCTAGGACCCTCTGGATCCTTCTATTTCCCCAAGCTCCTATACTTCTCTCACAAATGGATTGAACTAGAAATGATCATAATGAGTGAGTTAACTCAGAAGCAGAAAGACTCAAATGGTATATACTCACTTATATCTGGACACTAGCCCAAGGGGCATGTCCCATGAAAGCAGGAAAGCGGCATAGAGGTGAGGACATCCTATAAGGACAAAGGTCTTAAACAATGATAAAATACATCTTTAAACATAAATGAAGTACTTTCTCTGCCCCTCTGAGCCAGCAAGTGTTGACAGCACCTCCCCTCCCCCCACCCCCCCCCCCCAATGAAGCGGGAGAGATGGTAGTTAAGAGTGCTTGCTGCCCTTGCAGAGGACCTGAGTTCAGTTCCCAGCACCCACATTAAACAGCTCCCAGCTCTCTGTAACCAGTATAGGAATAATAGAGACCAGTCAGACAGAAAGTGGGAAAAAAGTATTAGAAAACATAAATACTCAAAAGAAACTTTAATTCTTTGAATTTTCTACCAAAATTGATAAATAAAAGAGAACAGGCATAATTAACAGTATTGACGGTAACTGTGTGTGATACTGGACTACACCAAAAAGTGGGTAAATGTTGGATACACAAAGGTTATCCGGCAGAAAGAGAAAAGCTCGCAGGCCAGGACCCTGTCACCTAAACTGAAGCAGCAAAAGAGCCTGAGATTGTGGCTCTGTGGGAAGAGAGCTTGCCTAGAGTTCAGGAAGCCCTCTGTCTAGTCCCCTGCACCGTATAAACCAGGCATGGTGGCACTTACCTGTAATTCCAGCACTTCAGAGGTGGAGACAGGAGGATCAGAAAGTCAAGGTCCTCGCTCAAGGCCTCATAGTTCAAGGCCAGCCTGGGCTACATGACATCATGCAAGGGGACCAAAGTAGATTCCATCATGATAAATTCGTAAAGTGGCCTTTCCATAAGGAAAAGTCCAGCCTGATTGCTTCTGTGGAGGACGACATGAGAGCTGTGGAAAGGAATTATATCCATTGATAACATGCTCCCAGAAGGCAAGTGTAAGGAGCTGTTTCCTGAGTTTGCCCATGATGCCGACATGACCATTGTACTGTTAACTAGGCAAAGCATTGAAAGGAAGCACGCAAACACAGAGGTACTCAGGGACAGTGCCTGGAAGCCAGGGCTATATAAACAAGGAGAAACAAATGGCGACCAAAGGAGTTGCTCTTAGGAGCCCGAGACTGGGGGCTGTCAGGTGTTTAAAAGAGCCCACACTTCAGTAGGAAGACTGAGGATGAATGGGTGGCCTCAGCGTAGGATATGTCCCTCATCATGATACAGGGTTGCTGGCAAGGAAGGGGGCCATGCACATGCAGAACCCGCAGAGGTGAGAAGATGATGTCCCCTGGGATCGGAGTTACGGATGGCCGTGCATCACCATGTGGGTGTTAGGGACCGGAGTTACGGATGGCCATGCATCACCATGTGGGTGTCAGGGACCAGAGTTACGGATGGCTGTGCATCACCATGTGAGTGTTAGGGACTGACTATGGTCCTCTGCAAGAGCAGCCAATGCTTTTGTGGCTGAGCCATCTCTCCAGCCCCAGTTGAACATCTTTAATCCAGAAATCCCAAATGCTTCAACGTGGCTGAACATTTAACACCCACAGTATTTGAACTCATGGGTTTAAATCATTTCATTTGGGGTTTTCAAAAGAATGATTCTCAGCTAGTACAATGTTAAGCCCTTACTCCAAAGCCCAAACAGAATAATCGAGATCTTACAGGTCCCAGACATTTTGAGTAAGGGATACTCAACCTAAAGTGGAAAAAAAAAGGAAAGAAATATGAAATAGACTTAAATCCAATGATAATTTCAGAATGTGCATGATGAAAGTGAAAAAAAATTAATGAGATAAATAATGTATCAATTTTTGGAGCCATCATCCCATTCTTAAGTCGGAAGGTTCTCCTGAAATTGACAAAGGGGCTAGAGAACACTCACAGGAAAGAAAAAGGATCACGGCAGAACTGTGTGAAGAAAATGAAGGTGGCTCCTTGGAGAGCAACACCTGCCACACACATGTGAGGACTGAGTACAGACCTACAGAACCCACATAAGAGCTGAGCACATACAGAAACCAAGTGCTCCGTTAGCGGGAGCGGAGCCCGTACAGGATGATAACCAATAGCTCGCTAGCCTGGTTATGCATCAGGAAAACAAGAAGAGGCTGTGAGTCAACCAAGGTGGAAGGTGAGGAGGACACGGTGTCCTCTGATCTCCATATTCATTCCGTGGCATGTCATACCCACATTCACACAGAGAGAGAGAGAGAGAGAGAGAGAGACAGAGACAGAGACAGAGACACACAGAGAGAGAGAGAGAGAGAGAGAGAGAGAGAGAGAGAGAGAGAGAGAGAGAGAGAGAGAGAGAGAGAGAGAGAGAGAGACAGAGAGACAAAGACAGAGAGACAGAGACAGAGAGACAGAGACAGAGAGGTTGATGGGGTCACTCTGACATTTGAATAGGAAAGCTACATTCTTTATAAGCTGTCCAAAACAATTCTAGCCCGACTATCACTGAACTTGGTGTTGAGTGCATGATAAAGTGGATGATAATGCGATTCCTTCAGGAGTCTGCCTTTAAAAGCAGATGTCACAGTTTCTCTTAGGTCATATCTTACAAGACTTTTGCACATGCTGACATTAACAAATGGGGCTATGTATTATGCTTATTTTCCTTGATGCTGTCTTTAACTGACAGTTGCAACTTATGTAAGTATGCTTCCTCAGAGTAACAAACTCTTTCTCCAAACTTCCTGCTTTGGACCTTTGCGGTTTTTCTGGCTTGAGGATCGTAAAAATATTTTGTACCCAACATAGCGCTCCAAACATGGCATCTGCATAATGTATGCAGCCACGCTAATATTAGAAGCATGTTCAAGGAGCAGCCTGTGGGGTTAATAGAGTTTAATTTGCAAGACAAATGAAGGCTCATTTTCTCCTAGGCACTTTGCTCTCAATCCTGGCAGGGCCACTTTTGAAGAAGAGGACCTTGAATCTAAGATGAGACAGGAACAGAGCTGAGGGCAGTGACACCAGGTTGTCCTCTACCATCCAGAGCTGGCCACTGCCTGCAGCTCTTAAGGGGCAGTAGCATGGTTCAGTCACCTACCACTCAGGAGGGCACAGGATAGAATAAAAATGGACAATTTTCTTGCCCACAAACAAGTTCTCGAATAAATCTGGGATTCTTTGCAAATAAGACTCTTCTCCAGTTTGTGAAAGCAAGATTCCCAGAAACCTTTATAACCCAGATGATCCTTATCATAAGCATCACACCTAAATGTATCAAAAAAGGACTAGACTGAAAGAAATCTGCTAAAATGCCGATAGTCTCTTAGGCTGGCAAGATTGTGGATGATTTTTTAAAAATTGAACTGAGAGTGTATGTCTTTGGGGTGTGGGAATCCTTTATCTTACCCACTCTGATGGTGCGTCAGTGAGTGGAAGCGCCTGACCTCACGATTCACCTGGAAATGCCTATAGCACCAGACCTGTGTCCTGCTCACTAATGCCCGGGGCAGCCCTGAGTCACCACGAGAGGCAATACCACCTTCGTGAGTCTCTGAACATCCCGTGGGCGCCCTAGAACCAGAGAATCCGAATTCCCAATGACATTGTTTCTGCCAAAAGCTCCTCATGCACCATATCCTGTCTGATCATGTGATGGTGTTGTAGTCACCTAAGTTTGTGTGACGTTTCCGTAATGGCAGAGTCACATGATGACATCTGTCTCCGCTGGCCCAAGGTTAAATGATGCAGGACAGACACAAGAACAGTATGCATCTTAAGGCACATACTATGACTTCCGGGGAAAGCTGGGCTGGCCGACCACGCAGAGATCTCATAGGCTCGACAAAGGGAGCGTTGTAGCTGAATGAATACCCTTCGAAAATGGCCCGCCATGTTTTCACCTTACCTGCTTTCCGTTCCCTTCATCATTTTGCTACCCTTGGGGTACACTTGACCGTCTCCGGGGGTTAGCACCCACCCATACAGGTAAGGCTGTGTGGTGGGGGTGGGGTGAAGCCGGGCATGGTACCTAAGACCAGGGAATAGAGAGTTTGGTTCAGGAAGGAAAACTGGAGTAAGCAGTTTGGAGAAGTCAGATGTTTAAAACATGAAAAGAAATGTACCTCTGAGTTGCAGTGGTTTGAGTTTCATGATCTTGATGTGCCCGTGGCTCCCTGGGGGCTGGCAGATCCAGGGGGAAGGGTTCAAAGGCAGAGAGAGCCTGTCTGAGCCAGCTTAGGGCAGACTTACTGAGAAAGGTGGGCAGCTCCTGAGACTCTACCTTCCTAGACAGGGTTGGACCTCCTCCTGGGTCAGGAGTAATGCCGGCTCCAACAGGAATCTTGTGTCCACCTGGAAGCTGGTGGGTGGCACTGAGTGGCTGAGGGCTCACTTGCACCTCTGTTTGCTTTGTGATGTGAGACGCTTGCTTCGTTCCTCCGGAGTCTTAGCACCTGCTCAGCACTTACTCACAGCGTGTATTGAATACGCATCAGCCCGGTCTATGAAATGTGAATGTGGAAGTTTACAAGGCTTATTAGTATGTTGAACTCATCACGTTAAGAGCTTTTTGCCATCCACACAACAGAGCAGGTCGGGGAGGGCCCGTACCAAAGCTCTCTAGAGATACCCAGTTCTTGACAGAAATGAGGGTGGGTGGCTGTGAGAACTCAGAAGAGGTAGCAGTGCCTTTTCTCCTGGCTTCATCACTGAAGGAGGGGTGAGTGTTCAGAACACCCCACAAATACAATGACAGGTCCAGCTTCATACAACCCTCTGTTTTAAAGAACTTGTGTGGTATTCAGCCTAAATAACTTAAATAACCAAAACGAACTAAAAGGCTTTCCTGTCCCAAATGGTCCCCTCTGAAGCTTTGAAATGAATACACTTACACTTAGCCCTTCCTAAAGTTCTTGGGATGTTAGCATCCGAGGATGTGAAACACCAGAGCTTACCTCACCCGGAAGCTGCCATCCAGCTCTTCTTTGTAGCATCATTGCTGATACCATAGCACCATCGGAAATGCAAACTGAGGATTTCTATTAAACCCAGAAGCCTATGGCCCATGAGTGTTATTTTCTGGGGATCAGGGAGAACAGAAAAGCCAGCTAAGTGTCTTGTAGCTTGCCCGCTGGCTCTGGGGAGTTGGGAGGTGAGAGCCTAGCTCTCCTTCTGTTTAGGTGTGTGATGCCAAACAGCTGCTGGACGTCAGTGAAGGCCGGCTCAGCAGAGTGTAGGTTAGCTGTGGACACGGCTGCCACCCTCCCCTCCAGCCCTGTCTTGTGGCTGAGCACCTAGGAGGCTAGGATTAGACCTGAGAAGAGGAAATGGATGTTTCCCTTTCATTTTCCTCCTGGCGATTCCTTCTGGGCACGTGTCAATTTGCGTGCCTCCCTCCGGAAGCCGGTGTCTCTGCCAGGCTCCACAGCTCCACTAGCCAACACGCCAAGTCCCATTTACTGGGGGTTTCTGCTCGTGACGGCTCTAATAGGCACTTCACCTGCTCTGTGGAGGTGCTGCGAAACGGTGGTTGCTCTCATTAGCTTTGGTCACCGTCACCGGCTGGATGCTAGAGGCAGCTGGGGAAGGACTGAGGGCTGCAAGTCCCCAGCCATCCAAGCGTCCTCTGTGCGCACCCTCACTCAAGAATGTAGCTTGCCACAGGAGATCAAGAAATGCGTTAAATGCATAAAATTAAAGGCAGCGCCATGAGGCTCCCCAGGTGACGTCGCCAGGAGCTTGACACACTGTGACAGCATGTGTCACTAGGAAATGAGCCCGGGGGTCAGCTACGGTCCCCCTGTGGTGCTGGCTAGTGTGCCAGAGCCAAATCCTGACTGTTGGACTGGACGTAACAAGGGCCAGTTCCTGCTGGAACCTGAGAAGAGAAATTCTGTCAGCAGCCTGCAGACATCAGCCAGGGATTTTTTTTTTTTCTTAATAGAAAATAATAGCCTATTTCAAACAATAATCTTTGCAAATCCAAGAAGAAAACACAGTTCATCTCCCTTTATAGAGTCTAATTTGTGTCTGTTCGATTTAAATAGCAGCAACAGAAACACAAGTGTCTTCAGGTGATTTTCCCCTGCTCTTACCAACAGATGACAATCATGTCTTATGGTTTTTGATTTGACAGAACGGTTCATTTCATCAGCTTGCTAGCAGCCCATTTGATTCAATTTCCCTCTGCAGTGTTTTACTGAAAATGACAAAAATGTTCTTTTACATAAAGCCTGTGAGTCTGTGAAGGAACATAAATGCGCTGCGCTGTTTACATACTAACTTAATTGTAATTTAAATGCCCTTTTCATTCCATAAATATAGCCATAGGCTTTTCATTTCCTTCAAGCCTTCAGCTCACAGAGCAGTTTATATGTAAACTGGAGTCAGTTGCTTCATAAAGTGAATTTCTGGAAGAAATAATATAGTATATATCAAAATCTAGATAGGTAATGGGAAATTGATTGTGACAATACAATATTAGAAACACATCTCCATAATATTTTATTTATTACACTTTCCACCTTTTGCTGTCAAGGGAAAATATTTCATCTTGCACCGCGAACTCCAGTCTGTAGAGATTTTGACCTCAATATTCTCACACAAATGAATATAGTGTGTAAGGTAGCACAATCTTGCCTGTGTAAAACCATGCATAAAAAACAATTCATTTAAAGCGTCTAAATGTTTCCAAATTACTGCAGGTAATTTTTACAGCTTAATTCCTCTGAGACACCATTTTAAATGAACCCATAATTCAATTTTCAGACTTTGCATTTCAAATTTTTATGTTGAAAGTAATTTCCTTTCTTGCTTAAGTTGCGCTCAGAACCAGATTCATAAAATGTGTATGATGTATGTCTGAAGAAGCAGTGACTGTTGGAAGCTTAATAACAAATATGCAAGGAAGAATTAAATGAATTTTCTCTTCAGTAGTTCGGTTTCACTTTGATTTCTTAAAGCCATGATTCTCACTTTGCAGCTAAGTTTCTTTTGCTCTCCCTCCCCACCCCCACTCCTTGCTTCATTCAAAGGAGAAAGCTGCCCCTCTCTATTTTGAAAGATTTGGCCTATTTTATTTTTATATTCCTTTGGACTGGAAAGGCAGTTGAGTGATGTTCCTACCAGATGTTGGATTTAGATGCCACTTAAGAGAGTCTCTGAACACTGTTCCCAAAGCTCGGCCCTTGCTAAAGACTTTCGGCCTCTTGAATTAATTAAGAGAAGCGTGGACATCATGGTGCCTCTGCCTCTAAGACGGCTAAAAGCATCCGTGGTCTGAACACAATGGAAGATGGAGCCGAGTTGTCACGCTTTCAGGGTCTCTCTTCCAGTGCTCCGCTGCCTTTCCTGGTGGCTGCAGGATTTCTCCAAACCCTTTTCTATGGCTGCCCTTCAACAGAACACTCGGTATCCAGTTTTATTAATGTCCAGGAGCGTAAATCACAGCCCCCTGCTTTGTCATCCCAGCCATTTTGTCACTAAAGGATTACTTCAAGTGACTGAACTCGGCTGTTATCTGTTTGAGTTTTTGCAGCCAGGTCATCTCAGGGGACTGGGAACAGGCTTTCTGCCCCCTTAACTGTGTCGAGTGGATGGCTTCAGCTGGGCCACTTTTTGTGATTGATGTCCATTCTGGGTTGCTGTCTCTCTTCCTGGCAACAAGATGGTGCAAACTTTAAAAAATAAAAAATAAAATAAAATAAAACGGAAATGATGCTGAAAGTTTTTAAAGCCAGAGACGGAGGCCAGGAGCTCTGTTGCTTATAAAACAGAAGTTGGGAGAAAGTCAGGCAGCCATCATCCGTCCGCAGCGATGAGAGGTCGAGCCTGTTGTGGGGGCAGCGGGTATCGATTGATAGTTCTTTGCGGGACCTATGAAATGTAATTGGTCACTCGTCAAAGACACAACTGGCAAGTGCAGTCTGAGTTGCCTCTCCTCTGCCTGAAAGACTGACTCGGAAGCTGTGATTACGGCTCCCAGGGTCATAAATCTGGACGATGTAAATAAAGGAACGTTATTAGGCTAAAGTTGTGTTAGGAAGCAGTATTTGCATGTGAGAAATATGAGCGTGTGATAATAGATGTGTCAATACAGCACAGCAAAGAGCAAAAGTTACCCAATAAAAATGTTAAATGACTTGTCCCCTTCATCTTCAAATGGGGCAGCTATTCTGTTAGGAATGTTGTCCACGTTATTATAGCAGTTACAATAGTTAAGGCGTTTATCTTCCCTACCTTGAGTCCTTTTCTCCCCCTTAACGTTAATCTCCTTCTCTTTGCCGTATGGAATCCACGTCTCACGCAGACTGGCATGGCAGACATTGAAGGTTGCAGGGAGAGGTAATTCCTATAATATTAAATAACTATTAATTTGTAAAATAAACAAAAGCATAGGCATATGCTGGGCTAGTGGCCAGAGTAGCATCTCCTCCACCTGCAAGTGATTATTAGGTCTTGGAGTTAGCTGCTGCTGTCAACTAGACACAAACCTCAAGCCAACTGAAATTTGCCCAGATCAGGTTGGCCTGAGGACACATTTGTGACCATTTTTTTTTTTTTCTTCTCTAATTGTTGTGGAGGGTCGGGGACTTAGCCTGAGCTGTATAAGAAAGGTGGCTGAGAAAGCCAGACAAAGCAAGCCAATAAGCAGCATTCCGCTGTGGTTTCTGCCTCAAACACCTGTCCTGGGTTCCTGCTTTGGTTTCTCTTAGTTAGTAGACTATAGCCCATAAACTAAAATAAATCCTGTCCTCCCCAGCTTGGTTTTTGTTTTGTTTTGTTTTTGTTTTTGTTTTTGTTGTTTTTTTTTTTGTTGTTGTTGTTGTTTTTTATCATGGCAGCAGAAACCAAACTGGGGTACTAGGTAAGGGAACAAGGAAATTCTACAAGCATGGTCTGAAGACCACCAGTAGACTCACTCAGGATTCTTGTTCCCTGGGATGTGTATCTGTAGCCTTGATGCACTTGTATAACTTGCCTGAGATCATACTGACCCTTAATGCAAACCAGATGTCGCTATAGCTCTGGTGTCTATAGGCTCTCTGGCACTCTCCCCACATCCCAACCAGGCTAGCAGAAGCAGGCCAACAGGCAAGTGGAGGACCCCAGCCTCTTGTTGGCTCATGCTGTTCTTCGTTGGACGTATCAAAGACTTCTACAGCGTGCTGCCTGAAACGGTGCTGTAGCTGGCTGTGTATGGTGAATGAAGACAGCCCCACCATTGACTCCTGAGCCTGTTACTCCTTTCAGATGGAGCTATGGGCTGCCCATTACTGCATGAGAAATGGTAGCAGTGGGCCGGTCAGCATTTTCCACTGGCCTCTGGTACCCCCCCCCCCCCGCACCTTCTAAGAGGGATTCAATACAGTGCAAGAAACAGCCTTGTTGCGGCTGTCTCGAAGGATTTGCATTTCTCCTGTAAAACAGCCTCCCAGACATAGCATACTTAGAAAGATCCAGATCCCAGAGTTCCATGTCTGTAGAGATCCCGTTGGTGACAGATAGGGAAAAGTGTCAACCTTTGTGTACACCTGGCAGTAGAGCAGAAATGGTTCCTGTAAGGTATGGAGAACTTGCTTCCTTCTAGGTGCCCCTGCCTGCCGTGTCCTCTTCTGTATCATGGCCAGGCACTCCTCTGACACTGCAGTTGATTGTGGCTTATAGTCCTGTGTGCCCTCTACTGTAGTGGGGACAGTCCCAAGACTACTCCGAAGACGTCTAGGACTCAGTCATCCCTGAAGCCATGTCCACACTGTCTTCCTGCCTCACTCCTCAATGCCCCTCTCTACCTGACACCACATTGTCTTCTCTCAGCACTGCTTGGATGGCTTTGCGGCAGAGATTCTTTGGCTCTCCCTGAGGCTGGACTCAGCCCAGCTGTATCCATGCCCTTGGATCGCTCAGCCTGAGAGGGTTGCCTACATGTAGTTACGCCACCAGGACCTCCCTTGTCCCGGATGCTCACGCCTCAGAAACCCACAACATGGGCTCTTTGCAGTCGCACTTTCTCCACATTAATTAGCATCATGGTGATCCCTGGTGGCCAATAACTTAAAGAACTAGAGTGAGTGAATTTCTTAAAGGTCATTTGGCTCTACAAAAAACTAAGTTGTTGTGGTTTTTTTTTTTTTTTTTTTTTTTTTTTTTTCCCAAAAGCATTTTATAAAAGTGTTCTATGGCAAAGTAAAACAAAAGTAGTTCGAGCTATGGCGAACAAAGTACTCAGACTGCAGATGCCCGCCCCTCATTCAGCCTGGCAGAGCTGTCCAGCCTCATCTTCTCAGGCTGAGCTACGTGGCATGAGGACTGATACGGGGATGGGGGTGGGGGAATGCTCACATATAGGATTCACATAATCCATTTAAATCAGTAAAGGCTTTCATCCCCCTGCTCCTTTTGATTGTTTCCCCAGATGTTTCTCATTTAGAACATAGCTTGATTAAAGACAAAATTCACCCATCAAATGAAAGAAATTACCCTGCTGTGTGTGAATTCCACACTTTGAGTTCATGATCAAAATAAAAGTATATATATATATATATATATGTGGTCTATGTGTATGTGTGTGTGTGTGTGTGTGTGTGTGTGTGTGTGTGTGCGTGTGTGAGTGTCTAAGACACACCAATCGCAGACTCAACTGTACATCTCCTATGAGTGACTTCAGCAAACCCCACAAGGTGTTCCCTGGAGGTGGGCAGTGACTTGGTTTTAGTGTACACCAGTGTCATCCTCTTTATACCAGTGAGAATTGTCAGTGTCAACGGTGAAAGGATGCTCTGAGGAAGCTGATGGTGGAAGTCAGAATATTGGACAGTTCCTAGGAATGGCCAGTGACCATCCTATGTGGGCCCTAAGCCAGGATGGATAGCCACAGGAAAGACGTGTGACTGTAAGCACTTAGCCCTGCATCTCTTTCCCAGAGCCAATCTGTCAGCCTTGTTGAGGAAATCTTTGCTATTGGTCCTGGCTGAGGGTCTCAGGACTGGGGAGCTCTGGGTCTCATGAGAGACTGAGGAGTAAACTTTAGAGGAAAAGGCTCTGAAGCAAGGTGAGTGCAGTCCCCAGGGGCCCTCCATCCTTGGGAGGCACTTCAGACCTAAGAGAAGATGCAATAGGAATCTTGTTTGTTCCCACACCCCAGCAGGGCCTGCATAGCTGCTCCTCATTTTCAGAAGGCAAGGAAAGCAGGACATGTCCTCCATGAGACACCCTGCGTGTGTCCCTGGGTGACTACCATTATTGCCTCTATCCCAGGGACAGGGGCAGTACACATGAAAGAGAGGATCCTGTCTTCTACAAATCTTAGTCTGTGGGATGTTGATGTACGGACTCCCACCAGCAACTACCTTCCGGGTAGGGCATCTGAGGGATGCTGGGTGCCTCACACATGTTTATCAGCCTGTGTTCCTAAACATTCCACAGCTTCTAGCCTAACCTGATGATCTCTGAATCTTTCTCCAGCACCACACTGAACAGGAAGTGCTGTCAGCAGTTCTTTCTCAGATGGTGGGACCTAGATCTGGCATCCCTCCTCCCGAAAGCCTGTGGGGCTGCCAGGAAGCAATGGATCACACTTGTCCTTGGCCAGTCAATTCTGCAGCCGTCCACTGATGCATTGTTTCCCATCACCTCATCATGTCCACACTTGAGGACTGTCGTGCAGAGACAATAATGGGCACTGTTCTGTCTGTCACCCGATGTGCTCTCTGGGGCCCTGTGTTAAAAATAATGTGCACTGAGAAGCTAATCTCCACAGACCTTGAGAACTGCATCCTTCAACTCTGGTCTTCATATATGCACATTGGTGATGTCTGGCTTCATCTGTTGAGTATGGCCAGCCAGGCCCTACTTGCTTTGAAAAGACTGGGTTTTTAAAGGGTTTGACTCAGTCTCCCTCGACTCCCCAAAACCTTCCTAACTAAGTACCCTAGTTGGAGTGTGTATGTACAGTCATTGTCAAGGCATACCCTTCATAAATCACAGAGAGGCCAGGGCATAAAGTAGGCTGGAGTACGAGGACCACCTGAGAAGGCCACATAGCAAGTAACACACAGAGATGATTGAATTGACCCTACTGATGGCCCTCAATTCTGACATACAAACTCCAGGCAATCTATAAAAATATTTTGTGTGTTAAGTGGGCGAGGGGGGGGTTGTGCACACCTATAATCTTAGCCCTTGGGAGCAGAGGTTGTAGGAAGGACACTACTGAAAAGCAAAGAACTGGGGACATTATCTGTGGCATGAGGTGGGACCCACACCTGTTCTGTGGAAAGGGTGCTGTCCCTCTGTTCTGGATCCCTCCCAAAGGCCAAATAGGCACTTCTTGGTTTCTGGTAACTGGACTGACTGGTAGGAGACAGTAGTTCAGCCATCGTTCTGTGGCTCTCAGTGCCTGAGAACTCAGAAAAATCTACCTCCTTTTGAGAGGAGGCCATGAAGATCTGTCTTAAGAAAGCAGCCCCACAGGGGTAGGGAGGAGGTGAGGGAGCAGCATGTGGCTAGGGGAACACACCAACCTAGGAACCTGGAGCCTTGCAATGGAGCCAGGTGGCCACTGAGCACTCCATGTACCTTGGAAACCTGCTGTGCCTGGAGAGGAGATGGGAGCATGGCTTCTGTTCTTGGCTGTGTTCTCTCGTTAGTGTGCTAATGGATATAAGTTCATTAATATCATACACTGTAGCTGGTCTTCACTATTTGTGAGTTCTTCTTTTTTTATCCTTTATCCCCTAGGTTTCAACCCCTAACAAGGATAGAGGGGGGACAGAGGAATTAGGAACATCCCTGAATCTAATTTCTTTCTTTTAGTTTATTCTTTGACCACAGCTACTGGCAAACTGCAAACCAACCTCCGTAAATGACCAAGCTCACCTCTCGAGGTCCTCACATTTATATACCCTTTGAAATGTTCCTAGAAGTCCAAACGTCGCAAAATTGCTGAAGTTATCTGCAGCAGCTGGAGAAAGCATGCTTCTGCGAGAGCACAAGGCAAATCTTGGTCAGCTGCTGAGGACAGTCTGAAGCAGCCCCACATCCCACACCTGGGAAGAAAACGAAAGCCCGTTCTTATAATATTTCTGTGCTTTTAAAGAATCCAAACTTCCAGAATTGTCATTGCAAGTCACTTTGACTATTCCTCTGATGTTCACCCTAAACCTCAAATGGAGAAGCAGAGGCCCAATTGAGGCAAACAGAATTTACCTGGTGGGGTGGGAGGCCTCTGGAGAGGCATGGCAGGTAGGAGCTGTGTGAAGCTCTTGAGCATGAAGGTCAGCCCTTGTTGGATGGTGACAGGCAGGATGAGGGCCTTGAGGGTTCCATAACCCCCTATCCCAGGCAGACTGTGATCTGGGGGATGCTGTGTGTTTCCTTGTATCCTCAGCACACAGGCATCGAGGTCCCTTGTGCCCCCTATCGGCCACAGTGGATATGCACAGACCGACCCTGAGAACAGGCTCAGTCTCCTCTACAGCCTTTGGTCCTGCCTTCTGCAGGCCAGGAAAGGATGCCCATAGCAAGGTCTCAGAAAACAGTGGTCAGCATCATTCTCTGGGAAAGGAGTCTTCATAACTCTTAAGCCACAGGCAAAAGTTAACCCTGACATTCCATGCAAATACTTTGGACCATGGTTCCCAGCCACCAAAAAGAACATAGTTATATTCTTAAAGCAGTGGGTATGGTGAGTTTCATTTTTCAAAAGCATCCTGTGCAGGAGGACATCATTAGATGATCTCTGTGAATGAGACAAGGGGTTTGCTGTCACTTACTGATGTCTACCTACCTACAGAGGCTTCCACGAATTACAAATCAAATCTTATCTGGGGGCCAGACAGCTTGTCCTGAGTGTGTACCAGCCCACCTGCCGTGATCAACACACTGCCAGCCCCAGAGTTTGTGTGTCCTGCTGGCTCTGAGTGCTTTAAGCCATGAGAACTTTCTTACTGATTAAGGTGGTTTGAATGAAATGCCCCTCCGTAGTTTTGGGCCTTTTGGTCCCCAGTTGGTGGCGCTGTTTGCGGAGGGGCTGTGGTCTTGTTGGAAGAAGTGTGTCACTGGAGGTGGGCTTTGAGCGTTTAAAGACACAATATTTAGTTTGCTTTCTCTGCTTCGGGATGTGAGCTGCTTGCTCCAGCCAACATGCTTGCTCTCCACTACTTGATACCCACTGCCTCTCCTCTGCCATCATGACCCCTAACCCTCCAATATAAATAAGCCCTTCTGGAAGTTGCCCTGGCTTTGGTGTTTTAATCATAGCAATAGACAAGTAACGAATACACTTACCATTCACATTTGAAGAGGTTGTAGCTGGGGTAACTGTTTGTAAAATACGTCGGGGAATTACCATCTTGTTTAATTAAACTTAAATATCTAATGAGAACCTATGGGCTTCCCCCCCCCCCCCCCGCCACAAATGGAAACCCCCCTGCTCTAACAGTGCTGAATAATCTTTTAGGGGATGGGCAGCAGAAAGGCAAAATCAACATGTAAAGTGTGAACAGAAACCAAGTGCCTGAGTCAGGAGGCAAGAATGAGAGTGAGAGAGACCTGAGACTCACCAAGGACTTGACCTCTCCCATCCAGGAGGACACCTTGTATGTAAAGTCTTCTTGATGACCTTCCCTTTGGCCTGATTTCTTGAAGTGCCGGTTGTCATGGTGACTGAGAATGGAGGAGGTTCCCACTCTCTGGATTCGGAACCTCCCAGGAATGAGAAGCCGTAATGACCCTTCCCTAATTGGCATCTCTGCGCTATTTTCTTTGGCTCTGAGAATTCTTGTAAAGTCTATTTAATGCACTGTTGAAATTGGTAAGAATTTTCTTCCCCTTGTCCTAAAGATCATCATATCTCTTGGGGTCTTTCAACACCAAAAAGTGATCACTCCGGCCCTGTTTCCCTTTTGCTTTCGGTCTGGGTTTTGTTTCATTTTCGAAGATCTGGTTGTGAAGTTTGCGCCCTTTTATTAAACCCTACTTTAAAATACTCAGTTGAAGAATGGCACCTGGGTCTCTCATTGCAGGAGAGTAACCACAGGTGACTGAGCCCTGAAGGTGTGGGGGGAGGGCGAACTCTGCCCTAAGAGCAGCATAGCTCCATCGCCCAATCAAGGGGTACAGTCTCCTCGCCTCCCCACCAGCACAGACACAGATCTGCTCTACCTATTGCATGCAGAAGGCCATGAGAGCGGCCCCAGAACGTTGGCTGAATGCTGTCTGGTGTGCACTACCGGCTTGCTGTTTATTTGATTCTAATTGAGTAAGATTTTTAACCCAGTGCTTGAACTCTTGCTTGGAAAGTCCATGTTCTTCACATTGGCAGATGTGTCTTCTTTGCATATTCTAATGGCCAGTGGAGAGCATTGGGGAATAGATCTGGGTTGCCATAGGGGTCGGGACCCTCCCTGCTCCCTTAAGGGTCACAGGGAGTTGACATGTCCTGGAAGAAATTACCTTTAAAGAAAATAAGTTTGGCTGAGTGAGATGAGAATAATTCCATATGTCTGTGCGATCATTTGTTTACTCAGTTGGCGGGCTGCTGTTGCGCCTCTGCTGACCAGCATCCTTAGGCCTGTGGGGACCTGCTCAGCGGACTGACTTCTTTTCCCTTCCCACACTGCGAAGGGATGCTCATAACATCCCCCTGTGGACTCCTGAGCTTCAGCCTCGTGGATCCCCATCTGTATATGTGATTCTGCTGTGACCTGCGTTTCTTCTGTCTGTGGCATCCCTCCTTACTGTGCTTTGGAAGTCTTGCTGCAGCAATGATGTGACACCTGGGCTGTGATGATCGCCCACCCATTTCAAGAGCTCACCTCTACCTGCTTCCCCTTTACAAATGCATCTACTTGAGCAGGGCACAGGCCTGACCCTGGAACTACAGCATGGTGGGATGTCCTTCCAAGTCACGCTCTCCCAAGAGCATGAAAGATAGCATCTGTCCCCAGGAGATGCCTGGGAGCTGCTCATCCTATACGTGAGCTCCAGGGCCATCTGCATTATCTACTTAACTGCAAATGACTGTATGAAATTTTGAAGAGCAGTTTAGAGGTAAAATAGCCAACTAGTAATTGCCACGAAAGCTTTTGTGAAACAATAGTAAACCTCAGGAAATTATAAGATTGTTGTAGTGTCAACTAACCCATAAAGCAGACTTCTTAATAAGTCTGAAGGCCCTACTTAAAGAGAACACTTCTAATTGAATAATGGGTAAAATATACATGTGTAAGATATGAATGCAGTCATGGTGAAGGTATTAGGTCTGCCTGCCCTTGCTATTCCCTCCCTGCTCTTTGTGACATCATCACTGCCGGCATATGAGACCGTGTCTGTTTCATTGCCTGTGGACTGAAGGACTGCTGCAGACCTTTGTTTCTTGACTACTGGAAAGTATGGTGGTTCGGATGAGAAACGATCCCCCATAGGCTTGTGCATTTGAACATTTGGTGCCTGAGTTGGTGTCGCTGGTAGGAGGAGGGGGGCTATGGAACCTTTAGGAGGCAGAGCCATGCTGGAGGAAGTACATCACTGGGATGGGCTTGCAGAGCCCATAACCTCACCCCATGGCAGTTCACCTTCTTTGCTTCATGTTTGCTGTAGAGGATAGGCTCTGTCAGCTTCCCGCTCTGGCCACCCGCTGCCATGCTTGCCCCATCATTATGCATTCTCGCTCTAGAACCGTAGCCCAAATGAGCTCTTGATTCCATGAGCCACTCTTGGTCAGTGATGGTTTATCACAGCAACAAGAAAGAACTGATAAAATGAACAACCATTTGATGTGACAATTCCGCTTGCTTTCCATTCTGTGTCAACCCTTCTTTCCTGTTGGCAAACTGTCCGTGAAGAAAAACTGAAGGAGGAAAGATTTACGTGGACTCGTGATTTTAGAGGTCTCGGCCCATGGCTGCCGGCTCGAATAGTTCAGACACACAGCGGGCAGCACAGGCATCCTGGAGGAAGAGTGTCATAAAACAGAACTGTTGACCACATGGTGATGAAGGGGCAGAGAGCAGGGAAGAGACGAGAATAAATGTACATGTCAAAAATATGGCCGCATGACCTCCTTCCTCCATCTGGCTCCACCTCTTCATGGCCTATTCAGTAGGAATTCATCAGTGAATTAAAGCATCCATGAAGTTAACAGGCCCTCAATAGTACCATCAACCGGGAACTAAAGCCTTTGGGACATGATCTTTGGGGGTGGGGTCACTCCATATGGAAGCCCCAGCACATTCCAACAACTGTAGAGTCTTCTGAACCAACATACCTGGCTTCCCTTCTCTGTTCTTTCACTTTTCCCAGGTTCTGATCTTTGGTCTCAGCGCTGACAGTGCTCTCCTTTCTAGTACTCTTGTAGTTTTGGTCCCCAGGTCACCCACTAGCGAGACTCTTTGCATTCAGATGTTACCTGACTTGAGTATCTATAAAGTGTGCATGTGTGTGTGAGAGCGTGCATGCATGTGTGTGTGTGTGTGTGTGAGCGTACGTGCGTGTGTGTGTGTGTGTGTGTGTGATCATGCGTGCATGTGTGTGTGTGTGTACCTTGAGAAGTATATTAGTTACTTTTCTCACTGCTGTGACCAAATACCAGATAAGAAGAAATTTTAAAAGGAGGGCGAGCTTGTTCTGGCTCACAATTCAAGGGGTCTAGTTTCCATCATGGTGGAGAAGAGATGTCAGTTGGCTGGGAAGGCGTGGTGACAGGAACAGAAGGCCAGCTGGAGTAAAGAAGGGAAACATCATTTATTAAATCAATAAACCAAAATCCAGTTTCCTTGAAAAAAGAGGCAAATTATTATTAGCCACTTTATTCCAGGAGAAAAAAAAAACACAAATATATAAAACAAGAATAATAACAAGGAAATAAATAGGATACAGAAGAAGGTTTTAAAAGCACAAGAGACTAATTTGCAAATAAATATTGAAACACATTTGAAGTGCATAATTAGGAAAGAATCAGTTTTACTAAAATTAACCCCAGTAGAGACAACAAGCTTGAATAAACCAATTTACGTGGGAGAAATAGAGAACATTTTCAAGGAACTACCTTACAAAATGGTCTGGGCCCAATTGTTTTCTTGAGGGAATTTTATTAAACCTGTTGGACAAAAAGTCGTAATGCTGCATGAATTGTTTAAACACACACAAAAGAGAAACTAATCATTTTATGAACTATGTGTAATGTAGAACATTGAAACTTAAGCCTGATAAAGATGCTACACATTAAAATTAAAAATACACATTACTCTCACGTGGTAATATTGTGAATACTAGTACAGAATCATACAGTGATCAGATTGCATTAGCTCATTAATAATCAATGGAGCCAAGTTTGTGCCCAAGAATGCAAGGGTAGTTTGATACCAGGGTTACTTGGGTTGTGTGAAACAGAGTCTTACTCTTTAGCCCTGGCGAACCTCAAACTGAAGGTAACCCAGGCTGAATTCAGACTCCCAGCACTCCTCCTGCCTCAGCCTCCCGACTTCTGGGATTATAGACGTATACACCACACCGGGCCGGTTAAATGTATCCCAGATGACAGTCATAACCATGCAAATAATAAGTACAACTGACTTAGACTTCCGCTGAGGAGCTGGAAAGATGACTCAGTGGTTTAGGATGTTTGCCACTCTTGCAAAGGACCTAAATTCACTTTCCAGCACCCACATAGGCAGTTCCACAGTCTCCCGTAACTCCAGCTCCAGGAGAGTCAGTGCCCTCTTATGGTGTTCACATGTACTAACATGCATGTAGACATAGATACATTTAGACACACGCTTACAGAAAAATAAAATAAATCCTTTAAACTTTGTTTTATGTCGTGTGTGTGTGTGTGTGTGTGTGTGTGTGTGTGTGCTTACATGCATGTTCACATGTCCACATGCATGCCACAGTATGCCCGTTGAGATCGGAGATCAACATGAGGGAGTTGCTTCTCTCTTTCCACCATGTTAGTTCTGGAGATCAACCTTGGATCATCAAGCCTGACATGAAAGTGTCTTTCCCCATGAGCCATCTTTCAAATCCTGCAAGTGACATTTTAGACACTGTGCTCTCTCCCTCCCCCTCACCCGCTCTCTCTCATGTGTGTGTGTGTGTACTATTATATACACTACAACCAAGGAAACTACAGGTGTTCCTAATGTTTGCTTTCCATAATGTTGCAGAATTGTTTTAGGTATACGTATAGCTAAGCGAATGGCAACAGTGTTGATTTTTAGGGCACTGGTACAGGAAGAGACCTTGGTGGAGCAAGAGGAGGTGATAGGAGAAGTGCTAGGGCCAAATGGAGTTAGTGCTGTCAGAATGGCATTTCTAAAGTGCATGTCTGCATTCAGATCTCTTTTATCTATGTCTTCTACAAAGACACTGACGACCATTTCTACACTTGTCCCCTCTGCACGGATCTTGTATAACTTGCATGGATGGTTCTTACCAGGACTCGAGCAGGAAAATGGAATGAGCCAAGATAATTATAACAGTGCGAATGAGAAGAAAAGGGAAGGTGGGTCTAGGGCAAGGAGGAGGAGGAGAGAGCAAAGGGTTTATTTTTCCCTTTGCTTTTCTTTTATGGCGCTATGGATGAATCCTGGGGTGGGCCACATGCAAGGCAAGCACTCTGTCAACCAAAGCATATCCCCAGCTCCAGAGATGTCATTTTCTCAAACAGGTGAAACATCTCTACCATACACTGCACACACAGTTAGAAAGAAACTGACTACACAGCTTTACATTGCTCTGACAACAATCCTAGAGCATAGTCAACTCGGAGGAAGAAAGGTGTACATTTTCTGAGTCAAGAGGATTTGTCCTATGATTGCATGTGTTGAGCGACATGTCATGGTCAGGAGGTTGTGGTGGGAGCAGAGCTGCTCACCGTATTGCAGTAAATAGGACTCAAGAAATCTGGGGACAAAATATTTCCTCAAAGGCATGGCCCACGGACTTACTTCCTCTTACTAGCCTAAACCTCCAAATAGCACTACCACTTTAGTTGACTGAAACAATTCCTATCCTCAGCAGTAGGTCCTGGTGTCTCTTCACAATAATAAAACCCAAACTAAGACACCTGTTGTAAATAATATATACTTTAGTCATTTTATATATTTAACACAAAAGTGTTTCTCATCTTCATGCTTTTCAATCCAAGGAGTTTAGAATGCAACACTTTGGTAAAATATCCAGACTATTCCTTTATTGTTCTTGTTAACAATTCCCTAGGCCGTTGAAATAAATATACACAAATCACCAAAATTGCTACTGAAAATGGCAGTTAGTACAGACCCTACAGAAAGATGAATGAGGATATATCATAAACAATTAGACTCATGTGTAGTAACTTATATACAGTAGACAAAATCATTGGAAGTCCTAGGGTCGATGTGTTCATTGCTTTAGGGGTAGTGCAGTGGCACACAGATCTGTGCTCACCAACGTGTACATCTGAGGAGGGTGGATTTTACTGTCCCTTGGTATACCAAACTGTAAAAGACTGAATTTGGCTAACAGTCAAGAGCTTTGCCATTGGTAGCTTTCCATTTTTCTGTACCTCTACCTTCTTTGTGACTAAAGGGTTTGAGCAGTAGCAAGCTGGAGCCCACCCCCAGAGGAGCTCAAAATAGTCAAGTTTTTAACATTTATTTTTAATTTATATATTCATTTTACATCCCTATCGTAGCCCCCTCCCTCCTCTCCTCACAGCCCTTCAGTCCCACCCTCTTCCCCACCACCTTGTTATAAGAAAAAATGGAGTTGCCCCACCAACCCACCCCAGCACATCAAAGTCACATCAGGACTGAGCTTATCCTCATCCACTGAGGCCAGCCAAGGCAGCTCCATTAGGGAGAAGTGATGGAAAGCAGGCAACAGAGTCCATGTTATAGACAACACCCACTCAACTTACTAGGGGATCCACAGGAAGATCAAACTGCCCATTGGTTACACATGTGTAGGCGGCTTAGGTCCAGTCCATGCATGCTGTTTGGTTGGTGCTTCCATCTTTTTTCTTCCCTGTGGGTCTAGGTTAGTTGACTCTGTTGGTCTTCTGGTGGTGTTCTTGTCCCCTCCGAGTCCTTCTCTCCCTTTGTCCCTCTCTCCCTCCCTCCCTCCCTCCCTCCTCTTCCACAGGACTTCCCAAGCTCCTCCAATGCTTGGCTGTAAGTCTCAACAGCTAAGCTCTTGATTCAATAAGCTGCTGGGCAGGGCCTCTCAGAGAATGGTTAAATTAGGCTCCTGTCTGTAAACATGGTGGAGTATCATTGATGGTGTCAGGGGTTGGCTCTGTCCCATGGGGTGGGTCTCAGGTTGAGCTAGGTGTTAGTTGGCCATTACCTCAGTCTCTACTCTAGCTTTATCTCTACACACCGTGTAAGCAGAGTACATTTTGGGTCAAAAGCTTTGTAGGTAGATTGATGTTCCCCTTCCACCACTATAGGTACTGCTTGGCTAGAAAAAAATGGGGTACAGAGCTAAACAGAGAATTTTCAACAGAGGAATCTCAGATGGCCAAGAAACACTTGAAGAAATGCTCAATGTCCTTAGGCATCAGGGAAATGCAAATCAAAAGGACTCTGAGATTCCATCTTACACCCATCAGAAATGGCTAAGAGCAAAACCTCAAGTGACAGAACATGCTGGTAAGGATGTGGAGAAAGAGGAGCATTCCTCCATTGCCGGTGGGAGTGCAAACTTGTCTAACTACTTTGGAAATCAATCTGGTGCTTTCTTAGAAAATTAGAAATAGATCTAATTCAAGACCCAGCTATACAACTCCTGGGTATATACCCAAAAGATGCTCCACCTTACCACAAGGACATTTGCTCAACTATGTTCATAGCAGGTTTATTCATAATAGCCAGAAACTGGAAACAATCTAGATGTCCCTCAACTGAAGAATGGATAAAGAAAATATGGTAAATTTACACAATGGAATACTACTCGGCTATTAAAAACAAGGAAATCATGAAATTTGCAGGCAAATGAATGGTACTAGAAAGGATCATCCTGATCAAGGTAACCCAGACACAGAAAGACACACATGGTATGTACTCACTTATAAGCAGACATTGAGTTTTAATTAACAAGAATTTTGTGAGCCTGTTGTCAGACTCACCAGTTGCCAAAAGTTAAATTACCTAAGTGTACACTTAACTGTATTATATGCAGAGATCACCCCTTCTGGTGTTTATCCTAAGATTTTCAGTTTTCCCTACTTTAGCAGTGTTAGCACGTTGTGCTGTGATGATTTGCACACTTAGGCAGTGTAGCCCAGTAAGTGTTCAGCACTTGCTCTGAGGCCACCATCCACCCTCTGCCCTGGGCTTCCTGTTGGGTCCAGGGTAGAGGTGGGCAATGCAACCCTCAGGTTCCATCCTAAATCATCTCCATGACAAAATGGGCTTGCAAATTCTCCTAGCCCAAATCAGTGGGGCTGTGGAGGTTTGGGAGAGGGCGGAGGTACGCTCTGGATTCCAGTCTTCACGCATACAATCAGGCATTGTGTGGCATTGGATGTAGTCACATAGGTTTCAACTGAGCAGTATTCATCTTATAATAAGTGAGGGCTGGTGAAGGAGACTGTCTCTAACATGAATGAAGCTGTCTCCATTGTTTTTGATTAAAACAAGTTCAGGAATTAAGATGTTAAATGCATATCGCTTTGGAACCAAAATCACCCCATGTAAGAAGCACTCAAATGCTTTGGATTGCCATTCTGAGGGTACTAATTCCTTTAAGGACGCGTTCCACACTGGCTGGTCTCAAAGTTGCATAGTGAGTAGGAGCTTCTCTGCCATGTGCTTTAGAGCAGTGCCTGGATGCCTGTCACCGCAGCTGTCAACACAGCCTCCCTCCTCTATTCAGTAGCATGAGTCTGCTCCCCAGCTTGCCCAGGCTGGCTTCTTGCAGACCATTTGCCATGGACTCAGCAGAGAATGCTCCCACTGACCTCTAGGAAAGGTCCAGGCAGGACTCAGGGTGAGGCCTCTAGCTGAGAACCAGTGGAAGGCTTACCGTGTGCAAGAGAAGGCTGTGTGGTTGCTCTTCAGCCCTCACTGACTCTTCTTCCGGCCTGCATCTCTTGCCCTTCCTTCTTGGTGATAGGCTCCTGTTTCCAGTTCAGAAAAAGAACATGGCTTCCTGAGAGACTGGCTTTGCCGGCACTGGCCACAAGCACCTACCCTCCAACATCACTGAGAAACGATGGTGTGTGGAGTGATCGCTTGGGGTGGGGGGAGCGTTCTCCCCACACAGAAGAACAAGCAAGTGCAGCCAGCCTCTCTTCAGAGCTGCTCTGTGTGAAGGGCCTTGTGGAAGGGGCTCAGATCCACAGGATGATACAGTGAGAGAGATATGGTGGCATCAGACTCTACACGTTAGACAGAGCCTGCAGCTGGAGTTAGTCTGTTTAATAAAAAAAAAAAACCATTTGATAATTATAATCACTTTTAAATTGGTGAATTGATTCTCTTAAATAAAGACATCATTATGAAAGACTATTCTGAAGGAAAGAGCGCATGAGGAAATGAAATCTTCTATCTCATTGGGAGTTTCTTGGTAAATATGCCAACAGATGCATTAAATTAAGATCGTGGAAGCAAAATTATCTCTTCCTTCAGTATTTAAGCACAGAGGGTGCGTTTCATATAGTATACAGAACCGAGAGGAACACTCTAGAGCAACTGAGCGGAGGAGGGTTGTGTGTCTTCCACGTCCAGGTCAGCCTGTCACTGAGGGGAGTCAGGACAAAACCTCAAGTAGGAACCTGAAGCAGAAAACATGGGAGAAGACGGCTCACTGGATTGCTTGTGTTCAGGCTTCTTCCTTTCTTTTTGTGTATGTATATACATAAGTAAATGTATGCCTTCGTGGGTTTCTGTGGTGCACATGCGTGCAGATGTCCTCAGAGGCCAGAATGTGTCAGATACCCCAGAGCTGGAGTTACAGGTGATTGTGAGACATTTGACGTAGGTGCTATGAACAGAACCTGGGTCAACTGGAAGAAGAGGAAGCACTTTAGTCAGCTTTCTCTTTATACATCCCAGGACCACTTTCCTAGAGTGGATCTTTCTATATGAATCATCAAGACAGGCCTCCCCAGACATGCCCACAGACCAGTCTGAAATAGGCAATTCCTCAGCTGAGACTTCTCTCAGATGACTCTAGGCTCTGTCAAGGTGACCAAGAAAGAACCCAAACAGGTGAGGTTTTTTATTTTAAAAAAAAAAAAAAATCAGAGATGTTAATTAGAATCGATGAGGTCTGTATTTGGGTAAGTCACTGTTTTCTAAGTAGCTAAGTTGGGGGCCTGAGACCCCTTGTCTGTGTGTTAGTGATGATAGCCTGAGGGGAGGTGATTGGCTGGTTCTTCAGGCTTTGTCATGAGAAGCAGGCAATGGTGACATGGTCCTTCATGCCAGACAGGCAGGCTCACTTGTGTTTAAACAAACTCAGCCGACTGTGATTTTGTTTGAGCTTCTGGCATGTTCTCTGTGCCCACGCCTTGGAGTCCAACTTTGTTGTTTTCCTCACAATGTATAGGATAGAATCTAAGCACACTAGGCTGGTGCTCTGCACCGTCTCTGCTGACTGCAGGTCATCTACTTGTCTTCAGGGTTGACTAGAGTTGGCTTGTGCCGTCACATGCTCAGTCTGCCTAGCTCTCAACCTGAGAACCAGCAAATCCCCATTTTCCTGTCCTTCTGGACTGCAGAGAGTAGCCAGCTGTGGGGCTTTGAGGCCAGGCCTCGTGTCCATTTCTCTGAAAGGGGACCATGGTGTTCCTGAGAGGACCCATGGTAAATTTAGATGCATTTGCTGTCTGGAGGTCATTATTGGAATTTCAGCATCAGACTGTGAGGTCATAAAGCTGCCTTGACAGGCTGTGAATACCAAGCCTGCCTTAACCATGAAAGTGCCTAGCATCCTACTTAATTAAGCCCCTGAAACACTCCTCTCCTCCCTTTCAGGGAGCTGGGTGTAAAACTCGAAGGAGGCACAAGGGAAGGACACATCGCAGCCCCATATAGCAAGCCATCATTTCTAATTCTGAGTAGAAAGAAAAGGGCTACGGGTTACTAGCTAGAGACCTGGCATCGCAAAGTTCAAAAGGAAGCCACTGTCCCTGCCATTGCCTTGCTTGCTTTTTAATTGCTGTAGTTGTGAGAACCTGAGAGGATTGCTATCAGAGGATGCTTCCAGAAGGCCCTGCTGCCTGGCCTGCTCCCTTCTTGGAGCAGGAACACGTGCACCAACCATGCCATGTATGGGAGGCAGCACAGTGTCCATGCTTGGCCAGTCTTGTTCAGCTGATCATGCCGCATGACAGGGCCACACGTTGCCTCCAGTTAAAAGACACTTCACGTACCAAAGAAGCATTTTTCAAAGGCTGCAGATTATCAGTCGAGGCACCAGGAGACAAAGAAAAGTATTTATCCTGAAACCTAAAATGTTTGTAAAACTGTACTCAAATGTTCAGGCCTAGAGGGAATCCATTGCCTATTGCTTTAATGTCACCTGTGGGATAAAACAGTAGATCCACCATGTTTTGTGCAGTATGTCCCTAATATATTTGACTCAAATCCACAATTGACTGTTGTTAAAATGAAATGCAACCTCTTCTTCAGTACAAAGGCAATGTTGGTCATTAGTTTTAATATCACCAGTCATCAGATTGGATTGATGCATTCTTCTTTTTTTTTTTTTTTTTTTTTTTAAGCAAACTTACTGATTAAATTTTACCCTTGGATATATCTAGTTCCCAAACTTTAAGATGCCCCGGTTGGTTTGGGGATTCTAAAGCAGAACAATCCGGGACCTCTATGACAGACCCCAGGGCGACTGTTTCAGACCTGTAATTCCAAGTACCCAGGAACCTGAGACTTGAGGACTGTAAATTCCAAACCAGCCTGGGCAGCTTAGTGAGACCCTGACTCAAAATTAAAGAGAGAGGGAGGGAGGAAGGAAGGAAGGCAAGGAGGCAGGGAGGGAGGTTTGAGATTGATGGTAGACTCATTTTCTTACATGCACAAAGCCCTGATTCAATCTCCACCATCAACAAAAACCATTGACCCTCTCTGGGTCAGAGGGCAGAGTGTTATTAAGCCGTGGCATCTCAAACTGTGTTATGACAACAGACTCATTTCCACCTTGAATGTTATAGACATCATATGTGACTTTAGAGGCCGGTGGGTTCTATTTGAGAACTGTGAGTGTTTTTATAGAACTTTACAATTATAAAGATGACCAAAACATTTCGAAGGCATAATCTTCTAAGTACTGACAGTCCTAATGAAGCCAAGCCATGTCCTGGGAGTTCAGCGCTAGGAGGGACTGTGATACATTTTGTTGCTGTTGGCTATCATGCTTTTAGCAAATGCATCCACAGTGCTTTCATCCCAGAATGAAAGACTTTTAGCCTTTCCAGTATTGGCGCCCTGAGGATGTGCAACCATGTAACATTCTCCCATAGTATTGACAGGAAATGGTTAGGCCTAAGAATAAAGCCTGCATTTACCAACTTTTCTGTTGCTATGATAAAAATGTCATGAGCCAAGGTAATTTTGGCTCAGGGTTCTAGGATAGAGTTCACAGTGGCAGAGATGGCATGGCAGCAGGAAGGCATTGTAAATGGCAGGGGAGAGAGCTGGTTCCTCACATCTGTATACAAAAATAATGTGAAGTTTCAAACCCAGCACAAAGGGCTGAGGTATCTACTTAACATATAAAAGCAGACCTGGCCTCCATGTTCTCCCAGCATTCCTCAGTCCCAACCTGTTACAGGGTATGGCTGGCATACCCTGCCCTCTACCCTGAACTCTCCAGCCCAGGGTCTGGGCTGCCCTTCTCTCCCAGAGGCTCTTTTCTATATAATCCGAACACTTTGGTCACCTGCCATTTTTGTGCCTTTGTCCTCTTGGCTGCTGCACCTGGTCCCCCTCTCTCCCTGCTCACTTTCTTTCTCCCTCTCCTCACATGACCCATCTCACTCAGGGTCATGTCCACTCTCCCAAGATGCCTCTGTCTCTGGCTCTGCTCTCCCACATACGTATAATAAACTTTCTCCTCCACCAAAGCTAGGAGCAGGCATGTTCTTACCTTGCCTTCCCCCCCCCCCTTATATATTTATTTAATCACTTGACAGCCAGATCCCAGCCCCCTCCCTCTTCTCCTCCCAGTCCCACTTTTATGCCCCTCCCCCACTCCCACCCCCTCCTTCTTAGAGAAGGAAAAGCCCTCAGAGGGTACCAACACACTCTGGCATCTCAAGTCAAAACAGGCCTAAAGGTATCCTCTCCCACTGAGGCCTGAAATTGCAGCCCAGCTAGGGGAAAAGAACCCAAAGGCAGGCAAGAGAGTGAGAGGCAGCACCTACTCCCATTTTTAGGGGACTCACATGATGACAAAGCTGCACATCTGCTACATATGCGTAGGGGGCCTAGGTCTGGCTCATGCATGCTCTTTGGTTGGTGGTTCAGTCTCTGTGAACTCCCATGAGCCCAGGTTCGTTTATTCAGTAGGTCTTCTCATGGTGTCCTTGTCCCTCCAGATTCCTCTCTCTTTCCTCCTGCCCTTCCCCAAGCTTGACCTCTTGTTTGGCTGTGATTCTCTGCATCTGTTTCCACCAGCTGCTGGATGAAGCCTCTCAGAAGATAGTTTTGCTAGGGACCTGTCTTTGGTTTGCCATTCCCTCAATCTCTGCTCCAAATGGCAGCCTACAGAATGGGAAAAAATTTTTTCACCAACCCTACATCTGACAAAGGGCTAATATCCACAATATATAAAGAACTCAAGAAATTAGACACTGACAAACCAAATAACTCAATTTTTAAAATGGGGACAAAGCTAAACAGAATTCTCCACAGAGGGATCTCGAATGGCTGAGAAACACTTAAAGAAATGCTCAGCATCCTTAGTCATCAGGGGAATGCAAATCAATGACTCTGAGACTCCATGTTACACCAATCAGAATGGCTAAGATCAAAAACTCAAGTGACAGCACATGCTGGCAAGGATGTGGAGAAAGGAGAACACTCCTCCACCACTGGTGGGAGTGCAAACTTATACAAGCACTGTGGAAACCAATCTGGAGGGTTCTCAGAAAATTGGAAACAGATCTACCTCAAGACCCAGCCATACCACTCCTGGACATATCCCGGAAAGATGCTCCACCATACAACAAGGACACTTGCTCAGCTGTGTTTATAGCAGCTTTATTCATAATTGCTGGAAACTGGAAACAACCTAGATGTTCATCAACTGAAGAATGGATAAATAAAACACAGTGCATTTACACAATGGAATACTACTTAGCTACTTTTTAAAAAATCATGCAATTTGCACACAAATGAATGGAACTAGGAAAGATCATACTTAGTGAGGTAACCCAGACCCAGAAAGACATGCATAGTATGTACTCAGTTATAAGTGGATATTAGCCATAAAGTCCAGGACCCAAAGAAGCTAAGGGAGGCCCATGGGAGGATGCATGAATCTCACTCAGAAGAAACAATAAAATAGACATCTGAAGTAGATGGAGGGAGGGCACTGGGGTAGGGAGGGTAACAGGGGTGAGGACTATGTGTAGAGAGAGCAGGGGTGGGGTGGGGGAGGACTGGGATAGAGAATGGAAATTGATGGGTGCACATCTCTGGGACAGGGGAGGCTTTGAGAATCTGGACGTGACCCTAGATGAGACTGGAGGTGGCAGGCAAAGGGAGGTGTGTTAAGGAGCCTAAAGTCACTTACCTCCTGTAGCCAGGTGGGACTTCCAGTGGAGGGAGGAGGACACCAACCCACCCATAAAACCTTTGACCCAGAAGTTGTCTTGCCTTTCCTTTTGTTTTTATTTATTTTTTTTCCCCATTCACATAGAAAGCAGAACAAAAGAACAGCAAAGAAGAAGAGGCTAATAACCTTCAAAGCCCAAGGCTAATAACCTTCAAAGCCCACCCTCCCCCCCCCCCCCCCCCCGTGACATACTTCCTCCAGTAAGGCCCCACCTCCTAAAGATTCCATAACCTCCCCAAACAGCGCCCCCTTCTGGACACCACGTGCTCAGAAAGTGAACCGATGCTGGACATTGTTTCTTTCTTTCTTTTATTCATGTATTTACTTATTCACTGTATATCCTCCCTCTTCCCTCATCCCCCCCCCCTGCTATTCCTCAGAAAAGGGGAGCCCCCAGTCATCAAGTTGCATTAGGACTGAGTACAGCCTCTTCCCCTGTGGCCTGACAAGGCAGTCCTGCCAGGGAGAAGTGATAGAAAAACAAGGCAACAGAGTCAGACCTAAGGAGACTGGGACAAGAGGGCAGAGGGCCTTCAGAGAAAAGAGAAACTGTGGGAGGGGGAATCTCAGTGACAAGCTGGTGACCTAAGTCAGGGTAGGCTTCTGAGAGGATATGAAGAGGACCCCAGCTGAGACTTCTAGTAGCGGGGTCCATGGAGACTGAGGAGGGCACCCTCTAACTAGACAAGACTCCTAGTGGAGGGAGAACACCAACCCACCCACAAAAAACGTTGACCCAAAATTTGCCCTGCGTACAAGACATGCAGAGATAAAGATAGAGCGGAGATTGAAGGAATGTCCAACCAATGCCTGTCCTCGACCCAATACTAAGGAAGAGAGCCAAACCGTGACACTATTAAATGATACTCTGCTCTGCTTGCAGACAGGAGCCTAGCAGAGTTGTCCTCTGAGAGGCTCCACCCCGCAGCACTTTGAAGCAGATGCTGAGACTCACAACCAAACAGTGAGTGAAGCGTAGAGAGTCTTGTGGGAAAGTGAGGGTAAGAATAGAAGGACCTAAAGGTGACAGGAGCTTCACAAGAAAACCAACAGAGCCAACTAATCGAGGACCATGCATGGACTGGACCTAGGCCCCCACACAGATGTAGCTGATGGGCAGCTAAGCTTCATGTGGGTCATTGTTGCTTTCAAACCACAGCCAAACCCAGTGCCTTGCATGTTAGAGTAAAAAGTTTGTACCATGCAGCACGATCATTGCAGAGGACTCCTGCATAGGGAAGAAAAATATGACAAAGTGTATTTTTCCCGAAATCACAGTGGCCACACAAATAGCTTCTCTCTCCATTATATCATCCTGACCCCACCCTACATGTGTGTGATTCAAAAGGCTGGCATACAGTGGCTTTGGGCTACAGTGTGCCTTGGGGACAAGATGGCATTGACCTGCAGAGCCTGATACCCACTCTCGTGTTCTGTTGGTCTGTGACAGCCATCCCATTCCACTGTAATACACAGAGGAACATCTTTAAGTCTGTGATGTGTACATGCTAAATAGAATTCCACTAAGGTTGGTGGGTTGTGTGTGCACATGGAGGGGAGCTGAGATGAACCAGTTAAATCCTGCTGCACACCAGCCAGACTTAGTCAGCATGGGGCCTGCAGGCATTATGTAGGAACCAGCGATGGGTTAGTTTTAGATTCCCCCACCCAAGACATCAGGCATGAACAGAGGGGTCAGCCCTCCAGTGCACCAGTGTCTGCTGTCTCTTGAACATGTAGACACCCTGTCACAGGAGACGGGAAAAGCAGAGTACTAATAAGAAACTTGTTCTCATAGTTTCCTCTGCTGAGCAAAGCTAAAGAGGCTGCCTTGAGCAGCTGTGTGGAAAGATTTTTGTCCCTAACACCAGTGACAAGGCATGGGGAGGATACCAGTGAGGCGTCTTTCTGGGCCCTTCAGGCAGGACTAGTAGTCAATTAGAACAGTAGCTGGCTTTGTCCTGTGTGTTTCCCAGCTGATATCCGAGTGCCACCCTCCACTCCAGCTTGGGTGTAGCAACAAGCATTCCCCCTAGGTGAGGCCGAGGTTGTTTCCTTGCTGGGTGATGTGGTGGCTCTGCTCAGAAATGAAGCCATCTGCCTGTGAGGGGGCAGTGTGACCTGGAAGGCTGGTTGCTGCTCCTGCCTTGACTATTGACCTTTCTTTTTTTTTTTTTAATCACTTTTTTTTATTAATTTATTCTTGTTACATCTCAATGTATATCCCATCCCTTGTATCCTCCCATTCCTCCCTCCCCCCCCCCCATTTTCCCATTATTCCCCTCCCCTATGACTGTTCCTGAGGGGGATTACCTCCCCCTGTATATGCTCATAGAGTATCAAGTCTCTTCTTGGCAACCTGAGGGAAGGACTATTGACCTTTCATCTGTTCATTTTTTGGTGTGTGTTTTTTCCCTCACCATCTCACGGTGGCCTTTTGTGTTTTGTGGTCTTTCACCACAGGACTCAAGCAAATCAAGCAAGCATCTTCCCTCCGGTGCCTCCATACCCAGCCCTCTTCAAACTGTAGACACTCTGTCCTGGAATCTGAAATGTCCTGGCTGCTTCCACCTCAAACTCTCTTAACTAGTCCTATGGGGATCACACACATACACAGACACTCGCATGCATGTGTGCATGCACATGCACATGCACACACACTTTGTGAAGTACCCTTGGCCTTCACTCACCAGTGCAGGAACCTGGATGGCGTTCCCTACCCGCCTCCCCAGTGTGCCCTCCCACATGGCAGGGCCACTGTCTGCAAGGTTTGTTGCCATATACTCCACTGGACATGATCTGTGGGGTCCCCACTGCTGCCCAGTGACTAGCAAGGAAGTGTGAGTCACTGGCATGTTGATGGCGGTCTTTGAACTGAATTCCTATCCTAGGCTCTATGACTGTTTTGTGTTCAGGGTCCCCACAGGCAGTTACATCAGCCTCACCTGAGTGCTCACTTCCGTCTCCACACTGGAGGTGGCCACCATGAAGATCAAATGTTTGTCAGTGTGGTGTCCTCTGTGTCCCCTTGCTCATGCAGCACAGCTACATATTAACATTTTCTTGACATCTGTGCGAGACCATAGTGTTGAACATAGTCCTGTGAACCGGTAATGTGAATTGTCTTCTAAATACCATTATGACAAGAGGAGAGTTTTTACTGAAATCTGGTTTCATTGCAAGACCACAGAAGTATGTCAAGCCCCTGGCCCCATGGAGATAGAACATCCTGAAGAACTACAAGGTGAGGTGACAAAGCTGCCGCCAGACAGCAGATGCCACCGTTCCACTCTGAGGAATGTTAGCCATCCAGAGAATTTGCCCGAGTCAAAGTCTAATCGGATCTTTAAACCTCATTGTTTAAAAACAAACAAAGAAAGAAAGCAAAAAAAATCTTCTTCCAAACATTGCCCTTAAGGAGAGCTTGTACACAGAGGGTGAGCATAGACCCCAGAGAGTGGAGATGCTTTAAGACCCTATGTACATCTAAAGACTGGTTTCCAATGAATGCTTGGAACTCAGCAGGAAGAACGTAAAATAAGCAAAATTATTCCAACACACACCTCGACAAAGAGGATTAAACATGGTGGTAAACAGGCATGTACAAACCGTAGCCTCATTTGTGACCACAGAGCCACCCCCAAAGAGCAGGCTGCCCTTTCTTATGACATGAACTTTCCTATCTCCTATGGCCCTGCATCTCTGGTTGTATGGTAGCCTAGAAGCAAAGACATAATACTTTTAAAAGGCACAATAGGAAGCATTGAACCATTGATACATGCAGCATCGTCAACTCCATTATACTGAGAGAGGGGAGCCTGTAGTAGCAGTCATGGCTTCATTTATGTCAAATTTGCAAACTAACAAGTTTGTGGTGATGGAGAAGAGATGGTGGTTTGCAGTGACTGAGCTAAGACAGGAGTACCATGGACAGGAAGAGCAAGTGGCTACTTGGATTGGAGAGTTCTGTATCCTGCCTGGGTTGTGTGTATATGAGCCTAAAATGTAATAAAATCTCTTTTAAGGGGGGAACTATTTTACGTTTATAAGCAAAGAAACATTTTAAGAAGATACATAATTTATTGATCTCTGTTATGGCAATGTCCACTTCCTAGTTTTGCCGGCATGCTGTAGAGCCGGGAGAACTTTGCATTTTGGGAAACAGAATGACAGAGCTGAGAGCTGTGTCTATTGTCAGACTTTCTTGTGTCTCTTAAATAGCAATGGCTTTGAAAAATCTTTCTTTCTGCATGTCAGTCCATTATTCAAAGGAGGGGTGGATGATGGAGAAATGGCCCAGGGGTTAAAGGTACCTGTGGCTCATGCAGAGGACACAGGTTCAGTTCCCGATACCCGCATCATGGCTCAGAGCCATCCTTAACTCCAGATCTGATGCCCTCTCTGATTTCCTCAGGCACAAGACACACATGTGGTAAGCATACATGCATGCAGGCAAAACGATCATACAGATAAAAGGGGGAAGCAGTCTGGGCTCTCGCTGTGTCTTTTGGGAAAGGTTCCCCAGGTGTATGCCTTGCAGTTGCTGTAGGCAGGTGTAGTTCTGGTAACAACAGCAAATTCCAATGGCAGAGGGTGGTTTTTTTTGGTGCAGTAGAGGAAGAAAAGAAACACTTAGGCTAGAAACACATGCTCTATACTCACCACTGTTCCTTTGCTTATTGCATGATTAGCCTCCATGCTTAAAGGACTTGAATTTTTGGCCCAGAGCAGCCAAAAGTTAAATGGCTAAGTGACCATCAGACTTGCATGTGCCTGGCCACCCTTAACACTGAGCAGATTTGAACTATGGAGAGTCCTCCTGACATTGATCACATTTGAAACTGTGCTTTCTTAATTCAGCTGGTTATTGACAGTAATATATTTTAACTCAAGGATGTGTCCATTCGGTGCATATTGACTCGGCTTGTTAGAGTGTTCACGGTACATGTGAGCATTGGATTTCCTGTCATGGTGACTTACGGCAGGAGGACAGCGGTGAGTGATTCCTGCCAGTCAAGAACTTTCACTGGAGCCCACTTGAATGGTAATAACCTGCTCCTGTAATTGCTGTGGAAAAGGAAAATCCTCCTGAGGTTTTACATCTAATCATTTATTTATAAATCCGTAGATGGCAGTCTGCAGAAGATGCATCGGGGGTCAACTTTGTGCTCAAAACAGTTGCCTGATGTTTACATTTCACAGTGTATTTTTTTTTAACAGTACCTCCAGCCCCCATGATCACAAAAGGACCCCAGCTTGCCGGTAGCTGCTCCGTGCCACATCTCGTGGCCCAGGCACTTCATTACCAGCGCTAGGCAGAGGCCGGTCCCCTCTGTATTAGCTGAAATATGCATGTTTTTCCATCTCATTAATTCAGCCTACATACAATTAATTTTTGCCTATTAATAAACCCCTTGGTGTTAGTGACAGCTATCTAGATCACTTCACCTAGTGTGGAAAGCAAAACTGTTCCTATGGTTTCTGCCCCTTTGCTGCATTTTTATTGTTGGGTTGGCGGGTTCGAGTGCATAAATCAAACTTGGCAAGGAAATGAAGGTTCTGGGGAATCTCAACTTGCCCTGGCCCATGATGAGTCCTACGAAACACCCATCCGCTCCACTTCCATCTGGGGTCAGTGGGAAGGTAACAAGGCCATCTTAGTGCATGGGGGAGTGTGTGGGAGACTGGCATGGGAGAGAAAGGAACTTTCCTCTTGTGCAGCCTAAAGCCTCACCTGGTTTGAGCAACCTCTAAGAGGATCTGTTCTGTTTTCAGACCTCAGTCTTATTTCGTTATTGTTTAATTAGCATGCAAAGGATGTTTCCCTTAAGACGTGCTCCCACGCACTTAGTTTATCCGGCTAGACATCTCTGCCTTTTCCTTGCCCCACCCCATCTTCGTATGACACTTTCTGATGCAGGGACAGGCAAGAACATTCCAGTCAGATCCCCAGTAGCTCAGAAAGTGGCCCCCAAATTTGACAGGTTGGGTTATATGAAATTAAGAAGCATCTGCCTAGCAAAAGAAACTACCAGCAGAGAAAACAGAGAGCCTACAGAGTGGGAGGAAACCTTGCCAGCTGTACTTCAGACAAGGGTTTAATATCTGAACACATAAAGGATGTGGAAATTAAGCACACATGCAAAAACCCAAACTGCAAGTCAGTAAGTGAACTAAACAGATAATTCTCAAAAAATGAAAGGGGATCAGTGTTTTGTCTTGTCTTTTTTTTTTTTAAATGTTTGACATCATTAGCCATCAAGGAAATGCAAATTAAAACTATTTGGGATGCCATTTTACCAAAGTCAGGATGTCTGTCATCAAGAAAACAAATGACAGCGAATGCTGGCAAGGATGGAGAGAGAAGAACCTGATGCGCTGTTGCTGGGATGTAAACTGCTGTAGTCACTATGGAAACCAGTGCTCTCAAAGTTAAAAGTCAAACTGCCATGTGACCCAATGCCCCACTCTTTGGTATATGCCTGAGGGACTCTTAAGTCGACACCCCATAGAGATACTTGCACCCCATGTTTACTGTGTTGTCCACAGTCCCTGAGACATGGAACTAGCTTAACCATCCGAAGTGTCTCAATTCAAACAGCTAACACCTGGTGACCAGGTGTAAGGGAAGGCGGGACATCTCAATGGAGCCTTGAGATTGAAATAAGACACCACCATGTCCAGAGTTTCCACAGACAAAATAGTCCCCAGACCTTTGGAATAGATCTTTCCATAGAGAATGTCTCAGGGGCCCCAGATAATCAACCCTAAATGTGTAATCCTATGCAGATGCTAAGAGATCATAGGGGATTTGCCTGGATTTGTAGGAGAGTAAAACTCATAGCAAGGGTCATCTTGGAATCCCAATGGCAAGCTCCTGGCGAGGGAACTGCCTACTGGATATGGAGATTGAGTTCCATGGTGGTGAAATCATATGTGGGAAAAGCTGTAGTATACCAGTTCTGGTAAGCCTGGAAACAATGTTTCCAGAACATTCTGTGAGATGTAGCCAGGGTCCTTGATGAATGAAATTGAAGATATATATGTGTGGGCGGGGGGGGGGGGTGTAATATACATAATGATTAAGTTTGCCAACTTTCAGAATATACTAGATATTGAGTTATAATGATTAAGAAAAGGTCTCAGCCATAACAGGAGTCTGTGATGAACTGAGTTAGGCTGTTCCATCTTGACAATTAGCTACAAGCCCTTGTCGAATCTGCTGATTCCAGTCTCTAGCTTGAGTAGCCTTGCTGGTTCCTCCCAGCCCTGCCTTGTGCCCAGCCAGCCCAAGCTCTGCAGAGAGCCACCCCTGGCTTCCCACGACTGCATCACGCCTCCAACTGTAACCTGTTCCCCTCAATCCCTCTTCACTCATCTTCCCTAGGGGACCCCCACTGCCTCTTCAACATGCGTGCCTGGAGGGGACAGGGTCCTGGCACATGCTGGTGCCTCCCTCCCCAAACTTTTTCCACTCATGCTGTTTCCCCACTGTGGCCATTTATGCTATGTGCCAAGGATTCGTAAAGTGAGTTTTTTAAATTGAAGCCTTTCAAATTCCCATCTGCGCTTTGAACCCTTTCAAGAGCCCATGACAACGAGACCTTATCACCTGCCATGAGTGGCCTCTTAAGAACCCATTCCTGGAAATGAGCACAAAGATGTACTGTTGGGTGAGGCTTTCGCTGCCTGCACACAATTGAATCAGAGACCCTTCTACTTCCGCTCTTCTTTATGCAGGGTCATATTTAGCCCTCCCCTGCTTGAAGGGCTGGCCCATAAACCTTTTCTTCCCCCTTGCTCTTGATTATTCTTAAGTTGAAGACAATGCACAGTGGCAGATGTGCTTAGCAACCATACGCCATCTACTTGACACTGCGTGTTCATGTCAATTATAAGGAAAATGGCTCCTCTGGCTTCAGAGGTTTATTTAAAATCTCTTCGAAGAAAATTAGCAGCTCTTCCAACTTAACATCTGAGGAAATGGAAGCAGACACTGGCAGACACGCCCTGGAGAGTGGGCAGAAGCAAGTCTCTGCCTTCGTTGATAAACTGAGTCAGCAAAAACAAGGTTCTATGCCTGCACCTCAGATCCCAGGGCACTGTCGAGAGCAACCACCAGGAAGATGGAGGGCAAGGAAAGCCTGAGGCCACCAGTAGGTGAGGGGTTTGTTCCAGACTGGAAATGTCTGCTCCGGGGTTAGAGTGCCTGCCTAGCATGCATGGAGCCCTGAGTGCCTCACGAACAAGGGGTGCTGTTGAGCCCAGCTCTTGAGAGGGGGCGGCAGGCTGGTATTTTCTGTATGCCTGATATTGGTGAGATCTCAGGGAGCAATGTCAGGAGACAGGAGCAATGTTTGTGAAGGGCAAGATAAAGAAAGACGGAGGAAGCACTGGCTGGTTAGCAGCCACGCTCGTGCCGGCATGTGCTGTCCACCCAGTCCCGACTAGGCCAAAGATTACTCTGCCAAACTGTCTTGGTCTTGGCCTCAGCACAGGCACTACAGTAAGGTGAGGAGGAGAGCTGTCGGCTCAGTGTCACCCTGGCTCTAGGCCTCTGGGCCTTGAGTGTTTTGATTCGTTGTTTGTCTGAGTGTGAGCACACGTGTCCTATGTGCAGGTGCCTGTGTGTCTGGAGGTTAGAGCAGGAAACCTCAGGTACTGCTCCTCAGATGACATTCACCTTGACTTTTAAAACAGGGTCCCTCCCTGGCTTGGAGGACACCATAGTCTAGCTTGTCTGGCCAGCAAGCCCAGGAGGCCACCTGTCTCTACTTACTCAACACTGACATTACAGGTGCTGTCACTGTGCAAGCTTTTTTTTTTTTTTCCTACTATGGGTGCAAGTACTTTACTGATGGAGCGAGCTGTCACCATGGCCCTCTTTTTTCTTAAAAAAAAAAAATCATTTTAAGAATTATTTCTTTTTGACCCATTGTTATATATTTCTTTCACACACACACACACCCCGCCCCCGACATGGGATTTCTCTGTGTAGCCTTGGCCCTTGGCTGTCCTGGACTCACTTTGTAGACCAGGCTGGCCTGGTCTACAAATCATCTGCCTCTGCTTCCCTGAGTGCTGGGATTACAAGAATGCACCACCACACCCAGCTAAATCATTCTTTTATTATTTGTGGGGTGTTTTGTTTTTTTTTTTTTTTTATTTTCCATCATAAAATATTTAATGAAAAGAACAACCAGGGCAAATATATTTTCATAAACTCCAGATTCAACTCCACCCTCATTTCTGGTTTGATTTTTGGGGAAAAAATAGTTTGTTTAATCATATGCATAATTAGCAGGAAGACATCTCAAAGTAGAGAAAAGGGCCTGAGGACCAGGAGAATGGGAACTTGTAAGTCATATTCTCTCTCTCTCTCTCTCTCTCTCTCTCTCTCTCTCTCTCTCTCTCTCTCTCTCTCTCTCTCTCTCTCTCTCTCTCTCTCTCTCGTGTGTGTGTGTGTGTGTGTGTGTGTGTGTGTGTGTGTGTGTGTGTAGGGAGGCCATAGGGCAACATCAGGTGCCTTTCTCCCTTGCTTTCTACCTTTAAACAACAACAACAAGATGTCTCATTGAACCTGCACCTGGAACTCAGTGGTTTGACCAGACTGACCAGCAAGGAGCAAGGCCCAGGGACCCTCCTCTCGCTGGCTCCCCAGCTCTGGGATTGCAGAGATGAAGTACTGCACCTCGCTTGGACAGGGGCACTTGGGCTCCAGCTCAGGTCCACACAAAAGTGCAGCAGGCACTTTACTGAGCATATCTCTTGGCTGACACGGGCACACACCCTTCTACAGCTTTTGTTTGCTTTCTGTGACATTGCTGCTCTCTTGGAGACTTCGTGCTTGTCAGCAGAGGACCACGTGTGTTGGAGGAGTTGAAGAGATTCTTGGCTCGGCTCACGGTCATACTCCGGGCAGTTAGTAGGACTTGGCAAATGCGATCTTGGTGCTTTGACCTTCTGGTGATTTCTGTGCCAAACCAACAAAGCAATGCCCAGGAGAAGACAGATGACAGGCCAAGAGCCATCTGAAGCCGTGCAATATTTTAAATTAATTTGGCCCTATAGGATGGAATAGGGAGGAGATATGAAAACTAAATCTTTATGACTCATCCAGCCAGGTCTTGAGTTCATGAATTTCTGTTGACTCTCAGACTCTGGGTGGGACTAAAACTACCCTTATGTCGATACAATATGACTCAGACTGTCAGGTCTTGATGTTTCAAGTTTTAATCAAAACTGGGAGATGGATAGTAAACACTCGATCAGAAGCACTGACGTTCATGGCAGGTTGACTTGCCTGAGCTCAGTCCATCTTGGTTTAGAAGGTCGATGATGAGGCTTTCTGAGAATGCATGAGGAAGTCATCTGAAAACCCTGAGACTAACAGGAATACAGCCTGGCCACAGAATGCATCCGAATGCTTAGAGTCATCACTCCCACTGCTCGCTTTACGTATGCCCACTCCTGGCTCTCTGCCTTCATCTCTCTTCGTCTTGAAGTTTTCATTTCCTCATTGACAACCCACCAAAGGCTCTGAGTACCTTGCGACATACACTGGTGGCAGTTGCCGTGCGTGGCACAGAGCTGCCTGAAGACAGGCCATACTTGTGGTGACCTCTGGAAGGCAGGGAGAACATATGAGCCCACCCACAATTGTTCTGCAAGGAGTACCTATACCAGGTGAGATGCAGCTATGTTTGCAGGCTCCTTGGTGTGCCTTCTATGCAGAAGACTGGGGAAATTAGCCAGAGGCTGCTGTATGTGAGTGACAGAGATCAGAGTATGGTTTCTGGCAAGGTACCAGCCAGGGAGTGCAGTGTGTTTGGCAGAAGTCAGGGTAGGGAGTTGAGAGGGCAGCAGCCAGAGAGTTGTTGCTGTGCACTTGGCAGAGACCAGGGTGCAAAGCTGGAAGGGCACTGGCTAGGAGGTGCTGTGTGCTTGGCAGTGACCACGGTGTAGATCTGGAGGGGACCAGGCCAGGGAGTGATTTATACTTGGCACGGGCTACAGTTGAAGTGTGTTAGAGCCAAGCCAAGAGGGCATTGGTGTCAGATAGTGTGGACCCTTGCTCTGTGCACATGGTGAATTGTAGAAAGGTTGTGGGCAGGACAGAAACATCTCCCCCCACAGGATCCAGGAATGCGAGGTGGCGTATGCTGTGGAGGTGCTCTGGGTGTCACTGAAGTGTGGACAGGCTGGTTCTATAGCTCTTGGGGTCTCTAAGTATGGTGAAAATGAAAAGAGTGAACACTACAGGAAAGGAAATGCCCAATGCAGACAGAGCAAGAGTGCTAGGAGGAGTTGGGGCTCATTACTGACAGCAGTAGGGAGGCTAGGGAGGCTGTGCCTTGCAGAAACTACAGGCTTTTATATGGCATCTGAGGTGGAGGTCATCGCCAGCCTACAGAGCAGTGATGGAGCACAGGCATCTGAGAGTGGTGCACCATTCTATTCTGTGCAGGTTCTCCGGGTATTCCCCAAAGCTGGAGAGTCCTCTGAGAGCTTTGGCCAGTAGTCAGGGTGAAAAAGACAGAAATGAGCTGCAGAGCAAATGGTGGGACGGTTGGAGAGGAGAGTGCTGGTACTCTTGGGTGTAAGAAGACCTTGGTGCAGTAAGGGGGACCCATCCCCCACCTTGGCAAGGGCAGTGCCTTTGGGGCTGTGGGTTTCAATCAAAGAGGGAACAGAGGAGCTTGCAGATAACCAGCCGAGGTACCATGAGCCAGATCCCTGCAGGCTGCAGAGGTGTGCAGGGGAGGCAGCAGGAGGAAGTCCAGAGAAAGTGGCCTGGCAAAGGGACACTGCAGAGCAAGGCAGGGGACTGTGGGAACTGTGCCTATAGCACTGAAGCAGCTTTCACAACCTGAGTCTCTGTGTGTGGAAGCAAGATTGACCGGTGGGGAGATGCCAGGATGGCCCCATTCGGGTGCTCAAAGTGAAACAGCTGGACAGAACTAGCACAAAAGTTGAGTTAGGGCCTAAAAAAGAAGGTAGACTTGGTGCAGTGCAGGTAGGCGGACCCACACAGGTGATGCACTCAGGAGTAATGGGAGCAGCCTGGTAAGCCTAGCTAAGTGGTAGCTTCCAAGCAGACAAGAGGGAGTGCGTGAGTTTAAATATCAAGGGTTTCAAAAGACAAGATCATAGAAGAACATCGTGGGAACTGCGTGGTTCTGGAGCCATATCTAGAAGCCAACACACACGGCTGAATGCCAACAAAAATGCTTGTTTACAAAAGCAGTTAGTCTTAGCCCATGCAGGCATGTTGACCAGGGAAGCCTCGAGGTTTCTGTGTAAGGATTAATGGGAACCAGAGATAGCAGGTGATAGGAATCTAATAGCAGCTGATGTACTGGCCCAGAAGAGTTTGGGGGCTCGGAGGCTAGCCGCAGGGCTGAGGGAGATGAAGGAGGGAAAGGCTCTTAGCGTTTTCTGAAGGGAACCATGAGGTAACTTCAGGGCAAGTGGAGACACCTGGGCCAGCTGTGGCCTATGCATGTGTTTTAGGGGGGCTTTGAGGTCAGCTGCAGAGCCCTCACTCCTGTGGCCACTCCCCGTCTACAGCCTCCAGCGTGGGAGCGAAGCAGCACCCAAGTAGTCACTCCAGAATGAACACAGCTCTGTAGAGCAGGGAGCGAGCTTCATAAGGTCTTGGCGCTGGACTGAGCTATTTACCACACAGGGGAAAAGGTACCCGGGAAGCCGGTCGTGTGTGTTTATGCTCGCACCCATGCCCCCTAAGCCAGCATGAACAAGCTGCAACTCAAGAATGGGACTAGGTAGAAATGGAATCACTCCCTCATGACCACGCTCTCTAGGTAGAGTCTGTATTTCCAGGGATCCAAGCACAGGGTCTTATACAAGCTGTGCTGCCGCTGCAGTTAAAATCTTAAACATCTAACCAGTATAAACATCAAGCGCTGTTTCTGTGGCGGTGATTTGCAAAGATAATTTCCACCTGAGAATTGCCTTTTCTAGGGCAGGGAACGTCACTCAGTGGAGTGCTTGCCTACAAGCACACAGTGTTGAGTTCCAGCCCCAGCCCCACATAGAACTTGGTGTGGTGGTGCATGCCTGTAATCCCAGCACTCAGGAGGTTGGGGGGGGGGGGTGCTGGGGGGTGGAGTCAGATGTTCAAGGTTATGTCCAGCTACCTCATTCTCAAGGCCTGACTGGGATATATGAGACCCTATGTAAGGGAGGTGGGAGAGAGGAAGGCAGGCAGGGCTAGAATCTAGACTGTCTGCAAGAATGGGCGTCTGTCAGAGGATACACATGTAGGCACAGGAACCCAAGGTAGCGGGAGGCTGGGACATCTTATAACCAGAGTCTTCCTTTGGAGACTGTGTCCTCAGCAGGCAGGTTCTGCCTTTTCTATTCATCCCTGGTACCAGTGGCAGAGTCCTAATATCAATCGAAGAGCTCGGAAATGCTACTCCAGGCTCCAGGGCTGACATGAAGGGGTCTTTCCTCAGCTTGCTATCAGAACAGCTATAAATAAGTGCCTGGCTGGTTTTTTTTTTTTTTTTTTTGACTAGAAAACCCTGTGACTACCCCCCTCCCCTGGGAGATCCTGAAACTAGCCCAGACTCATGGTTCACAGACCTGACCAGGCTGCCTGAGGTGTGACAGCATCCCAGAGGGCCACACTGACTTTTGAAACGGAGGAGACAGCATATAAAATAGGACTTTGCAAGCAGCATGGGGCAGGAGCTGGTGATTGTTAAAGTGCCTGGTTTAGCTGCTTTGCAGCAGGGTGTGCTCCGCAGCCCTCTCCCACCCCTTTACTCTTGCTTCCTGCTTTGGAACATAACCGGGGCTCTTCCCTCAGTGGAGTTTCGATTAAAAGGGCCAAGGGTGTAGCCGAACTGAGCTTGAGTCCCCAGGAGGAAGACAGGTCCTGGGAGAGGGGCCAGCGCCAAGACCAAAGGGAGGGTGGGCACTCAGCTGAGCCCTGTTCGCAGTGTGATCTCATCCCAAGTTGAAACCCTGGCTTCTCCTGCCAGTGACAATACTTCTTGAAAAGGCACAAATGTTTTCTGCTTCTTGTAATCCACTTCTTGCAAATATTAGTTCTCTGGAAGAAAGATTTATTTTAATAATGTGAGTTTTAGGGTTTTTTTTCCTGTGGTTAATGTTGTTTTATTACTCTATATTCTTGCCAGAAGTGCATTTTAAGAGTTTCAATTCAAAATTAAATATGACCTCAGTGTTTTAAAATACAATTACATTAACTGTCCATTTAATAGTTGCTTAAGATTGTTTGGCCACTAATGCATACTCAATATACTTGTCTGATATTAAATACAGTATTTTTTACTCCACTGACCAGCTAACGTGACCAGCTAACATGTCCCAGCTGCAGCGGTTGACAGCAGAAACTGGGGCCCTCTCAGAAGTGAGCAGCACAGTGTTATCCACTGGAAAAGTGTTGGGCTGTTATGTACCATAAGCTGGGCTTTTCTGTCTTTGGGAATAAGGAACTGTCTATTATTTATTTAGAATTGTACAAACCAATTTACAAGTCAGGTAATTTAGTGGCCGGATTATTTATTAATGAGCCCAGTACACAAGTTAATGGGGCTAAACCCTTGGAAGGTCAACCCTCATCTAACCCACGCCTTTTGGAAAATAAAAGAGCTCACGCCTTCAGCACATTGAGCTTTTATTTTAAATTTTAAGTCAGAGACTCTGCTATTAAAATGCACATCCACCCCCCACTGAATAGCGTGATGGCAGAGAGTTAGTCTGTCAGCCTCGTGGAGCCCCCATCCCTGAACCGACTAGGGTGATGTGCTCTAGCCCTGTTAACGTCAAATGCGTTCTTCCATCTTGTGTGGGCTCAGGGTTCCTTAGTAAAGGTAACAAGGAGAAAACTACCTGTTTGGGAGAGAAAGGTGCTAGAAAGAAAGCTGGCTTCCAGCTTCTCCTTCCTTCTGGGGCTGGACTGGGTCCTGTCCTGTCACCCTCTTCAGATACAGGACCCGTTTTTCCCTACATCCCACCATCCCAGCAGGTGTGGACAATGTGCTGCTGTGTGCCAGCAGTGAGCTTCCACTTCATAATGCCCACGGTCTCCTCTGATGCCTGCAGAGCCAGTCTCCTGCGTGCCCTAGGCAGTGGGAGGGCTCTCTCAGAAAGACCTGTCAGTCTTCCTCTGGTAGTAACTCAGGGGGTTCCTCCTGCAGGATTGCGAATCTTATTGAAAAACTGAGGGCATGGCAATGTAACCTTCATCTGGGTCCTTTGAACCTGGTGGGATTCAACACTCTTCCTGCAGTTATAGAAGGATACGACTCAAAGTTTTGCTCTTAGCTGTTTGTTTATTTGTTGTTTTCCACACTGTGAAGTCAGTGGGGGATGAACAGGCATAAAGGAAAGCCCCTTTATCTTATGACTTCAAATGTGCACCATTGCCAAGCTCTAATTGTAGAGTGTGTCAAAGCAAGTGAGATTAGAGATGAGGCCCATTCCTGGGGCCTTAGCAAACCTTGTTATTCTGCAGCCTGCAAACAAGTCCAGGAAGGCCAAGAGAAACTTCTGCTGTCTAGAAAAATCTCTGGTTATTCTCATTACAGAATGGTGCTCAGCAGATTATTCATTGGAGAAATAGAATCTGAAAACAGGTGCTTTAGGTGCACGTGCTGTGATGGGGATCCTTAAGGACCTTGCACCTGCACCAGCCATTTGTTCCTCAGAGGATTACTGTGTGCCAAGATTATGCTAGATGAGTCGCTAGGGCTGGGTCTGCTCCTCAAAAACAGTCTTGGTGGAGAGTTTGTGGTTTGGCTTCTTTATAAAGCCCTGCTCCAGTTTGCCGTCTTGTCATGCCATGTAAACAAGGTTATGGCCTAGTCAATCTGGGCCTCACTTCTGGGGTGTTGAAAATGGAGAAGATGGTGGGTTCTTGGCATTCTGGGCATAGGCCTGTTGTGTGATTTTTTTTTTTAGGGAGATGTCAACAAACATCAGTACTCCTTAGCTAGGCCACCAAGAACAGGCCAGAAGAACAATTCCAACCAAGTCTAGCTTGGTGAACCGCCATTTGTTATAGTTTCCCCCAGAGAGAGTTTGGGTGACTCTCTGGCTGCAGCATCACCAAAAATCCAGCTCCAGCATGGCTGACAGCTCAAAATAGCTCCATCTCTGGAGCTCCCTGCCCAACTTGTAGGCATCTCCACTAAAGAGTCTGCTCTCCTCCGAGTAATTGTTCACCGCCTATAACCTTAGGAAGGAGCCTCAAGGGTCTTCTTTCTCAGCCTTGTAAGTTTCATGAGATTCCTGAGTCTTAAGAGCCTCCTTCGTTTCATGAGGGATTTTTTTTTTAATTCAGAGGAAACACCTACACAGCAAGACTTCATACTTGTATAAAGGAATACTGTGTCCTGTAGACAAGTCGCTGAATAGCTTTTAATCACATGCCTGGCATGTGCTAAGTTTTAATAATAAGCAGCAAATCTTGGGAAAGGGGCTTACCTTGGGTTGTTTTTCTAGGCGCAATGAGCCCTAATCTTTAAAGGACCCACCTTGCCAAAGCTACTCTGTGTGGTAGAGTCATATGGTATGAATGGGCTTGCCCCTAGCACCATCCAGGCATCCTCTTGCCTTTTAACAACCTAAAGAACCAGAATGTAGGATCACATGACACTAAAGCAGCCATCCTTTACTCCTCTGGACAAGCTAGCTTGAGGTTTCCCCACTCCTGAGGTTTCTTCTTTTCTCTTAACATTTGCTGCTATGGAGAGCAAAAGCCCACTGCCTGGGATTTCCTTCCCCAGGCTCTACCATCATATGTTCCAGAGCAAGCCCGGGTTTGAAGCTCAGGGCATCTTCTCCTAGGTGTTCTTGCAAGCACTTAAAAGCATAGACCAGTTAATACACAGCACGTAATTGTTTGCACTTTTAATCCTACCTCATAAATAGATACTTATTGCCCTTATTTTAACACATGGAGAAAGGAAGTGATTTCTTTACTCTGAGGGCCTGTGTGTACACTTGAACTGGGTATACTAAGGCTAGAATGGAGTCTTTGGAGGCCCCAGAAGATGAAAATATGGGTATGTACATTAGTCCATCAGAGAAACCAGAAGGCAGGGGATGTTCCCAGCAAGTGGCTTTGTGTGCAGCCAGGTATCCCACAGTAAAGCTAGTCATCGGGGAAGATGCAAGTGGTCGACCAGATGCCCCATTTGAGATCCATGAAAGGATAAGGTAGTGGTAAACTCTGGCTGTAGTCTGTCCACACACTGATGTTCCTTTTTCAAGAGCTGGGAAAGAGAATTGTTACTCGGGCCCAAAAATTCCTTTGGGAAACACCCTTCTGGAAGTCCCAGCAATGTGGTGAGCCAGAAGATGACTCTTGCATTTTTACAGATGTATAAGCATTTTATTTTAAGAACCTAAATTAAACTAGGAGAGAGTTTCTGTGGCTAGAATGTTAAAAAGCCTCTCTTGTTCACTGCTTGAAAGTAGGAAGCAAAGGCAACACAGACGTAAGGCTATTTGAACTCTTTATTTGCCACATTTACAATATTAATAACAGTGTTTCCAGAAGTTGTCACATCAAGTAAAAGATCTTCATTCCAGGATGTCTTTGGGGGGCAAATTGAGACTGGATGCATGCATTTAATAAATTGTAGTCTCAAGTAGTCATTTTTGTAAATAATTAGTTTCAGCGAAAGAATAAGTTAGCATATTGTATGCGTCTAATGTTGCAGGCGCACATACAGCAAACTTTGCTATTAATCAACAGTCGAGCACTGCAAGTGGGGTCTCATACATAATGAATTGTGCTTAAGCCTCATGGGTTTCTTGATAGAAAAATAAAAGAAAACACAAGTGTAGTCAGCTTTTGAATAAAATTTAACTAGATTGCTCTGCATCCTATAATTGTTTTGGAATCATTAGGGACCTGATCATTCATCTGTAGTTTTGGGGTGTTTTTATCTTCATCTGTCAAATAGTGGAGACTTTTAATGATATGTTAAAGTGTTGATAAAATAGATTTTTTTTCTTTTAATGACTTACATTAAAAGGCATAAAGGTATATATAGCCTTTTAAAAGATATTCTAATCACCCGCATATACTGCTTAAACTGTCTTTACAATATGGTTTTAATTGCTGATGTGTTTTTTTAAGACATAATTATCTTTTCAAGAAAAATATTTAATCCTTATGGGGAAGAGTTTAACATTTACATGAACTTTTCTCCTCTTTTTTTGTTGATGTTTTAGAATACTATAGTAAATTCTTTCATGGTTTTATTTAGGATCTGGACTTTATTTGAGCCTCAAATTTTGAGTTGTTTGAGATAAAGTCTCACTATGTAGCTCAGGTTGACCTTGAACTCAGGATCCTTCTGCTGCTTCACTTATCTTAATGAGCCTAAAATTCTGACAGATTGGTATGCTTGTGAAAAATTTATACCCAGTTTTTGCCGAGTGCTCTTTTACCACCCAAAGCCATTCAATGAAAAGTTGCTAAATTTCATATTTATCCCCCTCATGCTGTTGACCCTGGGACAGATATCATTTGATAGTTTGTAATGGCATTATAAAAATGGAGCTCATGTCAGGGACAAAAAAAAAAAAAAAAAAAAAAAAAAAAAAAAAAGGCCATGAGCTGTGCAGAGGCTATGCAGAAACAACTCAGTGAGCTGCTGTTGACTGGATGTCAGAGCCCTCTGCTGTGGATGTAGGGGTCACTGCCTTCCCTGTAAGCTGTCTAGTTTCTATCCTCCTTCTAGAAATGGCTGCTTTTGTTGCCTGTTGACCTGTCTGCCATGATAGGGAGTTTCCCATTAGAAAGGAATGCTTTTGTGAAAATAGATGTTTTATTGAGCAACTTCCTGATGCTATAATAAAGCACCCGGGATTCAGAATGTTTTATATATATATATATGTATATATATATATGATGTGTATTTCAGCCGTGTTTTAAGTCTGTGGCTACTTCACCCCTATTATTTCAGGCCTCTGTAAAACAGCATCATGGTAGAAATACATGGCCAAGAAGGCTTGCTCATCTTGCTGCCATTGGGAGAAAGAAAGGAAGGGGCCATGACTCTTAATACCACTTTCAAGGGCTGACCTCAGTGACCTAACTACTTCCAGCTAGGCCTCCTCGAAAGGCTCTGCTACCTCCCATAGTGCCACAGGCATTTCAACACATGGGCCTTTGAGGACACTTCAGAGCCAAAGGGGTCATTTGGCTTACAGTTCTCTATCACAGACCATCATGGAAGGAAGTCAGGTCAGGAACTCCAGCTGGAACCTGGAGGCAGAAGCTGAAGCAGAAACCATGGAAGAATGCTGGTAACCAGGCGGCTTACCCCGACTTGCTCAGCCTGCTTCCTTATATAGTCCAGGACCGCCTGCCCAGGGGTGCCACCACCCACAGTGGGCTGGACCCTCTGGCATCAGTGGTTAATCAAGAAAATGCCCTACAGAGTTGCCTATGGGCCAGCCAGATGGAGGCAGCTCCTCAGTTGCGAGTTCCTTCTTTCTGGGTGTGTGCTAAGGTGACAAAAAGTAATTATGACTCTTAACTTATTATTCTCCTTATCTTTCATTGTAGGAAATACTGTTCTTTGCGTAGGTGGGAAATCAATAACACCAGCCTGTGTGTGTGTGTGTGTGTGTGTGTGTGTGTGTGTGTGTGTTGAAGTCATTACCACAGCCCTGTTAGTGTCAGTGCTGATGAGCAGCATGACCCCAGGACAATAGTGAGCCCCCTACTGGCGCGTCTTTGTTCCTCACCTTGGCCTCAGTTTCCTTGTTGTGGTTGCCCTTTCTTATCATTAGCATCAGCTCTTGAATAACCCCGCCCCCCAGCCCCTCCTTTTCTATTCTGTATCCTAAAAATCCCTCTGAAAAAGTGAACTGTCAAACCTGCATGTGAGTATTGCCTGGACAGCTCCCGCCACCACTCATTGTTCGCTCATGAACTGGCATGAGAGCGAAAAGTCCTTGGCAACCCCCTTCGAACATGGGGTTGTTTGAAAGGCATAAGTGAGAGCCACTGCTGGTGCCCTGTGTGCCTCACCTTCACGTCCCCTCTATCTGCACAGTTGGCTACAGGTGCCCGAGGAAGGGGCCACCTATGTGGGCACTCTCCCCAGTAAGCCATGGATGCAATCAGATCTTCACTGAGTCGGAATAGAAAGTTTAAAGGCTTTATTCAGTCTGCCTTTTTCTAAAAAGTGGTCTTTATTGATAGCAGGTAGCGTAGTTTGTTTCTTGTCTTCAATCCTACCCCTGGAAGAAAAATGCCTGACTTTTAGTGAGAAGGCGTAATTAGATGCAGGACACATCCATCAAACACAAGCCACTCGGCTAGAGATCTTCTAAATTAGACATAATTGTGCACGTGCCAGCACGGCGGAGCAAGAGTCTCCACACGATGTTTATAAAGTCACCTTTGCTGCAGTTGTGCCTCAGTAAGCTTGTGAAGTCTGGAGTTCCATCCCAGAGTCCCAGAGGCTCCCCCTGCCCTCCACACCACACACTGGAAGCCAGAGAAGGCAAGGTGTGCTTGGCCTTGGCAGTGTTTTTCACCTAAGGCTGTCCAGTATGCTGCGTGTAGCCTCGACTCTAGGCTCATCCTCCTCTAAAGAGCCCTGCCGGGAACTCCGCACATTGTCACACTGCTTCTTCTAACACCTTGCTGAAGGACACAGCCTCCGTCGGCTCCTTGCCAGGAAGAACTCTGATCTATAGAATTCTTCTTGTATGACCCTCTACTGTCATAGTTAACATTCCCAAAGCATAGCATGAAAAGTCCTGGGGGGGGGGGCGGATGCAGGGAGACTGGGGTCACAGAGGAGACGGCATGAGCAGATGATTTTGTCATTCAGCATTCTGATTGTCCCATGGCATCACCCACCATGGGGGTGACTGTCATTTCATGGTCCCGTCAGGTGTGGATGACTCTAAGAAAGTTGTAGCTTATTTTCTTACATCAAGTGGTGTTTAAGGCAAATGCTTTACTGTCGCGGGGAGGTAGAAGTCATTGAGAAATGAGCCTTTAGTGACTCTCCTCCAAGGGACTTGCTGAAGCATCCCAGGATCTGCATACCAAAGTCTCCCATGGGTTGCGCCATGTTTTAGATTGCTGGGTGGATCTGTATGCTGGGAAAGATGGGAAGAGGAAGTGACAGGTGTGCCCTTACGTTCCCCTTGTAGCATGGCATGCACATGTCATCACTTGGTAAAGAACGAGACCCCAGGCAAGGCTCCTATGGGAGTCTGTGGCTTGGCAACACCTGCCGTACAGAGCCTTGCCATCTCTGGTCTCCACTGAGTGGTTAACCAACTTGACATGATTCAGGAGACAAGATGCACACTGCACACGGCACCGGGGCCAGCTCCCTCGGTCTTGGCTGGATCGCTGTCTTATGCCTGTCTTGTGTTCTGTTCCTGGTGGTGTCCATTTCTTGACATGTGAGCTACACCCAGGAGAGAATAACTCCGCTCCTGTGGCAGAAGTCAGGACTGGGGCTTTGCAGCCACTTTCCTTTGCCCTGTGATGAGTTGAAAGACGTGATCAGAACTGCCGTGCACCATGGGTCGTCCTTTCTCAAAGTCAAGGAAGGGAAATGGGTTGAGACCCTCCCACAGACAGCTACGGCAGCATGGCTGCATGTGGACAGCCCTGTGCTCTGGCAGTACACTCTTGTCCTGGAATCACCAACAGTTGCTAATTTCTTGAAGAAATCCTCCAAACAGGCCTTAGCTGACCCCAACCTCAGTGTGTTAAAAATTCCGCGTACTCCATCCTCCCATGGAGAAGCTGAAGGAAGCAGAGTTTTTTTTTTTTCAGCCCCCAACCAAGTTAAAGAGCAAAAAGGGGGTTGTGTCACAATTTTCACCGCTTTATTCCTCCACGGAGACAGGGAACATGCTGGCCTAAAGAGTTGGACTGATGTCAACCACTGAGGTTGGAGCAAGTGTCGCCAAGGGATGCCAAGCAAAGTACTGAGCAGTTCTCGGGGTTCACACCTTGTTCTGGGCTGGTGTTAAGGAAACCTGGATGTGGCATTTAAAAGAGTGGGGCCACGGAGCCCCTAATTACTGGAGTTTCAGGGTCCGTCAGCAGGGAGGTCTAGAGGAAACACCTCCATCATAAGAGCCGCCGTTAGTGCTGCTGTCAAGCCGTAGCTCTTCCCTGGGCGAGCAGCAGGGATGGTTGGAGGAAGAGGGCAGGGCAAGAGAATAAATTTCATTTTATTGTAGAAATGGAAATTTGTGTCATGGCTTTAAAAATCTGGTTTTATGTGTGTGTTTAAAGCCATTCATTTTAAATGTAGCCCCATAAATCCTTGCTTCGGAATCAAAGCTGTTTAATTACATTTCACCCATGGCTAGTTATCTAGGGCCGGTGGAGAAAGAGTTAAAAAGAGAACCCCGGAGTGAATCAGAGGTGAGATCTTTAGCACAAGCATAAAAAATCAATTTAAGATGAATTTCACTACTATAAAAATTCTACACATATCCTTTTAAGAGCGGGAAATGCTAGGAAACACGGCTTGCCCTCCTCAAGGTAGAGGGAAGGCCACCATGGGCACCAGAGGCCTCCAAGCAGTTCCTGGGAAATACTGACGCCCCAGACTCGTGTTTTAAAATGCCCCCTCACACCATGAGCATTGACGTCCCTCTGGACCCCTGTGTGCAGTGCCCCTCAGCATCCACACTAACCTGACCTTGACGCTGAGGTACTAACTAGTCTCAGCTACCTGTCTCATCTGTGCCCACCCACCCCGCCCACCACTTACATTCTGTGAAGAGTAGGTAGTTCGACACAGGGCCTAGACAGAGTCCTGTCCTTCCTGCGTCCTTGGTTGTGGGTCTGTGCCCATGGGCATGGATTTTATTCACCGCCAGTCTGGCTAGGTGTGATGAACCCCGAAGACTACAGGCTGCTGGCTGGCTGCCTTGATCTGGAGAGACCAGGTTACCTCCAGCTCACAACACACCTGTTCCCTCGTTCTCCCACCCTCCCCAGGGACCCGGAGGGCAAAATGCATTCTATATTTTCTCCATCTTTCGTTTTCGACATCCCTGATGCTCCATTCACTTGGTTAGTGGGCAACAGAATGACTGAGCATGTATCGCTAAAATTGACTAATACCCAAGCCGGGCACGGGCAGAAGTTCTTCCTCCCATGATCAGACATTGCTAATAAGGAAAGCAGTCAGAGCCATGAAACAGTTCCATCTCCTCGGGAGACTCCCAAGAGAGGCCTGTAGTCTGCACGGGGAGCGAGCTGTGATCCCTGGGGCCCACCTGGGGTATACAGGCACCAGTGGCTTGGATTGACACCTGCTTGTTCAGGCAGTGAGCTCAATGAAGTCCCTTTAGTAGCTTCCGGAAAGCTGGTGGTGAGGCCCACAGGATTGGCCAGCTCAGGGCTTGACTGTGTGTATGTGGAGGCGGTGGGGGTGCAGGGAACAATCCCAGGTGTCATTCCTTGGATGGTGTCCATCTTCTTGAGACAGGGTCTCTCGTTGGCTTGGAACTCACCAAGCAGGCTGGACTGTCTTCCGCTCGCCAGGACCGCGAGTATGAGTACCTGCCGTGTGTCCCGGCTTTTTTACACTAGCACTGAGAGTCCAACTTAGATGGCCATGCTTGTGCAGCAAGCAGTCTACCAGCTCAACTATCTCCCCAGCACCACCCTCACCCACCCCCACCCCCATCCCCGACTTCTCCCCTCTGTCGTCCACTTCTGTGCCAGTACTCTCATGCATTGTGGCTTCTTTCTCCATCCATCCTCTGTTCCTTCCTGAGGCCTAACAGTGGTTTAGATGCTTCTGAGGCCATTTTTGAATGACTTCCTGCCCTCCCTGAAACCAGCACGAAGGAACCCTGGTGTGCGTCCTCCTGCCTGCGAACTTCATCCATAGAAAGATGCAAGGACTTAGTGGAGACACAAAGCCCCTCGCCGTGTGCTGTCCTGGGCAGTCGCACCTGCACAGGTCCATGTGCAAAGCTCTGTGCAGAACACAAACAAGGATGGAGCTGCACACCAGCAACCTGTGTTTCCTCAACCAGAATCTTCCCTACATGAAAGTCACCTCAACTCATGCTTGTGGGACACCCCGCCGTAGGACCTTCTGAGCCTCCTTGCCCTGGGAGCCAGCTTGTCCTCCTGTGACTTGAGACCTTCCTGCCCTGCCTCTGAGGTCTGGCACTGATGCTTTTTTGCCTTAGTCTTTATGGAAAACTGTCGTCCCCATCAACACCCTCAGTAGCTCTCAGGAGCCCATCTCTGGAGCCCATCAAGCCCCTCACCAACTTCACTCAGACAGCCAGGCCTGGGCTTTCCTTCCCAGCCCTCTGTACCCACTTCCCCACCCACCTGTTAAACTTGTGTAGGGCCCCATTTCCAAAGCTGAGTAAAGGCCTCTCCTGGTCCCCAAGGTATCCATGTGTGGACACAGACCCATGGTCTAAATGAAATATGTCAACCATCACTAGATGTAGGAGCCGAAGGCGACTGGTGAGTTAACAATCCAAGGAGTCTCGGCTCTCTACAGCATCCAGGCCTTTCCACCTTCCCATGAGAGTGCTGACACTGAGCTGCCTGAGAAGTCCTGGAGACATTGTACCCGCCAGGCCAGGAAGTCACACAGAAGCGTGCTCCTGTCTAGAGCCTGCATATGAACAGGGGGAGAAAACTCACCAGAGAAATCGGATCAAGTGTCTGTGCCTCTTGGATGTGGGTCCTAGAGAATTGAAACAAAATCTGAGTCGGCCATAAAACTCCAGGCTCCGAGCCCAGAGCGCAGAAGTGGCCTTCCTTTGCAGCGTGTGCTCTTAGCCTGTGGAGCACAACCCAGAAGGCAGACCCCAGCTGGGCATGAGCAGTGGGCTCCACACAGGGCCAAGTCAAGGAACAGAAGATGGCCCCATGTGGAAACAGCAAGAAACCATCCAAAGTTGCTATGAACCGCTTCAGTTTTAAACGCCAGGGCATTGACACGGCAGGGACAACAGAGAGTGAACAGGAGGATTTGTCACTAAGCCCCTCCAACTAGACACCCCAGGCAGAAGAGGAGCCACCCTGCTAGCCTAGAAGCTTAAAACTCACAGGGTGACGTCACTTTACACCCACACCAGTGCTATGTGTCATGGGTCGGTTACTCAGAAGAGCTTCCAAGGGTGGAGCTCAACGCCTTCTCAGAAGCGATGCCCCCTCTGCTGTGGGGATTCAGGGTGTGAGATGCAATGTGAAGGGCACAGCCTAATGACCTGATGTTTAGGGAGAACAATTTTAATAGTAATTACCTGATGATGGGGACTTCTAAATCCAAAACCAAGGTTGGGGTAGGGGGATGGGATGCTCCTCTGTGTCGATTTGCTGGCTCCTATCCCCAGGCCCTATGCATGCAGAAGCTGGGGAACCATCATTTGAGCTCTCCCTGCACTTAATAAACCTGGGGACAGGAAAGCAGACATGGGAACTTCAGTGGCTTCCTTCCCAGCATCCCTCAGTGGTCATTTCCGTTATCTGCAGTTCTCTGTGTCTGCCAGAGACACACACTGGGGAGTGGCTGGCAGTCTTCCCCCATTAGCTGCAGTAGGGTACCCTCTTGTCACATGTGGTTACTAAGCATCTTATCCTTTTTTTTTCAGCCCTGCAGAGGCTCCAGCTAGTCCAGAGGTGCTCAGTGGGCCAGAGGGAGTGCCAGAAGCCCTGGTGCAGTGCAGAGCCTGGCTGGAAGCCTATTTTCAGGAACCTGCAGCCACAGAGGGGCTCCCCTTGCCTGCTCTCCATCACCCTGTGTTCCAGCAAGGTTGGTAACCACGCTGCCTTTGGGGAGCCTGACTTATTAACTATGGCTGACATCACAGCTCGTTACTGACTACACAGGCTTGGAATTTTCACATCGTCTAAACACAGGCGGCATGCGGCCAAGCTGAAGGCCGAAGGCTAAGAGCTCACGACCCCGCCCATTCCGAGTGGTTTGTGTTAGTTTTGGCACGTGGTCACATAATTCTTGGCAAAAGCAGTAAAAATGATGCATGCAGATCAGCTCTTGACTCTGGCTTGGCTGAAAGGTTTAAATAGGAACACATATGAATGGCAGTAAATTCTTCAATAAGCTTATTGTTAACTTAAACTCTCAGCTTGCCAGCAGCACAGAAAATGAACCCTGTATCTGGGCAGTTAGCCTCTTCTGTGAAGTTACTTGGTACCAGTGATTTCAAAGTCCACCCCACCACTGCATCTTCCCAGATAAGTTCTAATTTCTCCAAGTTATCATTTTAAATGATGAATTTAAAATGCATTGCTTTTACTAAGGGCATTTAAAGTCTCCCAGTAACCTAAGAAAACATCGCCTTTCTTCTTAAGCTTGTTTGGATCTATTCAGCACAGAAATTAATTACTACAGCTGAGATCACTCTAGGCCTATAGCAGAAATGTATTCCGCATACTGACTTTTATAAGAAACCATTTAATATAAATTAGTATATCTTCATATTCAGACATATGCATGCAAATCTCCTTAATGGGGGGGGGCTGTGATTTTTAACTATGGTGAATTTAAAGCAACCTTGAGGTTCAGAATGGTGTTTACTAAATATAATATAAAAGTGCTTGAGTTGTGCCTGGTTTTCAGCTCACACTTGAAAAATGAAGTTGATTTTTTTTTTTAAATGAGGCCATAAGCCCTCTGAGGTCAGACTGATGCCTGACCGGGTTCACTAACAAGGTCAGACAAGTGAGCAGATAAAACAGGGGATCTGTTTTATGCAAATAAATTGAAAGGACAACTGGACTGAACTGGCACCTTATCCAACCCTGGGTCACCCAAAACTGTCTTCGGAAGGCTACCGCCAGCAGGGGTGCCAGAATTAGTTAAGGGGTCTCTGAGAGAGGTCAGTGGGTGTCTGCAGGACGCTGTGTGTCTAGTGACCACGCCTTCATCATCCACCCACTGGGGAAGAGAATTTGCCTGTGTGCCTGCCCACACTTTGTGTCTGATACTGTGAGCTGTGGCTGAAGTGATGGTGTGTGACAGTTGAACATCTCCAGCTGCCCAGAGGGGACATGTGTTACTGTTGGGTCCAAGGAAGGGAGAGGTGGACTCGGGCAGAGAGAGCCAGCCACTCTTCTCGTAGGCCTCCCAAGGACATGGGACGGTAAGGTCCAGGGTCCCAGGATAGAAAACTATCTTATAAAGGCAGGACTAGCTGTCTAATCCCAGGAGGTAGTGGATGAGGAACAAGCCTGTAAAATCTTAACCTTTGCCTGAGATTGGTTGTACTGCTTAAGGAAAGCTGTAGAGGCCAAAATTGTAAGGAAATGACTCACTTTTGGCAAACCAGGTAGTGAGGTCCGGAGACTAGCTTGGCCTTACACAAACCAGGCCAGACTTGGAGAAGGTGTGGTGTGCGTCATCTCATGGTCAGGGTAGGGTGACCAACCAAAAATGGCACTAGAACAGCCAGGTGTTCCTCTACAACAACAGGCCCAGAGCAGAGAGCCCTTCCCCGCCCCCTGCTGTTCCTGTGCATGCCTGGGACTCCGGATTGAGGTACCAGACCTAAAGAGTCCCCAGGCACATCCCCAGCACTTCAGGCGTCCACACCAGACCCACACTGAGGCAGTGCTCTATGCCAGCAAGTCCTTGTTCTTTGGAACTGGGGAAGACGTAAGATATAACCATCAGAATAAGCTGAAGCCATGGGCCACCCCCAGCTCTGCAGTACAGCAGCGCATCTCCAGGTAGACAAGATCCGCTCTGGCGGTGTTAGACAGAATAGGCTTCTTCCTGGTGTGTTAGGAATTCTAAGATGCAGGCTGTTAGCTCCCAAGGTCACTTGGACCAGGCCTGCCTCTCTGACAGTTAGTGGCTGCTGATGGGGGCCCAGGGTTTCCCACGCCCCAGCATGTGCAGGCCAGGTTTTTTTAATTTAGTGTAGTCGTTTGCTCCTGGGCAAGGACCAGGTGTGCAGATTTTACAGTTTGAAGAAGGCGGGGTAGGGTTGGTTAGGGTGCCCTGACATATATGGAATTAATTGGGTCTACTCCGCATGTGTAAATGACACCCCTCCCATCCTGTCCCCGCCCCCCTGCTTTGTCCAGTTTGCATCTTGTGATGCCAGGGAGGTAGACAGCAAGAAGGAAAGCTCGCAGAGAGAGGATCTTGGGATAGCGCAGTGTCCTCTGGAAGCTGGGGACCCTGGGCCAGTCCATTCAGAGCAGGAAGACTGGGTACACTTTGATATGGAATTAATATTCCCTTCACCAGTTCTATGTCCTGTGTATTTTTATTTCTCTATTTGCATATCTTGGGGTTTTTTTGTTGTGGATTATTTTTGTTTCCTTTGTTGCTTGTTTGTTTCCATATTCTTCAATATTTAGTTCTGACCTGATTATTTCAACACTTTTTTTTTTAAGGAGAGTAGTATGGCCCCATGTAATTTGATGCTGAGGGAGCTGGGGTGAGCTCACTCCAGCTCCCAGGTGGCTTTCTGGAAGGCCTTATTTCAAGGGAGGCATCCTACAGAGCCTCTGGGTCTTCTGGCCCACTTTGTCTGTGTCCATGCAGGGCTGGGTCCTGTAGACCACAGGTTTGGCTGTGTCCATGCAGGGCTGGGTCCTGTAGACCACAGGTTTGGCTGTGTCCATGCAGGGCTGGTCCTGTGGACCACAGGTTTGGCTGTGTCCATGCAGGGTTGGTCCTTTAGACCACAGCCTTCTCCAGCTCCCTGCATACCTACAAATGTCTATATGCATTAGCTGCCCCTCTCCAGGAGACATCAATGTCCTGATGAGCAGACGCATATCCTACTTGAGAATTAGTGCTCTAAAAGAAACTATTGAACTAGCTCTGTGGCTCTGTGGTACAGTGCTTGCCTGTTGTACAGTGCTTGTCTAGCAAAGCCATGAGTTCAAAGACCAACAATGCAAAAAAAAAAAAAAGAAAAGAAAATAGTTCCTAAGACTTTTGACTTCTGAATGCTTTCTGTGACATGTTTCACCCTGTGTTGAGGTGATTTTTTTTTTTTTTTTTGAACCTATAACAATGCACGCTATGGAGTGATGTGCTTCTGTTTATTGACAGGTGAAACTCTCGTCTGCCTAATGTAGGAATGTGTACCTAGCAGAGCAAGAGGTGTGGGCATCCATTTTTGTCTTGAGAAAAGGGTAGCTAAGGTTCTGCATCTTACGGATTGCTTCCAGATCACTGCAGTGTTTTAGCTGATGCCCTTAGCATCTCAAGAGCATGGCCAGGAGACTGCAGTAGACTGTTGCCACAGCGACCCAGAACCATAAGTGGTGTCTGCATGCTTCTGGCAGAATTATGAGACAGTGGAGGAGTGGGACCATAGGTTCTGCTAAGGTTTGTGACTGATGGAAGCAGAGAGGGTTGCTTCAGAGGCTGATTTCCATTAAAACTATCTAAGGCAGACCCAGTGTTGTGATTACCAAGGGCTGAAATACATTGAAATGCCATCTCAGGACAGAATTGCAACCTGCCAGACCCCAAGAACTTGGGGCTTGTCCCTATATGCAGAGCCCAAGACCAGTTAGCAGTTGCTAAAGCACTAGGTAACCTAGCAACCAGAGGGGTCTAGAGATTTAGTCACAGCCCAGGCTTTGATCCCCAAGAAGGTCCTCAGAGGTCTCCACTATTAGAAAGTTGATCTTGTGAAGGCCTCTGTGCCAGGGTACAGGGCTCCACCACGCAACCCAACCAAGGATAGCCCATGGCCTAAAAGGATCCCCACAAAAGTCAGCCAAGTTCAAACTGCTGATACAGAGGACCCCTGCCACAATGGAGATCATAATGGATTTCTGCATTTATTATGAGTGCTACTTCTGTGGGAAAACACTTACTATAGTTACCTCTGGATTTACCTCAGTAAATCTCCAAAATAAATCCCACTTGATATGTCAGCATATAGAGGGTCTCTCTGCTGAATCCTAATGCTGGATCTAGGGTGTGACTCTTCTAGTGACAGCATGTGGTCAAATTTCTACATGAGAAGATAGAAACCACCCCACTATGTTCTTCAGGAGTTTTAAATTTGAGATAAGCTCTAAAAATACAGATTACCTATTAAATAAATATTTTTTAAATAAAAACAGATTTTTCACTTAAAAGTGTTTTTTAAAGTTTTATTTCCTCTGTTAGCATTAGATACATATGTGTTACTCCCAAAGGGAATGTTCACATCTTTATATTTTGTTGTCCTAGAAATTATCTGTTTACATATTACAGATAATCATAGTCATTTAAAATTTCTGAAGTCATAGCACAATTTATTAACTATATAGATAAGTAATATTGTAATAAACATGCATAGTGTTGGCCTATATGTTATCAATATTTTAAGTATAGAATTGGACTATACATTATCAATATGTTAAATATTGGTTTACAGTTAAGAATAATGCCAAAAAAGTTAATGGTAGGAGACAGAGTGTAAAAACTATTCCTTCATTTAAATGTTTTCCAGAGGTTTACCTAGACCCCTATGTGCACTCTTAAAATATGGGATTTATGAGTTTCATCTAAAAGCCCGCCCAGAAAAGTCAGATCCTTAGAGTAAAGACAGCATTGCTTCTTGACAGGGTAGTAGCCACCAGAACGGCTGACGGCTTTGTGAAGCCGGGGAACCCTCCAGAATGCGGACCCTGTGGGCTTCCCAGGCGTGCCCTGCCCTCGGCCATGTTTTTATGCCATATAGTAAATTACTTCTGAAGAAAGCTGAAGGACAAAGCAGGGAAAGAGCGTTTTCAAATGCTCATAAATACTTCCTGCTGTTAGCTCAGATCACCTGAGGGTTTTCTTTCACCCAGGCAAGCATTGACAATGCTTGGGAAGTCACAGGTGAGCTGTGCACCTCAGCCAGTGTGAACATATCTATCTATCTGTTACTATGGAAACTACTTTTCCTTTTTTTTTTTTTTTTTTTTTTTTTTTTTTTTTTTCCTTACTATTACTGCTAATTAGGACACAAATGTGTATTGTATGAAAGGAACCCACTCATAAACTTGGGTATGCTTTTGCATGTGCGCCCTGCCTGCCTTTAAATAAATAAATAAACATTCCTACTGGACTGGGCTCCACTGGCCCTTCCCACCCCTCCAAGCAGCATGATATTCCTCTTGAGCCCTTCCTTAAGCAAATGGCTTTGGGAAGACCTAGCAACTGAGCCAGGGTGACAGACTGGCTTATTGCAGCCAAGACACACTTTTCATAGAAATCCGCATCCTCTTCCCTCTTCTTGGAATAAAATATGCAAGAACGAACATAAATGGCATATCCCCCCTTTCCTTCCCCAAGAATTGGGCCTTTGATGTTCAAAAGCAGCGAATATTAAAGGCCAGCCCTGGCAGGCTCTGGAAGCCATACCCATTTATGACAAATGTAAAACAGCACAAATCTAGCCGAATTCGATGCTATCATTAGCTTGTGAGTTGCATTCTTGAAAATAACCGTGGAGGAGCCAAATCGGTTTAAAAGAAGATAACAAAATGGTTTAAGCTACTTAGGTTGAATGCCAATTATATTTTAATATTCAGCTGAGCATATTTTACTAAGAAAAAAGGCAGCGTTGACGCATGCATAACTCATTGGCAGCGTCGACCAGCTGTGCCACTGTACTCTCCGAATCACTTTGTGCATTTTAGTAGCATGGTAATTTAGTAGAGGCCTACCTGAGTGATGGCATTTTCAATGAGCAGGTAATCTACAGAGAATTTTTATATGGTTATGAGTTCTGTGCTTCAGCCCAGCAACACAAAAATACATCAAGACCAATTACGGTATCAGCTTTCAGTGTGATACCCTCGCCACGCAAGTGCATGTATTTCTGCCCCAGGCATTTCAAATTGCATCTAATTTGAAATCTTTGGGGTTTTAATTAAATTTCAGAATATATGGAATTCTTCATTAGTACCTGCTCTGAATAGCAGATCCCTCTTCCCTCCGTCTCTCGTTAAAGAAGTAGGCGGTGGTAAATAGTCTGCTCAAGAGCTGATCATTTGTGGGGCCCGGGTATTGGAACAGAAATGGTGAAATGCAAAATAATATCAAAAAGATTATTAGTCCGGGGAGAGTCTCTTGATTTGTATTTTAATGGAATTTTACATTTCTCTTAATGATTTGCAAATTGTCCTCTGATTATAAGATGCATTAAGCTTTTCATTTTAATGGCAAAGACACAGCCATTAGCAGAATATTTTTCTAGTCTTCTTTTTAGAGTGCTTCCCTGCAGCAGATAAATATTGAAACCATTAAGACCTTTTGATGTGCACTACAGACTTCGTCATAGATCCCTGCATGGCCAGCCGTGGTGGTTCATACTGAACACCTGGCCAGGGACCAGCTGTCCACCTTGAGGACAAGAGGAAGCCACAATGCCTGTTTCCTCTCTCTAGAAAACAGACTTTGTTTTTAACACTTCATCGGGAGTTGTCATTTATTTGTGTTAAAGCTGATCCACTTAAATATTACTAATGGTCCAATTTGTATTAAAAAGCTGCCCTTGCTATGGTCAAGGCTGGGGGGTGGGGGCATTGCTCCTAGCTGTAGCCTGGGGCTGACCACAAAAAGACAGCTGAAAAACCTTGGCCTGTTCCTCAGGAGGCTTCCATGAAAACCCAGTGCAGCGAGGGAAATGCATAGACTCTCTTAGCCAGCTGCCCAACCTGACCACAAACAACCCCACACAGTAACACTTGGCTTCGGGCTGACCTCTGGAATGACACATCAGCCTCAAGGCCAGCACTTGTGGCTTCTACAAAACATGTGAGTACAAGACTGAAGCAGCCTCCCGTTCTGCTCTAGCAGCACCAGGTCCTCAGGAGCTTTTGACCTTGACCGTGAGGTGCCTCTGAAGGCAAGGGAGAGGCTGTCAGGGTTGCATGGCTCCCGCTCTGTGTAACCCGCTTATCCTAGAGTTCTGGTTCATCTTTTTGAAGCTGAGGCTGATGGAGTTCAGAAAAGGCTTTGCAGAGGGCAGCACCACCATGCAGCAGTGAGGGAAGACTGCTGCCCTACTGAAAAAATGTTGGCCTCTGGGTATGACGTAGCCGTTGCCATCTTGAATATTTAATAGGAAACCTGCCCAAGACTGGGTTTGTGCTCCATCACCCTTACGTAATACTTTCTAGCAAGGAAGCCTTCACAAAGCCTGCCCTTGCCAGAGGCTATATAAACAGTTAATGGTGGCTGAGAGAGACTTTTCCTCAGTAATACAGTCACTCATGAGTAACCCATTGCTAAGCTACAACAAATAAAACCATTGCTTCATCAAACAAGACATTGGTGAACTAGGTCGTTTCTTTGGCCTGTGGTTGGTGCCCTGTCTGAATGAGTAGACTTTTTTTTTTCTTATTCTTCCCAGACAAGTTCACACATTTGTCAGAGCCTCTGAGCAATATCCCTGAGCAGCTGTGGTTCTCCACAGTTACTGCCTATTTACCTCGAAGTGCAGGCTGATTGGCTGGCTGGCTCTTGAGGAGACACCCAGGGACCAGCATACCTGTTTTGTTTTGTTTTGTTTTGGGGAGGGGCGAACCTCTGCTAGCAGGTACCTGTTAAGATATCTGGGAGCTGAGCACATGACCTATGCCCACCACCTTGTCAGCAGAGCCCTTGGGAGTTGTACCCATTGGTATGGAGTGTGGTAACTGCCTCCACTGTCCCTGACCTCCGTGTCACCCCAGGCAACCTCTCTAGCCTCTGAACTGCCATAGCAAAGTATGACAGGTTTCTGAAAGCTGTGGAGGCTGAGAGCCCAGGACCAAGGTGTCAGCAGGGCTGATTTCTTCAGAGGCCTTTGCGCTTGAGTGGCAAACTTGTCTCTTGCTACTCTCTGTGATTTCTTTCCCCTTATCTTTAGCATGTCTCTCTGACTTCCTAAAGATATCAGCCAGATCGGATTAGCGTCCAGCATAAGACTCCCCCCACCGCACCCCCCCCCCCCCCCCCCCCCCCCCCCCCCGTGAACTTCTTCACCTCAAAAGACTCCCTCCAAATGTGCTGTGCTCTGAGGTCCTGAGGGATGGGCTTGAGTTAGTTCATTTAGTGCCCCCTTCAGGCCCTAACACCTCCTAAGTCACTGACATCCTGAGTGGAAACAACAGTTGTGCTCTAGAAAGCTGTCATGACCCAGCACAAGAACCACCTGCTGAGGAACCAGATGTGTCCTGGTCAGCATCCACAGTTGGGAGTGACACTCGGCACCAAGTTCTGCATATTCTGAGGCTCAGAGAAGACTCAGAGTCCATGCTGAGGCCATTCTGTGCCTTCAGTGGGCTTAGCTAAGCTCCTTCTCTGTTTGCTGTGTGGTGTTGGCTAGAGGGAACGTGGCCGCCACAATCCCAACAGCTGTCCAAAGAGCATTTTGGTTTGTAGTCTCTCTTCTAGATAAGTGCTGGAGAATATTATGACTTTCACTGGAAAAAATAAGAAGATCCTGCAACCTATAATTTTGTCTCCCTGTACACTGTAAAGTCCTAGGTCACAGTAAATGGCTTTTCAAGGGCCTATGAGATGATTCAGTAGGTAGAAATCCTTGCTGCCAAGCTAGATGACCTCAGTTAGATCCCTGGGGCCACATGACAGGAGGAGAGAAGCAACTCCTTCAAGTTGTCCTCTGACCTCCACAGATACAGATAGATAGATGGATGAATAGATAGATAGATAGATAGATAGATAGATAGATAGATAGATAATTTTTTAAATGTAATAAAAATTTAAGTGTCTGCTTGGAGGGACAACTAGAGTCTGGGATGGGAAGGTCTGCAGGAGTCCTAAAAGCCAGCACTTTGCCTCTTAGGCAGGCCGCAGAAGGTGACGTGATACAGTTGTGCCCATGTCTGGGTCCTCCAACTTTCTCTTCTTTCTAGCTATTCTTCTGACTCTCAGGGGTCACGTAGCCATCCAACCTGTCGGGTACTCTTCCCTGTATGTTTCCACTGCTTCATATTTGTGTCCTGTCATTTACTCCTCATAGGCAACTGGTTCCTCAGTATCAAGACATTCGTTGATGTGTACCGCACAGAAGGAGTTGTCAGGAGTAGTCATGAGGGATCACATAATACTCAAAAGTACCTTACTCATCCATGGTGCTGCCAGTTGCTCTATGACCCAGGGGTCTGCCCATGTTCCTAGAACCCACTCAGAATGCTCTCCCTGTCTTAGCACATAGCCCAGTGTCTGGCTCCTGGAGGAAGCTGTAACCTTGTATGTCCCCAGAAGGTGAATACATATCCTTTCCCCATGACCCCCATACTATAGGCACCAAGTGTGTTAGTGTCTCTTTTGCACCCCATTCTTGTTCTGAGCATGGAAGAAAGAGGTCGTGTGATGGGGACAGGAGTGTCAGTGTCAGGAGTGTCACTAGAGCAGTTGTAGAGCACATGGATAAGAGATTGATGCTTCCATTCTTTTTACCATGAACTATTACCTCAGGCCAAAGAATATTCAATGGGTTGTGAAGTGTAAACAGTAAAGGGCACACCACAGATGCACCAGCCAGCACTAGGAAGGCCTGCCCCAGCCTGCCTGCCCCCTCCCCTTTCCAACACTGTGCCTATCATTGAAATGAGTAGATTTAGCAGTGTCTTCCTGAGTTGCTCCTTTCAGTCAATGTGTTTATGAGAGCAGGTATATGGAGTTCTACTGTGGAGAATCCCATGTTACAAATGCCCATCGTTTTTCTTTTTTCCCTGTCCGCTGTCAGTGGACATGTGGGGTTTTCTCGGGTTTTGCCTTTAAAACCACTTCCGTTGCTGCTGCATCTGTTATAGTCCTGTGTTCAGTGTCCCAGCTGACTGCCGTCTGTGGGCTGAGCGCTGGAGAAGAGGGAGCTGTGCAGAGAAGGAATGCCAGGAGTCTGGTGTGTCCCCTTGAGCCTAATGCAGAATACTGTCATGAGTGTGTTTGGAAGGCAGATACAGAACGACTGGAGAGCTGAGTGTTGAGCATTCCCAGAGCACTGAACATAACTAGACCCAGAAAATATATGGGCAAGGGTGGTGAGTATTTTCTCAGCATTCTTATTTTTAAAATAATCAACTACTCACAGTAAAATTTATTTTGTATTACTCCCTATTTGGGGTTTTATAATATATGTAGAAGTAAAATACATAACAAGAGTAGCACAGAAGATAGGACTGGGGACTGGAAATACATTGTGATATGTTTCTTATGTTCTTGTGAGCAAGTGGGACGTTATTTAAGGATAGACTGTGATAAATCATGATGCATATTAACAATACTAGACTGCCACTGAAAACCAAGATGTATAGCTCAAAACAAAATGCTTACTTTTTTTTAAACAAATCTAAAAGAAAACCAAGGAATGGAGAAGAAAAGAGTAGATGGAAGAAATACTGATTTATAATACTCTAATTCAACCATGTCAATAATTATATTAAATGTAAATGTTCTTAAGACTCAAGTAAAATGGCATAGATGAAAAGACTTATCTTTAAAAAAAAAAAAAAGACAGACTCTATTAAATGTTTTTTATAAGACTTAGATACATTAAAGGAAAGAAAGTCTGAAATGGGAGCTGAGCTGGTAAATTCTTTGCTACACAAGCATGAGGACATGATTGCCTGCTCTCCCTCAGCTGTAAAAAACAAACAAACAAAGCAGGAATCACAGTATACATATATAATCCTAGAACTGGAAAGGCAAAGACAAGGTGATGCCTGGGGCTTTCTGGCTAGCCAGTCTAGCCAATCAGTGAACTACAAGTTCACTGAGAGACTCTAGCTCAAAAACTAAGGTGGAAAGTGATCGAACAAGACACCCAAAGTTGACCTCTAGCCTATATACACCTGTGTATGTGCACATGCATGCGTACCTACCTGCATGCAGTTACACGTACATGAACATACATACATATACCAAAAATATAAAAGAAATAATACTATATAGAACTGAAATAAAGTGGGTATATATCAGAAATAATTAAATGTAGCTATCTTTATTTTTAAGTTATATGATACATAGAATATATCAAAGACTTTTGAAAACATTAAATAAGTAAATTCAACAAGGTGCTATATACAAGAATAAGTTCGATTGTTATATGGAATAATATAGAATAACATTTAAAATGATAATATTATCATGGAAAATATTTGATATTAATGAAACATATGTAAAATTTCTCCACTGGACCATATAAATAAGGCTAGGAAAATAAATAGATACACATTATCCCTGAAACTGCCAATGCTGCAGAGAGGTCAGTCCTCCTTAAACTGTTCTCATTGCACAGCTCAACCAGCTCAACCATTCAACCAGTGTAAGTTGAAGAACTTACATTACCTGATTTTAAAACTTCCTCCAAATTATATGTGATGGGGCATAGTGACATGTCCAAGACACTGTGATGGGGATCTAAGGTGACTCCTCAGTTAAGACTACATGCTGCTTTGACAGGAGACCTGAGTTTGGTTCCCGAAACTCATGTCAGGCAGCTCAAAACCACTCATTAACAAGAGTCCAGGGAATCTGATACCACGTTCTGGCTTCCACAGAAACTGCACTCAACACACACACACACACACACACACACACACACACACACACACACACACACACACACCGGTTAAAATATAAGTACTTTTATAGTTATTTTATCTTAAAGATGGGAACTACAGATGTCTCAACAGTACTTAAGCAACTGGATGGCCATCTTCAAAAGGCTAGCTAGCTTAATTCCTGCCTCACACCATATGCAACAACTAATATAAACTCTATGTTATATTTAAAACAAAGTTTAAATCATATGACTGTAATTTTTTTAAAAACATGGATAATTCTATGGTTGGGCTAGGCAGGTGTTTCATATATCCTCAAAAGATAAAATCATGAAAGAAATTGCGAGTATTGTTGCAGGTAAAAACACCATTAAGAAAATGAATGGGCAGGGTGCAAAGGGAAGAGATCTTTCCAAAGCATCTATCAGGAGCTTGTAGGTGGGATGTGTAAAGATTCAAGGACACCACCATCGATATATAAGCAGAGGACACTGTCTTCACAAAGGAGTATGTCCAAATTGGCCAGGAGGCACATGACATTGGAGAGTGTCTTTAGTAAAATCCAAGTTGAAGCAATTATAAAAGATGTCCATGGAAGCACAGATGGCTGAGTGAAGAAGGCTCATAATACCAAATGTCTGTGAGGGCATGGAGCATCCTTGCCATGCATGTTGGTGGGTGTACATGGCAGAACAGCTTTGGGATACGGTGTGCTACCATGCCGTCTTACCCAGTGTTCTCACTCTTAGCAAATATATGAAAGCTGTTCATAGTAGCATTTCTGTACTTATCAACAGCTGGGATGGCCCAGTGTCTACTAGTGGAAGGATGTGGATTAATGGAGATTAGTCCCTGTCCGCATGCTCCATGACAGCAAAGTATGAACTGCAGATGCGTTCCGCACAAGCTTGCCTCGGTTGCCTGCTGCCCAGGCACCAGGCATAGAGAGCACGGCTGGTTTTGCTTACAGAATGACGTTCTACAATTAACAAGAGCTGATCAGGGGCAGGAGAAAAGAAAAGTGTAACTGCCTCTGGGATGTGCAGGCAGCAGCTGCCTGTGAAGGAGGCCTGAGGGATGTCCCAGCATAACTCTTAACAACGTGGGCAACACAGGTACATGTATTTGTCAGAACTCATCAGGAGCACACTGAAGATGTGTGTTTCCTTGTATACAAATGCTACCTCAGAGGAGAAAAAAAAATAACTAAATTGGCATTGAACTCTTAATTGATGGCATATGAGCTAGCTTGAGAGTAACTGATGTCTTCAGTTGATTTTGAAACGTGGTAAAAATTTGAGATGGGTAGAGAAGTAGAAAGCAAGCCAAAGTGAGGAATAGCATGTTCAGGTGCCTTTGTACAGTTGGGTGGTAGGTGGGTGCATATTCATTGGAAGACTCGGTTCTTCTATGTGTTAGAAGTGAATGTTATCAACTTCTATTTCTAGATGTCAAATCTGGGGGGGAAGACAATGAACACAGCCTTTCAATTCCCAAGTGTAATGGCCGTATGTCTCGAAGAACTCTCCTGCTAACCCTGTCCCAGACGCAAAGTCACAGGCACAGAGAAGAAGGTAGCCAAGCATGCCAACTCTGGAGGCGATGGTAGTCAACCAGTGAACAAATAACATTACACAGAAGCGCAAAAGACCCTCAAGAAAGCAAGAAGGTGTCTGGTAGAGTAGCCAGCTGTCTCTCAGGGCCAGAGCTCTCAAGGAGATGATATACAGACTGAACTCAGAAGGAAGTAAGAGTGTGGGCCACACCAAAATCTAGGCAGCAAGAGCCCCAGGCAGAGGGCCAAGTAGACACAAATGTCCAAGAAAGTATGATGGCTTTTAGAAATGACTCAATTGGCACAGCTACCATTAAGCAGTTGAGAGAAGCAGACAGCAAAATGGGATTCTGAGTGCATCCCACGTGCCATAGCCTTGGAGCCAGTGGCATGGCATTGTCAGACAGATACTGGCTGTGGGCAACGTGCGAATGTGAAAAGGGAATAAAAGGTGGCAGATGTGTCAGGATACTGGCCCAGGATCGAGTGGCACCCAGGGGACTTGCGGGAAAGGCAGGAGTCTTAGTGTGGTGTGGCGTGCATCTCCTGCTCTGCAGCAGGACATCTGTGCCTTCACTGTGGGGCTTGAAAGTTGAGGACTTGGTGAGGTCAAGGGAGGGTTCCATGGGATGGTGTGAAGGTGGGGCACCTGCGGTACACACTGGAGCATGTGCTAGGTCTGTGCCCGGGACAGTCAACATCAGCATCCTGTATCCAGTCTGTGGTCTGAGCTAGCCTTAGGAGTGAGGAAGAGAAAGTCAGGCCAGGCCTTTGCTCTCTGTAGCCTGTTCTCTTTGTCAGGGGATGGCTGGCATGTGGTATGTGACCATGTCACCATCTCATTGCGTCCCCTCCAGTGACCATTTCCCTCAGTTCTGGTTCAATGTCAGTAGCTGTCAAAGCAAGTAAGGCCTTTTGCTGATGACCGTTTCTCAGTATTTGCCCAGCCTGCTCTTGGTGGAGTATGGAGATCCCTTAGTCTGATTGTTGACTCCATGATTTCTTGGCTTTCAAAAAGACAACTTGCCCAGTGTTTCTCGATTCTCTCTCTTCTTCCTCCCACGTGTGTGTGTGTGTGTGTGTGTGTGTGTGTGTGTGTGTGTGTGTGTGTACATACTATGCTTCTTGCTCCAGCACAACCTTGAGCCTTTTGAAAGTGTCACATTTAACTATCCGCTTGCCTCTCTGTTGCATGTGGGTTCATAGGGCTGGCCATATGTTTTCTTGGTACAGATTTCCATGTCGGGCTGCCCCCTGCACCCATATTTGGCTTATCTGTCTAGCTTTCTCTTCCCTTAGTGGTAAGGAGATACTGTGACCACTCAAACCTGCGCTGCCAAGACCAAGTGGCATAGAGTGCCCCACTCCAACGTTTCAGGGGTTCACTGTGGCTTACTGTTTTCTGGGTCATCTTCGCACCACCATGTCTTATGTTGAAACCCTGTGCTCTTCATAGAACCAATGTATGGACAGGATTATGTCTATTTCACTTGCCCACTCCCAGGCTCAGGCTTGGTTAGTGGGGCACCTTGGACTTTTAGCATTGGAGGGGGTGGGGCCAGGACTGGCATGGAGCTGCTGCGAGTCAGCTTCCTGACACTAAAAATACATACCGGAGGTGACTTAGGAGAAGGAAAGATGCATTTGGCTCAGGGTCAGAGTTCAGTCCATGGTCACTTGTCCTATAGCAATAGAAAACATGGAAGGAGGGTCCAGGTAGCAGAGAGGAGAGAGAAGGGGCCAGTGCCCCATTATCACCTCCATGGACATACCCCAAGTACCTAACCTCCATCTGCTAAAGACCCCATATATTAAAGATCCCACCAGCTCCCTATCGCGCCGCACACTGGGATGAAGACTTCAACCCAGGGGCCTTTGGGGACACGACTGCGCATGCACACTGTAGCAGTACGGAGCTCCCATTAGTCACCTGAGAAAGAAGACAGACTAACTGTGAGGTGAGATGGGGAGAGCCCTGGAGTGAGAAGGAAGAGGCTGAAGGGGAGTTTGCTGGGGATGCTAGCTCAGGTGGAGGGCTTGGGAAGGACTTAGGGATGAGTGAAGGCAGTAGCTGATCGTGTGGTTCTTTCAGGGCAGATGAGACAAGACAGTGGGCCCCATATCAGACTTCCCTAGTGACAGCAGTCACCATGGGTGAATTCAACTGGCACTCTTATCTGAGAGTGATAAGAATGTTGGCCCCTCCCACATTAATCTCTAATTGCCTCCCATCTATGTAATAGCCAAAGGAAAAGCCAGAACCCCCACTCCCTCAAGTCTCACCTGCTTCCCTCATTTGGTTCCCTGGTCCCTTAATCCCCTCCCACCACCACTTCCTGCAGGCCCTAGATGTGGTACATTGAGCTGCGAGGGAGGAGCATTGACAACCTCACTCCTCCCTAGCTCTGTAAGAGCAGAAACACATGCCAGATGTCAGTATACAGGGGCTGCTTTGTGAATGTTTACTGACACATGATGCCAAGAAATGGATTTATAAAACCCTCTTGCCTCTGCAGGGGAGAGGCCATGTCTCTCCTGCAGCAGCAGCAGTGAGCCACTCCTAACAACCCCACAGGACCCCACAGCATCCTCTGGCACAGGAGGAGTCCGCCTTCCGAACCTCCCTCTTCCCTGATGAAGGCTAACTTCAGGGAAGGGATAAGATGCCTAGTGGAAAAGCTCAGAAGCCAAGAGTGTCACCCACCCACATGGCCTTTGCACTCCATCCCTGCAAAGAGGTGAAGGGACCCAAGCCCAGTCACTGTCTACCTGTCAGACTCCTCTGCACAGTGGGGCTTTCTCCAGAACAGATGCAGCCCCCTCCCACCAGCCTGCCACCCGGCTACCTGCACTGTGTGCTTCCCCCCTCAGCCCCCCAACAAGCTCTCACCTGCATAGCCTCTTCCTCATTTGAATAGGTGAGAAACCAAAGTCAGCTGCCCCATTTGAGCTCACTTCCATCGCTCAGAATTCAGTCACAACTTCTTTTGAATTCCTCAGCTGCCCCGAGGCAGAGGCTCAATGTTGGTACTGAGATTAATCCCCAAAGAGCCCCTCATTTCTCTGCAGAGAAATTAGAGCTGCCAGTTTTCCTTTCGCCTGTCCTTCTGACAGCTCTGTCAGTAATGAGATGCCTGCTCTGTGGCGTAATCCCCATCCTACGGTGAAGAATAATTCATTAAGAAATTAAGGGCCCAGCTCCTTTCCGTTGGGTTGGTCTTCAAAAGTTAGCTAATGGCGACGGCGGCATGATTATCAATGAAAAATTATTCAGCATACCTTAGGGCCATTCCAGACACTCATCCTCCCTCTCTGGGGTTGTCAGTGTTCCAGAAATTAAGTTGGGTGACATGGACTGGGAGATGTCTGTGTGCAGGGCCAAGAGGCCAGGTCAGGCACTGCACCAGTTTGAGAGAAGCTTCTTCTAAGATTTGAGGTCACAGCATGAGATACCTGCTGACAGCAGTAGCAGTTTCACCCTCCTCCCTCTCCCCCCTCCCTAGGAAACAGGAGTCAAGGTCAGAGAAGCTTCTTGAGGTAGCTGATAGAATGCTTGAGACTGAAAGGGAGGAACTGCAAATAGATTTGTAGGGGTGGGGAATCATTGACTTGGTTTTGTTTTATTTTATTGGTTTTGTTGTTGTTGTTGTTGTTTTCTTTGGGGGCTTTGAAAGTGGGTATTAGTCCACCCTGATTGATAGCAAGTTCAAGGTCTCCCTGCCACAGTCTCACTAAGTGTCACTGGTGTGTTCAGGAGCCTTTAAGTATTTATTGTGAAATAGCACGAGTTTGACACTAGCTACGCAGTACCCATCTTTGGAGCACATTGAAACCCCCTAAAAGGAGGGGATAACTTGATGGCAGCCTTGCTGTCATTGTCTATGGGAAAGCTAAGAGCCTTGAAGGTGGGAAATGTTAATGACTTACTCTGAGTCAGATGTTCTGTGGAATATAGTTTTGACCACAGTGTGATAGAGACATTGCCTCTATGTATGGACCAGTGAGTGCGCAGGGCGAGTTAGTTTCTCCTCCACAGTGACCAGTTCAGTGCTCAAAGCATCATCCATCTTGCAGAGCCTGTGGGATTCTGAGAAAGGGAAAGAAGCCATGTGCTCCCAAGGAGAACCTCCAGAGAGGTGTGTGTGGGGGTCAGGACATCAAACGGCATTACAGCAAGAAGCCTTAGATCCGGTTTGATTTCCCTTCTTTTTATGATTAACCTCGGTAATACGGTACCGACCCCAAGTCAGCCTTCCCTAACGCAGCTCTCCCCCTTGTCCTCTGCCCGCTCGCACTGTTTTACACAGCGTATTTCTCGGTATTTCTGCTATTGTTCTGACGCCATTAACCCCTGTTCAAAAGTCAGTCCTTCGGCTGTTGAGCTGAATGACAATTATTTGAGGGGTAGAGGGTGTTAACGTATAATTATTCACATTCACACCCGGACAGTCACAGCTTAATCATTTCTCTGTAGGCTTCCTGAAGTTTGTGCTTAAAGTCTTAGGCATAATTCTTTCGTTAAGTATGTTCCAGAGGCTGGAAGGTAAGTGCACATCCGCCCAGGCGGAGCTTCGGGGCTGCCCTACCTCACCTCCAGGGAATGCCACTTACAGGTGAGACCCCCTGCTGGTTCCCAGCTCCTCCTTGAGGCAGAAGGTTGATTTCCAAGGGCTAATGCTGTAATCCATCTGCGAGATGAGCTCAGAGATTGTGTCTGGGGCACCAGGACTAGACAGAACGGGCCAGAGAGCATTTCCATTCATGAGTGCTAAGCCCTGCCATAGTTTTGGCCTGCACTGATGGGACCAACTTAACCCTTGAGACCATGGATTCTTCTACCCTCTTTAAGATTATTCAAGAGCCCAAGGGGATTTTTAAATGAGATTTTTAAAAAATATATGTACATTTATCATATTAAAAAAATCAAACCCAATGATCAGTCGATGTATTTTGAAATAATTATTTTATTGTTTATATTTGTAAATACATTTATATTTATATAGATTAATGTAAAGCTGCCTCCGCGGCAAATGCTTCTTGAGAAAGGCTGTGTTGTGCTCTACCTTTTCAAATCTCTTCAAAGCATCTTTATTGTCTGACTTGCTAGAAGGAGACAGCCATTTTCTCAGACAGGCTCTTGCTTCTTACTTGTGGTGGCGGCAGGTTAGACATCCAGATGGCCCTACACACTGGGAGAGGATGGCTGTGAAGACCATTTGGACCTCACAGCCCATCCCCCAGGGTCCTCACACCCCAGGAAGAACTGCTGTTCTTAAGTATCAAAAAAAATCCTCCTTCCCCCTTTTAATGCCATTTTATTCTCTGAAGTTGCAGCAGAAATGACTCCTGCTGCCCTACAGCTGGCGTCACGTGGAGACATATACAACTGTGGCCTGTGTCACTTTGTGTCCTCCCTTTGTACTGGCTGACCTGTACCCCAAATCCAGCCATCTCGGAACCTTGTCCCTGAGGTAAAACACTTTAAATAGCTGCCCAACTCAGTCCTAATGTTAGTCGCATCCTCCAAGGGGCTCCTTACGTCATGTCACACTGTATTTCCTCATTAGCCCAGCCAGCGTGTTCGGCTGCAGAAGGTGGGTGTGGAGTTCTAAGTTGAGCCCTCAGCCCCAGAGAAAACCCTGGCTTCTGAGATCAGTCACACAGCAGACAAGTGGATCTGCTCCTTCCAAACTTGAGAGCGCCACTCTCCAGCTGTGTCCATCCCAGAACAGTTACAAGTGCAGGCTTCCTATCCCAGCAGTGGCGGGAACAGCATAGGCCAAGGCCAGAGCAGGACCCCCATGGAGAGCGTGCTAGGGAAAGGGCCAGAGGATCTGATAGAGTCCCTGTCCTCACCCAGTGCCAAGAAGAAGAATGCCTGGTAAGGGTGACAGATGAAATGTAGACGGAATAGACCATACCTCACCATAAGTTACCCTGTATCCTTCCCATGGTGTGTACTTTGCTCAAAACCCACTTTGCCAGGAGGTGATGGGAAACAGCAGTGAGCCAAGCAGTGGGTCTTGGCGGAGTTAGTGAATGGTCTTGGTGGGTAGCAGCTATAGGGATCTGAAGCAGCAGCCGGTCCCAATAGCTACATCTTCAGCCACGTGCGTGCTCAGGCATGCGCATCCTCCAGAGTGCGGAAGAGGCTCATCACGCTTCCTCCTGGCCACACTGGACGGCAAACCAGGTGGTCAGCCAGGCCAGAGCCACCCTTTCAGAAGTCTATGCTGTCTCTGAGTGCCCTCTGCCTCCCACTCACCCTCTCACCAATCCAGTCAGTTCCCGCTCTGGTCCCCAGGGCTGACATTTGAGATGACACCCATGAGGCCAACACCTTGCCCTTGGTGAACTCCATCTGGCAGACAGCTCATGATAGAGTTGTGGGAGAAGACATGAGGGGGACTCCATTTGAATGAGAGGGACTATCCTCTGGCATCTTGAACTTGAAATCAAGCCCCTTTCGATTGGGGGGAAGGTGACTGGAAAGAGGGTCTCCCCTCATCTTTTCCTTAAGAGTTTTGATTTTAACTAACACGACGATGGTGGCTTTTGAGGTGGGCAATTGTGTAGATTTTAGTACATGCCAGCTTCTATGGCCACCACTGTAATCACATTCAGAGGGGGACTCTCACCAGAAATCCCTTATCTGGGCTAGTGCTACTCTGCTGTCCACCAGTGGGGCTTCGTGTCTTTACGGAGTTGGGCAGCATTTAACCTTTTGAGCTTACCTCCTTTGACCCAGCTTAATCTACCTTTGAGCTTTATCCAAGCTCTGCACACATCTACAGCACATATTTGCTTTTGTGTGTGTGTCTATCTATGCACACCTGCATGCATGCTTGTACAGTGTGTGTGTGTGTGTGTGTGTGTGTGTGTGTGTGTGTGTGTAGACAATGGGAAGCACAATTGTCATCTCTCAGGTGCTGTCACCTTTCTTATTGAGACAGGGTAATTTGCTGGCCTAAGAATACAACCATCTGGCCATGTAGCCCTAGGGACCCCCTATCTCTCCCTCCCAACACTTGGGGTTAGAGTCCCAGAATACTCGACTGTCTTTGAATCTTCATGCCTACAAGGTGAGTGCTTTACTCACTGAGCCGGCTTCACAACCAAAGTATCTTGTTCTTAAAATGTAATTTACTTCTATGTGTAGGAGTGTTCGACGGTATGGATGTGTGCTATGTGCATGGACTACCCACAGAGGCCAGAAGAGGCACACCACTTTAAAATACAAACATTCCACACTGGTTATCTCATAATGCAAAAGGCATTCGTCGTTACTCTAAGAGTCCTTAGAGTCATGTGGCCTTTGAGGCCAAGCCTGAGAAAACACTTCCTTCCTCCCTCAGGTTGCCATTTTCCTGGGGAAGGTTCTTCCACATGACTCTGTCCTGTTACAAGCTGGTGCCTTCTGGCGATAGTCTGACCCTCAGAGAACCTTTATCACCCCATCCCAGAGTGTGAGGTTTCTTTGTCATGGAGCGATCTCTTTAGCAACTAACAGTGTCCCTGCCTTATCCATAACTTTACTTTCCTTTCTTTACCAAGTGGCACAGTTTTCTTCTTTCTCTCACTGTAAATCTGACTAAGAGCAGTGAGCAGTAACCATGCCACAGCCTGGATGTTATGTTGTCATCACCAAACAACTACTTTTTAATTCAGTCCCACTGCAGTTTTCAGGACATGGAAAGAATGCACCCAGGTTTCTCACAGGAGTGTGTGAGCACAAATGCTCTCTAGCCCACACCTCCACTGCCCACCTCTCTCTTGGCATCCTATCTCCCAAGCTCCCAGTCTGAATGGCCCATTAAGTTCTACCTATAGCATTTTCAGGCTTTTCCAATCCAAAATTCCAAATTTTTCCCACATTCTCCCACAAACTCATTCCAAGGGCCTAAGAACCATATAGGTTTGAGATGTGAGATTCTTTTTCTCACTGTTGTATCAAAATCTAGGTACGGCAGGAGGAGTTACTGTGGTGCACAGGCTGCGGATACGGCTCCTCATGGTGGTGACGCTGTGGGGGCCTGTGCATGTCTAGCTGTGGCAGCAGGGGGCTGACAGCTGTCAGGGAGCAGAAAAAGGTGAGCGCTGGGACCCAGCTAGGCCTCCTCTTTTTCCGTTTTGTTCATTCTGGGACTCCAACCCATTGGGTGGTCCCACCCACATTTGGTGTAGGTCTAGAACTCTCTGGAATCCTTTTCACAGACACAGGCAGGTTGTCCCTTCTAAGTGATTCTACATGCCCTTGAGCCAGCAATCAGAATTCAGGATTAAATAACATATAATATATATATATATGGTCTTTGAAGACCTTATCCAATGATTTTACCTTATCTTTCTATAGAATCATAACTATCTGCTAAACCTAGGATGTATCTTCTTGTGATAAAAATAGACTAGTAGTTGATGTGACCATGATTTGATCAACTAACAATTGATGTGTATAACTTACTTATCCTAAATACCCTGCAATAGCTCTTTCAAAGTATTGAAAGTAAATTGTATTATAATTGAGTTGTATGGGTACAAAACCTCATATTAGAGTAGAAAAAAAAATATATATATATATATATAGTGTGTGAAGAATAATCTTAAAATTTAATTCTATACCAATGTATCAAAAATTAAGTTTATTTTGCATCTACATACAAAATTATATATCCGTGAATTAAAAATAACCTTGTGAGTAACAATTACGGCATTAAGTTGAGGGATAGATTCACTAATCTACTTTTTGTCCTTTCATCTCTATATATTTCTATATTCCCCCTTTTTTCTTTTCAACCTCTATCTCCAAACATAAGAATGAAAGATAAAGGAAGAGAGACATCCCTGAGTCTAACCTTGTTTTCTCTCTAAATAATACCAGTAATAGCTTATAACCAACACACAATAAGAATAAACATCTATCGCCTAAGAAAGCCACCAAAAACCTACCCAACCCTCCTTAAGGGAAATAGGGTGTCGTTCTCTTAAGATTTCTTCTGGCTGATTTGGGACAAATAATACCTTTGTAGGGGGCCAAATAAAATTGGGGAAAATAGTTAAACAAGGTAGGAATAGCACTTGTGGTCCAGTTTCTAAATGTTGAGAAATTCCAGGCTTAATTAGAGTCCTGTGTGAGACAGTCTGAAATGCTGGACCAGTTGGGATTGGAAGCTTTCTTCAAAGCTGTCCTGTTCTGATGAGGAACAGAAACTGCATCACTTGGTGCTGGAACATGAAGGATGACAGATGTCAGTGTCCAGCATGCTGATCCAGTGTCAGGTCTGATCCAATGTCAACGTCCGGTTCTTTTGTTCTGAAAACATATAATTTCTCACAAGCATTACACAGTCATAAAATTATAAATGTATGAGGTTTGTGTGATGCACAGAACAATTAAAACTGGTTCTCTGCTCTTTGTATGAGCAGAATTGACAATGAGACAAGTTAACTCCTGGCAACACCCAGCCGACCTCAAAGAAGATGATGAGCATCAGTGAACCTCCTTATGGAGATGGCTTCAAATGTGGCAAACCAGCCACTGGGCAAAATGTCCTCATTTCTGCCACACACAGAATTCTGCCCCCAAATGGGCAAGCTTGGATGTAGGCACAGTTGAGGCCAAACTCTGCCAAGACAGGGTAAGCAAGTCTTCAATTGTTCGTGCCTCACAAATATGTCTGTCAGATATATTGGGCCAGAAGGCTGAAGAAGATGCTCCAACATTATAGAGAGTCTTGTGTTCAGCCAGCGAACTGTCTCTGTCATCTTCTCCTTTTGGAAGCTTCTAGCATGCACTCCCTTTATACTCAGGTAATTAATTTTATTCCTTCTCAAGTCTCTGATAGGGTTGAAGACCAGATAGTTTAGTTTGCAATTAAGCTTAGTTGTTTATGGGTTAAGATGTTTTTAGGTCTAGATAGATGTTTTAAGTTAATAATGATAAGATATGATAGATACTGACTTACATTCAGAATTTTAGACACACCAAGATAGAAACAATGTTTTCTTCAAGATTGCCAAATACAAATAGCCAAAACACTATAAATGTAACATTTATGTAATTCCTGATTGTTTCATGGTTCTTCTTGCTGTAGGTAGTTTATCATATATGTGTGTATAATAATATTAGTGTATATGTAAAAGATTTTAAAAATTCAGGATTCCAATTACTCTAAGAGTTCAATACATCTTGAAATCTGTCGGTATGGCTTCTCCAACTTTTATTGTCTTTGTGAAATATTTGGGCTTTTTCAAGCTCTTTACCTTTCTGTATAAGCTTTAGAATCTGTTACTCTGAGTCTATAATAAAACCTCTTTGGGGTTTTTTGTTTTTGTTTTTGTTTTGTTTTGTTTTGTTTTGTTTTGTTTTTTGCTGGAATTGTGGGAAATCTTTAAACCAACTTGTAAAGAGTTGAAATCTGAGAGCCTGGTATGCCGCCAGTGTTTTGACGTTGTTGGTCTGTGGGGACATACAGGTTCCATTCATTTCCTGAGTCCCATTTGAGGAACTCATTTCTCTGTCCCTCGCCACCTCCTGCACATGTCAGTGAGGATGCTTCATGCTGTCACATGACTAGACTCACTTTCACAGTCAACCCTTACTCAGGACACCATCTCCTCAATGCTGTGTCTGTTAACGTAAGCACATTGCTTCAAGTCACTGCTTTAAGTCCCTACAGCACCTGATATTCACGCACTATCGTTTTCCATCATGATCGTATCATATATAATCATGTCCCCCTCCTGGATGGCCCTCTGTGCCCCACCTGTTCACTCTCTCTTCTTCCTCCACTAGCTGTACCCTGATTCCACTGCTCAATTTTCTATCTGTGTAGGTTAAGCTTTTCTGTGTTATCATTGGGTCAGGATCACACAGTAAGATGTACCCTCTTACACTGGCTTTTTCTGCTCTTAAGTTCCACATTGAAGGTCCCTCCGTGCCTTTTGGCAGCTTGCTATCTCATTGAACACCATTGCACTACACATATGTATTACCACTTTGTGTATGTATTAAGGAGCAATTTGATTGCTTATAGTCGTGGCATTATGAACAAAGCCACTATAAATGTTTACAGGCAAGTTTTTATGAGGACATTAGTTTTCAAACCAATGGAACAAATAGTTAGGAGTGCAGTTGCCAGATCACATGTTAATGTCCTGTTTATCTCTGTTTTTAAAATCACCAAACTGGTCAGGTATAGCACACACACCTGTAGTCTCAACACTCTGGAGGCGGAGGCAGACAGATCAGGAGTTTAAGGCCTATAATAGTGAGATCTGATAAATAAATAAATAAATAAATAAATAAATAAATAAAAAGAAATGAAAACAGAAAAGGAAGCCCCCAGCTGTCTTCCAAAACAGCTATGCTTGTGTGTTCCCACTTGAGTGTTCCCACTACAGCAGATGATCCATGGCATGTGGGGGAGGGGGGAGTGTTAGCCAGACTCATGAGTGTGTAGTCATATGTCATTGTTTAACATGCATCTCCAAAGATGAGCTATATAAATAGCTTTCCATTTTCTTCCTCATACTTCATACACATGCTTTGGTGAAGTGTCTGCTGAGACTTGCCCTTTCAATATTTGGGTTGTTTTCTTCTTACTGCTGAATCTTAAAACTCCTTTGCATGTTTCCTGTACAAGGCCTTTGCCGGATGTGTGTTTTGCTGCTATTTCCTCTCAGCCTGTAGTTTCGCTTATTGAAGTATAGCGTGCTTTTACAGTGTGGGCAATGTCCATGCTAATAAAGTCCAGCTTCTCCAACTTTTTCTCTTATGGATCATGAGCTTAAAACTCTTCGAAGCCTATAGTCACCTGTGTCTCCTCCTCAGTGGTCTCCTGAAACCTCCCCAATTGTACCTTCTAGGTTTGTGGCCATTTTAAGTTCATTTCGGTAAAAAGTCTGCTCTGCGCCCAGACACGTGAATGCAGAGACAGCTGTGTAAGTAGAGCTTTAGACTGATGATACAGGATAATGCAACGCTGTAGATGATGTAGGGACAGCTGGGCCATGTGAGCATCTGGTGAACATTCAGAGTCCATTGTTGGAGACTGTCCTTCTCCACTGAGCCTTTGCCCCTTTGTCAATGCGTAGCTCTCTTTCGTTGACCTATGCTATCTATCTGTCCTCCCCAGCACTGGTCCATTTGCAGCTCCATGCCGGGATTCATTTTTCAGAAAGTGTATAGGCCTTCTGTTCCTGGGATAGCCAGGCTTAATCCTGATGTCTTGTTCTGTCACTAGGACCCTAGCTCTCACTTGCCAATACTTTATGGAGGGTTTTTTGGTTTTTTGTATCCATGTTCTTAACAACTAGTACTTTTAAATGCTTTATTTTTGAGAAAGTCATACACATATAAAATGAAATATGGTCATCTCTACCTTCATGTCCCTGTGTAAATGTCAGTGTACTATTCCTGTCCAACCTATGTCTTTCCTTTTATAACCCACTGAATCCAGGTAGTGCTGCCATTATGTGCAGAGGCAGTCCACCAAAGCATGGAAATCCAACCAATGGCCACATCCTTAAGGGACTGGTTCTCCTCCTGCAGCCTCTATCCATTGACAGTAACTCTTCAGGATATGGTGGAGCCTGGAGAATATCACCCCATTTATGCTGAGATTTGGTCTGGTTTGATCTTGTGCGAGCAGTCTAACCCATCTTACAACTCTTAAATTTCTTCCTCCTTTTCTGAGATGGTCCCTAAGCCTTGAGTGCTCAATTTTAAACAAGACATCAAGACTTAGGGACCTAGGTTTCTGGTTGGTGTCTTTTTCTGTCTCTGCTATAGAGGCCATAGTGGTCTCCTTCTGAACCTAGGAAAATCGTTGTTTCCTTGGGAAGCTGACATTGATGTTTCTTTCTTGAGTAGAAAGGTGGGAACCAGTGGTGAACTCATCTTGGTCCTAGAGATTCCGTCTTCAGGAGGCTTGAAATTACAAACTCCACCTCTTTAATTGTAGAGTTATTCTGATCTGTAGTTCCACTTAGGCTCATGTCTATGTATTTCACTTTGGCTGGGCTTTGGTTTCAGGGCGGCATCAGGGGCCAGTACTGGGGATTGAGCCCAAGTTAGGTAAGCACCCTACTGCCTGGCTGCTATCATACCCACGTCTCCTTTCATTTAAAGGCAGCGTCTCACCTGTTTGCCCAGACTGGCCCTCTACTCCCTCTATAGTCCAGGTAGGCCTTGAACTTTGCATCTTTTTGCCTGGGCTTCATTAGTCACTGGGATTACAGACCAACAGGTCCAATTTGGTGTTATTATTTCTTCATCTCTTCTTCAGGTATCTCAGGGCCCTTCTGGGTAGACACTCACCCTTGGGGTTTATTCTTTTCCCATGAATTTGTGCCCTGGTGTGTCTACCCATCTTGAGTAGTGTATGTGATTGTTTACCATGTGCCATGAGCAGAGACTTTTCTCTGAGTGCTTATTGTGTTCTCAGGTCTGACCACAGCACATAGAATAAGGGTGGACTTCAGTAGTGATGTGTCATATGTCACATCTGGAAAGTGGCTGATGTGATGGACAGAGATGTTCAGTAAGACAAAGCAAGATGGGTACCACAGAGGTGGGTTTCCTGCTCAGTAGGTGTCAGTGGTATTGATTTAAGGACTCAAATGTTAGAGATTAATTTAAAAATCATTCTGAAACATATTTATTTTAAGATGTAAGAAAATTCCAAAAGTATGATGTCACACTCCTTGAATCTCTGCACTTAGGGAGGCAGAGGCAGGCAGATCTCTGTGAGTTCAAGGCCAGCCTGGTCTACAAATCAAGTCCAGGACAGCCAAAGCCACACAGTTTTCCTCTTGTGAATGGGCTTTTTTTAAAATAAACTATAATATCTTTAAGGCCATGCCTGCACAGTTAAGTTAGATTAAGGATTGGTGACTGATTGATTATTAATATTTATATGAGACCAGCTATGTATAATATATGTTGGAATGGAATGACAGCACAGAACTTCAGTAGTTTGTGAGTTTTACTAAATTGGTTTTACTTAGTTTTACTAAGGTACTGGAGTCACTCCCAGCACTGCCTTGTCATCCTGAGGTCTGCCTTCCTCTTTCCCTGGTTCTCATCTGTTAGATATTTCTCGGGTGTTTTGTTGTTGCTTTGTTTTTGTTGTTGGCTTGGTTTTTTTGAGACACGGTTTCTCTGTAGCCTTGGTTGTCCTAGAATCACTGTGTAGATCAGGCTGGCCTCGAACTCAGATATTTGCCTGCCTCTGCCTCCTAGAGTGCTGTGATTTACATCTCTCAGTTTTGTCAATTATTTCAAACAACTAGCTTTCGGTTTCTTGGATTTCCTTCCAATTCAGAGAGTTCAGTTTTTAACATTTATTGTCCCCTTTCAGAATATTCGGGTCATTTTCATTCTTGTTTCTTAAGGTAGGAGCTGAAATTGTTAATGTGCAACCTTTCTCTTCTAAGACAGATGACGAATACTATGAATTGACCTCTGAGTGTTGCCTTAACTGCATCCTATGAACTTCAATGTTTTATTTCATTTTCATCCTGCCTGATGTATTTTTTAATTTTTCTTACTGTTGTTGTCTGTGGTAGAAGTGGGTTGTTATTGTCTGGATGTATGTAGAGTTTCTTGCTGCCCTTTGATTCATTTCTAACCTAATGGGGTGATGGTCAGAAAGATAAGTTATCTGGCTTTATTTACACGACAGGTCTTACCGTAGCTTGTTGGATGGCGCAGGATATAGCAAACTTTCTCTCTGGATTAGTGACTCCATGGGCACTTGGAAAGAATCTGTGTCTGGTGCTACCAACAATAGCCTCAGATAAATATCTATCAATGGTGGAGGTGCTGGCTAGCTTTATGTCAACTTGACACAGCCTGAAAAGGAGAGAACCCTTACTGAGGAAATTACTCCATGAAATCAGGCTATAGCCAGGCCTATAGGGCATTTCCTTAGTGATTAATGTGGAAGGACCCAGCCTGTTGTTGGTAATGCCATCCCTGGGCTGGTGGTCCTGGGTTCTATAAGAAATCAGGCTGGGCAAGTCATGTAGAACAAGCCAGCAAGCAGCACCCTTCAATGGCCTCTGAATCAGCTCCTGCCTGCAGGTTCCTGCCCTGTTTGAGTTCCTGTCCTGATATTTTTTTTTTCACTGATTAGCAGTGATATGGAAATATAAGCCAAAAACCCTTTCCTCCCCACGTTTCTTTGGTCATGGTGTTTCATCACAACCAAAGAGAAGTAACTAAGAACATGGGTCTGTTTCTGAGATGTTTGTCCTTCCTGATTTCCTGTTTTATTTGGCTGAGAAGGTGTTTGAGTACCAAAGTGTAATTGTGGATTTCTCTAATTCTCCTTTCAGTTTTCCCAGGTTTGGGTTCATGCATCTTGGAACTTTGCTGTCAGGCTCGTAAATACTCAGGATGGGCATGTTGTTTTTTGAACCCTCCCCTCCCCAAGGCAACCTCCACCACCACCCAGAATGTTCTTCACTTCTAAAGCTTCTTTGTCCCATAGTAACTGTCTTGACATTTGTTTTCCTTATCCTTCCCACGGCTCTCCTTTGAAGCCAGTTGCTGTTAGACAGCAGGTATCCTTGTTTCTGTTCATGCCAAGAGTGTCTGTCGTTCTTTTAAGACTTACCTGAGAAAGCGCCAGATAGATTTCCAAAGTGGTTGTACGAGTTTGCATTCCCACCAGCAATGAAGGAGTGTTCCTCTCTCTCCACATACTCGCCAGCCTGTGGTGTCACTTGAATTTTTGATCTTAGCCATTCTGATGGGGAATGACTCTTCTCAGAGTCATTTTGATTTGCATTTCTCTGATGACTAATGACGTTGAGCATTTCTTTAAGTGTTTCTCGGCCATTCGATATTCCTCTGTTGAGAATTCTGTTTAGTTCTGAGCCCCATTTCTTAATGGGTTATTTGGATTGGTGGTGTTTAATTTCTTGAGTTCTTTATATATTTTGGAAATTAGACTTTTTGGACAGGACATTCTCCACAGTTGAGTGGAGAGTGGGGACTGACTTTCACATGAACTCTGGTGCCCCATATTTGACCACGTCCCCTGGAAGGGGACATGTGGTGGCACTCAGAGGAAGGACAGCAAGCTACCAAGAAGAGACTTGATTCCCTATGAGCATAAACCGGGGGAGAAGGTCCCCCTCAGTCACAGTCATAGGGGAGGGGAGTAGGAGGGAAAAAGAGAAGGAGGGAGGAATGGGAGGATACAAGGGATGGGATAACAATTGAGATGTAATATGAATAAATTAATAAAATATTTTTAAAAGACTTATCTTTATGTTTATGTGCACCTGTATGCAGTCCCCTCAGTGGCCAGAAGAGGGCTCTGTATCCCCCAAGAGCAAATCATTGTGAGCTGTCTCACCTGGGTGCTGGGAACCAAGTTCCAGTCCTCTAAAAGGGCAGCCAGCATTCTTAACCGCCAGCTGCCCCTCCAGCCCTGCCCATCCTTTGGTTGGTGTGTGGAAGCCATGTCCACCTGATGCAGTCACTGATATACATGTTTGGGCTTCTGTCCAGCATCCTGTTCTCTATTTCTTTGTTCCTTTTATCCCATCCTCCTTCCTTTGGGGGCTACTTTATCTACTCTAAAGGTTTTAATTTTATTCACATCCTTTTTATTTATTTATTTATTTATTTATTTATTTATTTAGGTAGATTTTTGTCCTGACTGCTACAGAGATTGCAGCACTAGTTTCCAGTCAAGTTAAAAATCAACCTTTAGCCGTCTTGAGTGGATGTAGAAACCTCATCCCCACAGAGGCCCTCATATCTGAGGATTGGAGAGAAGTGAAGTTTGGTTCCAGGTCGGATGGAAGAGGCACACTGTCCTGGTCACCTCTCACCACAGATGTAGGACCTTCTTCTCCCCAGTGTCCTATAATATCTGGGCCTTACCTCTGGGTATGCTGAAAGCTCCCTGTGTGACCATTGGTACCTGTGGCTGTCAAATGTGTTCTGAACAAACAAACAAACAAACAACTCATTAAGAATCAGTAGCCTGATACCCAGTCCTGTGCTCCCCCTCTCTCCTACCCTGCATATGGCTGCTTAATTTATAATGTAGGGCGAGGAACTCCTGGATGCTAGGAGATTGCTCAACCAAGCTACACCTGCAGCCCTTTCTTACCTTATTCTGAGGTGTGGTCCTGCTGGATAGCCCAGGGTCTTTCTGCCTCTCAGTAGCTGGAATCCTGGCCCTGTTCGGGTCTGTCTGGCCATGCTGCTAGCCTTGTGATAGTCCCAGGTTCCCTCTGCTGTCTCCTTCTTTCTCTGAAGATTGGGGCTCCTTCCTTTTCTATTTTACCTGAAACTTTCTTTGTATGTTAGCTTTACTCCTGAGGGGCACTTTAAGTACAGAATTCTGAATTGACAGTGCCTTCCCTTTAGTATGTTGAAAATGCTGCTCTGGCCTGGTGTCTCTGATCGGACCCACTCCATGGCCGTTCATATCGCTGCCCATCACAGAGTGAGCTCTTCCTCCTCTGGTTCTTTCTCTATGTTTAGCTTTCAGCAGCCCGGGTGGGATACACTGAGCTGGGCTTTTTGGAGAACACCGTATTTGCCCTTTTCTCTGTTCTTGAAAGCCGTTCTTTAACATTCTTTTCCACTCCACCTACTTGTAATCCAACAAGAATATTTGATCATTTAACTGTATCCTGTGAGTCCTTGCAGTTCTCCTTGGGAAGCTTTGTTTGCTCTAGAACTTCTCCGTGCTCAGGTGGGGATGCTCTTGGCTTGTCTGCAGACCCTTGACCCTTGCAACTTTTGTCATACAGGGACCACACGAAGAGCAACTTGTAAGTCGAGTCATTGACTGCTTGGGACTAAACTTTCCTCTTATTCGTGCTTGAGACTTCTGTTTCTTTGCTGAGAGCTCGTGTCTTGCATCTGTTGCAAGAGAGCATTCCCTCTTCCCGCAGCATCTCTATAGCATGTCCTTTCAGGTTTTGTCAAGTGATTTCCAACCTCGGCATCAGCCTCTGCCTGGCTAACTTTCCCCAAGCATTAGACATGTTTCTAATCATGAGCATGTACCTAATAATTCTGGATTATAGTCTGATCATCCTGAGTATTATGAGCCTTTGAGCCATGACACATTCGAGATAAACAAACAAACAAACAAACAAATTTTTTAAAAACAAAAACAAAAAAGAACTCTTTTCCTCCGCAGTCTTGCTGATGCGGTCCAGTTCTCGGGCTTGATTTGCTCAGGTTCTGCTGAAGACTCCTCGTGCCTGAGCCAGACCTAGAGTTGAGCAGCTGCTGAGAGACACGGGAAAGGGTAAATCAGGGGCTTTTACCTACTCTCACACCAGTTGCCACCAGAAAGAGACAGTTACTCCCCAGAAGCATGTTCCTGGGGGCCCCCACACTCTGAGCATCACATATCATTTGGAGGGACAATAGAAGGACAGGGTCCTGGCTGGTCCCCCTGCTCTTCTGGCAGCCAAGGGCACTATGAAAAACCTAGCCTGGGAGGAAGGAAAAGCTACAACTGCTCATCATCCCATGATGTTCTCCTCCCCCCCACACACACCACCCCCCACTATCTGCCTGCTTCTGATGATGTCACAGCTCTCACAAAGCCTCTCTGTCTATACTCCGCCCAATTCCAGGAAGGTGTTTGGTAGGAGAGACCAGGTGCAGAATTGCCGCCACCATCTGCTCTGGAGCCAGAACCCACGTCCTTTCATCTCTGTTTCTGCTTCATTCCTCAAAAGCTCATCTTGGCTGCTCTTGAAGCTTGGCCATTGTGAGTTCAAATGGCTGTGGCCTAAACCCTCTTCAATGGAGTCCCTTCTGAGCTACCTGTTGCTGCCAACAGAACAATCCCCGAGCAGGACCCTGTGTGTGGCACCCCTACCTCTGCCTGAGGGTTTCCTCCTTATAGCATGGCCCAGGATTAACTCAGTACCTAAGGATGGCATCTCCTATTAGAGTCAGAGCCTTGTGGTTGAGAGTAAAGGCCCTGCCCTTACCTTTAGACATGCAAACCAGGCTCCAGGGGAAGGTGCTTGGGGTAGGGTATAAGCCAGGTCTTGAAGGCCAGCCCTGCAACTGTTCATACTCAAGTGGCATGTAGTAAAAAGGTGAGGTGTCAAGGGAGCACCTGCGATGATTGGTTAGATGCCAAGGACACAGAGGGGCTGAAGAAGTAAGGTGGACAGAGCCAGAATGCCACCTCCTCTCACCACATCCCTGGTGCGGGCTCCCCCTTACCCAAAGTAGCTGAGCTCCATGGGTCTGACTGAATCCAGGAATCCTTTTCCTCCTAAGGCCATGCTTCCCACTCCCTTAGCATACATCTGAAACCCTGTATCTACAACACAGCACCACCTTGGGAAGGAGCAGCCCAAGGAGATTCTGATGATCTCAAGCCCAGGCGGTATTCAAAACATAGCTTAGTTCTCACTTAGGTGGCTTCATTGCCACCAGAGTCCCATGAGTCAGAGAGGGAGTCTGAGGTACAGGACAGCCTCCAGCACAGCCTTGGCCCCAACGACATCAACATGGCAAGGTACCAGGGCAAAGGAGCAGGCTGGTGAAAGGAAGCATTTGGCGAGCACACGGCAGAGGGACAAGCTTGAAGATCACCACACTTTAGCATGCAGAGACCACTCACCACGGAACTGGAGTCACTGGCTTGCTCCCCGAGCAGAGCCACACAGAGGAAGGGTGGATTTCAGTCCATCCCCCTGCGCCATGCAACATGACTTGGCCAGCCACCAAGGATTTATGTGGCCACCTCAACCTTCAGAAACTGTGTTTTCCACATTAGCACTGAGATTACATGATCAGATAGATGTGACTACATTTGAAAGATGATCCTTAATGCAGAAACACCAGCCCCATCCTTGCACATAAGTGCAGAGCAAATCTAACTGTGCCCAGGCCTGGCTAAAGGCCTCCTTGTCTCCAAAAGCAGCTTCCACTAACTAGTGCATTTGCTCCTTATGAGGTGAAGTAGGATTTTCAGGTACATTTGAAAAAAAAATGATGTGCTTGACTACAAAACACTGCTTCCTTTGAGCCACACTGCCTAGTGCACAGACCCTCTCAACCTATGGGTCTTGACCCATTTGGAGGCCAAATTATCTTTTCATGGGGGCCACATACCAGATATCCTGCATATCAGGATATATTTACAGTAAGAGCCGTAACAGTAGCAAAACTATAGTTAGGAAATAGCAATGAAAATAATTTTATGATTGGAGGACAGCACAATATGAGGAACTGTATTAGAAGGCTGAGAACCACTGGGCTAGTGTATATTGCCCGATGTTGTCCGTGCGCTGGTTAAGAACTGGTTACCAGGCCTGAGGATGCAACTATATTAGTTAGTGTCTGGCAAAGATGCACAAAGCCCTGGGTTCAATCCCCCGTACCACATAAAATGGGTTATGGTGATGTGCGTGTCTATAATTCTGTACTCAGAAGGTAGAAGCCGAAGGGTTGGGAGTTCAAAGCTGCCATAGTTCAAGGCCAGTCTGGGCTGGATGATAAGAACAGAAACAGTTTTCCATGATAAACAGGCAACAAAGCTGAATGTGGAGCTGTCAAGGTTGGCTCAATGGTTAGGAGCGCTGGCTGCTCTTAAAGAGACCCAGGTTCCATTCCCAGCATGCACATGGCAGTTCACAACAGTCTGCAAGTTCAGTTCCAGGGGAATCCAGCACCCTTTTCTGTGTGTGTGTGTATGTCTGTGTGTCTGTGTCTGTGTGTGTGTGTGTGTGTGTGTGTGTGTGTGTGTGTGTGTGTGTGTGTGTGTACATACAGGTAAACACTCATACATATAAAATAAAAAGTATTTAAAAGAACATCTTTAATAAACTATACAGATAACTGAAGACATAAACCTTCCGTTCCAGATACTTCAACCTGGGGTGAAAGATGTTTGGTGACCTGGCAGTCCTTAGTGGGAGCCCTGCTGGGCGGAGAGCCACCAGGGTATAGATGCCAGTGTTTCTCAGTCACATCTGCTCCAGTTAGGCTACCCCTAGGTTTAACCCCAGCAGGTTTATTAAAGCGCTAGGCTGTTCTGGAGAACATCAGCCACAATCCTCTCCCTGGGCCACAGCACAGGCAACAGCCAGCTGGTCTGCACCCTCCGAGGATGTCAGGGTAGTTTCCACTTTTCCCAATGTGAGGTTGCTTCCATAGTTCCTTCCCCAGGCAGCTCCTTGGAGTCTTTCTCTGGGTCTCTTTTCCTTCCCCTCTGCCTACCTCCTTTCCTTTTCTCAGACAACAGTAACAATAAGTATGATTAGCAAGGTGATTTCAAGCCCCTTTCAGAGGACAAGACAGTAAACAGAGCTTGTTTGCCTAAGGACACCCTCCCAGCACCCAGCCACTCAAACTGCATGTGTTAATGAACCCGGAGCCGTTAATGCGGTTTCTTCAGTTAAATTGATTCATGAATTTTGAAGAGAACATTATCTAATGAATTTTCTTTGAATAGAAAGCAATTAAAAGGACAAATCAGTCTGATTAACCCCAAAGTCACCCTCCTGCCACAAATGCTGTACAGTTTGAAATTATATCATAAAAAACTGGAGCACATTTGCTGTGTCTGTGCCCTCTACTAATCCGTGTAAATTAATGAACAACAAAGTTAATTTCTTTGATGACCCTTTTCTAGTATCACCTGGATTATGCTGATGTTTAATTTGCTTAATGTTATAATAAAGACTAAACAGGGTTTTTTTTTTTTCCCAGTGAAGTGATTATCATTCCCTTCAGTTAAGAAGTGATTTTTTTTTATTTAACACGCATGTAAGGGTATGTTTTCTTTAAGGAAAAAAAAATCACACTTGGCCAGCTTGGCACCAAATGTGGCAAGCAGTGTCGAGGACACACTGCCCGTTGTCACCCTGCCCATGGAGCCCTCCCTCCGTTGTTCCTTTGGAAACTCCTGTCCCCAAGTGTTGGCGCCCCAGGCTTGGAGGATGTGGCTTGGCCTCCAAGCTCCCTAGCAAGTGTGTCCCCCTCCCTCGGGAAGACAATAGGAATGACTCCTCCTTGTGGCCCAGCTTCTGCCCTACTCAAGGAATGATTCCAAAACCCAGAGGCATCAAAGGAGAGGAGGTGTCCAGGCCTCGCCCTGGTCACCTGTGCTACAGGACACAGTGTGCACGCCACTTGATAAGGCTAGTCAGAGAAAACAGCCCTGTTCTTTCAAGATGCCTGCAGCCAGGGTCACTCCCAAACCTGGGCATACTGGGTGGAGGCATCTGGCATTCGCGACAGCCCTGGGCATAGTCTTGCCCACTGCTGAGTGTGGACAGCTACAGAAGAATCCCGTCCTCCTCCTTGCATCTCAGCTGACGTTGGAAATTAACTGCAGTCCAAAGGCCCACATAGGTGAGCCGGCAGGGACTCCCGTGCCTGCTAATTGAACTGTGTGCAAATGTTCGCCTGCCTGTTCACAGAAAGAGCATCAGAAGCAACCCCACACGAAACGTGAGGAAGACAGAAGAAAATTAAAGATGCGGGAAGCCTTCCGTGGCCTGCCTGCTTGGTGCCTGCTTCACTCTCAGTTCTCCTTGCCTGTGCCACCGTGACAGGGCACTGTGTGGAGGCCTGTGTTTTAATTGAGTATAACACTTCTCTTTGTGTCATTGCATTTTCTGCTAGGGGACTGGTAGCTATTTATATCTGAGCTGCTGGAGCCGTTTGTCCAAATCACGTCATTCTGTTTTCTTTCTTTCAGATTCATTCACCAGACAGGTGTTATGGAAGCTGCTGAAGGTTGTGAAAGTCGGAGAAATGGTTTCTTACCAGCAATTAGCAGCCCTGGCAGGCAACCCCAGAGCGGCTCGCGCAGTAGGAGGAGCAATGAGAAGCAATCCAGTAAGTTCCCGCAAATGGGCAGCAGACGGGAGACCTGCCATTGCTGGGATTCCAACCACTCTCCTGGAAGCCAAGTGGCATTTGAGTCAATGCATTTCGGAGGCCAGCTATGTGGCTGGGATCAGGGCTTGGGGTTGGCCACCCCTGTGAGAGGGACCTTTGTGTCCCAGCCGTGTAAGCCCTTTGTCATAGTAGCCCCTACCAGAGAGGGCGAAGCGTGGAGAGTGGGAAACAGGCAGGGGCAGCCTGTCTATTCATTCACTCTCCTCTAGATAGTCCCCACGTTGGGTGCCTGTTGAGTGGCAACCCTCTTCCACGCACTGAAAATACAAGGTCCGGAAGACAAGAGGACTGCCCATGTAGCGCCAGCCTTCGGAGACGGTTTTGTTGATACAGTAGAACCCTATCTCCCTGGGCCTCTGGGTTATGGTGAAGCCTAGAAGATGTGACACCTTGCATCATAGATGTCTACTGTCCCTGAGTGTTAGCTCCCCAGGGAATGGCTCTTCCCCCCAGAGCTCATATTTATTTATGTTTCTTCCTGCAAATCTGTCAGAGTTTATTGAGCACCAGCTTCTGAGCCCACAAGAAGGTCATGCTTCTAGAGACACCCTGTGGTTCCACAAGGGCAGTGGGTATTTTGGCTCAGCCAACGGCCAGCATAGCCAAGGGCCAGACCAAGGCCCTACATGCTTGTGAGCCTTATATGAGCAAGAAGGCATGCTACCCACACAGTCCTCAGGGAGAATCCACACTACCGTCAGGGTCCCTGAATGTCCCGAGCAGCCTCCCCTGTGCCATGTGCGCTGATGTGTTGATGAAGCTGTCCTGGTCTCTAACATGATAGAAAAATGCCACCTGATTAGAGGTGCACCTTATCTGGAATGGAGATTGATGAGCAGGCAGTCTGCACATCTTTTGGGGCGGGGTAGTTGTAGTCCTCTGCTGTCCTGGAACTCGCAGGCTAGAACCTACAGAGAACCCTGTCTCTGCCTCCCACGTGCTGGGACTAAAGCCATGCGTTACCACACCAGACCATGAGGCGTTAGGTTTTGCAGTAGACAGAGAGATAGCTCTGATACCTTTGTTCTGTGAGTCCACTGAATGTCCCTAGAAGGACCAGGGAAGCCAACACATTTTCTGCCCTCTTGCTGCATCCTTGCAGCCCATGCTTTAAACACATACCAACCACCCTGACTCTGAGTAGAGTAAGTCTTTCTGTACCTCCCACCCCTCAGACCCAAGTCCCTCCCCAGGCTGAGGGAGAGGTGTGGACATGCATATCCCAGGTCACTCCTGCAACAAGACACATGGCTTGGCATTGATCCGCATGTAAGTTGGGGACCAAGTTGTTTTATTTTACAAAGTTTCCTACGTGTACTCGCATGAAGATGAAGACGGCCCCATCAGTGGGCACCAACACCATACCTTCTGCCCTGAGTGCAGCCAACAATCTATGCTTTAAGAACAAGCCCTGCTGACCAGTGTACACACTGGAAGCCACACCACACCCACTTTTGTGATGAGTCTCCACCAAGCACCACAGACACACTGGTATGAGGAGGAGATTCAGAGACATGCAGGAGACAAGGCCTAGACAGTGGTAGGCTCTGCCTGGTGCCCATGTTGTTAAGTGTCCTCAGCACCACTGACAACTGGGCCCAAGGTGGGGATGGCTGTGCATGTCTCCTCAACCCCAGTGCCACCAAGTTAAAATAAGCTCATGGAAAATGAAGTTGCTATACACGTCATCTGGCCTCACAACTGTCCATTGCTGGCTCACCGCCGTCAAGAGTAGGAGATGGGCTTTGTAAGGTGGGAGTGTCCTCTATCCCAGAACTCAGCTTCTCCAAGGCTAGACTCACTGGCCTTGCCAGGAGACTGGGCAGCCTTTAGAAGGTGCCACGCCACTCTGCACGAGGGATGCCCAGCCCCAGAGGCTTTTCGCCACCACCCCCAACACACACTCAGAGAACCCCCCTCCTGCCGCATCCTCAGACACAATTTGCTAAATGCAGTTCAGAGGCAATCAATACAAGCTCAGGGAGTTTCCCACCTTTTTCTAAACAAACACATTCCTGGGGAGTTAGTGTATTCGCAGATTGCCATGAGCACCGATGACCCTTGAGTCCTGTTCTGCCGTTCACCCAGATGGCTGTTGATAAAGATTTAGCATCATGTTCTGAGTGTCAGGGTTGTCAGTGGAGCTGAACCATTTGACCAGAAGAAAAAAACGCACCGGGAGCTATTGATTACAACTTCTCGGTGTCACTTGTTCACCAGGATTTAGGTATTGATGAGGGCTGCGAGTGAAAACAAGCTTTCTCCCTTGTGGGCTCTGCCCAGAAGAACAAAGGCAAAGTTGGAAAAAAAAATATTCAGCCAGTTCCAGAATCAGAGGGATTCCATTATTGATCGCAAGGCCCCTTCATGTTATTTTTGTTGGAGACAAATCTATGGGTTTGGAAGTTTTATAGCAGTGGAGAAAGCGCTTGTGTGAGTGATGGATCCAGGTATTGGACAAATTAGATTTCACAGCATGAAGATTTCAATGAAGCTGTAATACCATGGACTCCTTGGGTATCGATAGCAGTTGCATTGCATGGAGCGGGGGTGCTCAAAAGGACAGAATGATACAGGTCCTTCGGATACAGCCGCGGGGCCCTTGGTAAATTTATAGTTGAATACCTGCTGCTTCCATGGTGTGAAGCGGGGGCCATTTGTAAAGGTGACCAGTGTGGGTAAGTCACCAGTCCCTAACGTGCTCTGTGCCAGCCGTCCTCAACGCAGCATTGATCCGCAAAGGGAAACAGGGAGAGGTGTGCATGGTACTCGCTTCTCTAATCCCATAATCCATTGAGAAGGAAGACAAAAGACGGAGTTGAGAGGCCAGATCTGATAGCAAGTAGAGTGGTAGAGTATACAGGTCAAGTGTCAGAAAGACCAGATTGAGTGGCGTGCGAGCCTCAACCCAAGCTGAGGGTTGGTATCACCTGTATCACCTTCTGACTCCGTGTCACTATTGTGTTCGGTGATGTTTGTTTATCTTTTTGGTTTGGTTTGGTTTTAAGAAATGAGTCATAGTAATGTTGCATTTTCAACATCCTTCATGGCTCCTTTTAAGGTCAGGGTCAGGTGCTGCCTTACACGTACACCCCATCTGCTCCTGCATGCGTGGTCAGCTCTCGCCTTCCTGTCTTCATGCCTGTCCTTAAAGCTACTCACAGACCACATCTGTACATGTCCTTATGGTAGCCACAACTTGGAGGTAAAGCCAGGATGATGTCTGCGAGGTGTTGGAAATCACGTCCCCCATCTTCCAGGCTTGGGTGTGAAACAGCCGTGGTGCCCAGGTCCACAGAGGCCCACCATCACATGTCAGTTACTCCTCAAGAGAGAGGGAGAGGCCTCTGGAAGACAGGCAGATTCAGACCCTTGTTGCTTACAACTTCTCTTTTGCCTCTTAACAGCCATGTGAACTTGACAGGAGCTTGGTGCCCTTAACCTGAGGTGTTGGAGGGCTGGAGGGGCCGCCTAGGGGACCCTCACATTGGGTATGAGAAGTACCTTATCTTATCAGCAGTGTTTCCCCAACTGCTGGATCATGTGTGCTACACCCCAGCAAGTAGCACACTCCGCTCAGCTGGTGACCCATGTGGCTGAAGACACGTGGTGACCACAGGGCTGCTCGTATGGAGGCTTTAAGCAACAAGGAAGCAGCAACCATGGGATACCCAGGTTCTGAGATGCAGAGCTCAATATTTCAGATACCTATACCAGGCAGCTCCCTCCAGACCTTCACTGTGCCCCCACTTACTTGCTATGGTAGATAGAAAAGGCAGAGTATGTCACCATAGAGACTTCTCAGCCACAGGGAGAGAAGGAGACAGGGGTGATGGGATGTGGTGGTTCCCAGAAGCACCTGTGGGGTCCTCCCTCTGGATCCCTGCCAGGAGTGGCTGTGTCCCCACAGAAAAACACCTAAAGCAAAGCCGCTGCCTATGTGCCTGAGACAACGTCAGACTTGCACATGTGCTGTCTGCATTTTCCTGTGTCAGGGCAGCTCAGGATCATGCAGAATGAGGCCTGGACCTCCTGAGCTCACTGAAGCAGGTGACTAGAACTCAGTTTGCATTCACTAACAGCTGCCGTCTCCCCACAGCACCCCTGGACAGGCGTCACTGCATGTGTTCCCTGGGCCCTGGTCACAGTAAGCTCTGGGGCTGCCCGCAGTGTCCACAGCAGCTGTGTGAGCCCTCCTTTAGCCTTCTGGTTAAAGCTTTCTTGGAAACTGCTTGTTAGGATTCGAAGGCAAAAGTGTTGAATCCACCACATACTCTGCAGCAGGCACATAAGGCATGCCCCTTGACAGGGTAGGTGCCATTCCTGGCAGGCTGAGTATAGTCATACTTTTTACACTGCTGCCCAGGAAGAGAAAGTGGGTGAGTCCCTATGACTCCAGCCACTGTGGATTTCTGAAGGTTTTATGGCGTCATCTTTTTCCACTCATGCTCTGAACCACTGAGGAATAAAGGTATGCAGACACCAATGCATTCTTTATTAGGATGCAAGCAAGACTGGCAGAGATGGCACAGCCCAACATTTTCCCAGTGATTCCCACCAGGTGAGGTCCCATCACCAGCCCTGCCATCTCTCACCAGCCTGGCCAAGGCAAACATTGACCTTCTCTGAGGGAATTTGGGGTACAGACAAATCTTCTGCAGACACACTGGCTGTTCTCATTACTTCCTTCTCCTGCAGGATAGGAGCTGATGAGGCCCGAAATGTCTCTATCCACAAATCAGAGGAAGGGCCACAGTAGCTGTCCAGCCTCCACAGATGATAGACCAGGGAGCCTCAGTCCATGTAGACCAGCCTCCTGTTTAGTGAGCTAGGTGGACAGTTGTCAGTCCCCTGTGGACCATTGCTGAAGCAAGCACACTCCCTCTGCAGAGGCAGGCACTCCCTCATCCTAATGACTCTCAGTCAGAGAACTCAACCTGGGCAAAGTCATAGCCTCGTGCCTGCAGGTTGAGCATCAGAGTCCCTGGTATTAGCGTTGCCCTAGAGCCCAGCCCCCATGAGCACCTGGCCTCCAGATCTTTTTGACCCCAACAAAGATGTCTACAGGTCCGCATGGTACTGGGCAAGGAAAATGGAGGTGGAGGGGGCAGTTGCTACCAGGGGGCTCATGAGATTACAGGCCTGTTTTTTGAGCTTGTCAGAGGCAATAGGGGAAAAAAAACACTCATATTTCAGACCCCACTGGAATCATTTCCAAATTCTTTGATTGGTGTGACATTTTGCATAGCAGGTGACAGGATGAATGGCTCAGAACACAGGGCTCAACACCACAGCCCAATCATACCTGTGTCTGGCTGTCATCATCCTTGGTACCTCTGACAGTCACTGGCATCATCTCCTTGTATGCTTGTTTCCGCTAAGAAGTGGCCTCCCTTGGAGTAAATCCATCATGCTACAGTAGAGGACTAGCCATACTTAGTTTTACTCACACCACTAAGGATTGGAGGACAGTCTGGGTACCTCAGAGTTGAGAGGCTACAGCAGCCCTAATAAGTAGTTCCTAGTCTACAAGCCTTGTTGGGACACAGTGACCCACTGACCGTACCTGCTGCTGGGTGTGCTGCCAATGGCAGTGTGTCCAGGGGAAGGCATACACAGTGGTGACTGTGAGATTCCATGTTTCCAGAAGAGAAGGGAAAGAAAAAAAACCCCAATATGCAGGCACAGCATAAGCTGGCTTGGCCAGCTTTTCCTGTAAAGGACAACTAGGAAATAGTTTGTGCATTCACAAGGCAGCTACATATACTAAACAAGGATACGGCTGTGTTCAAATAAAACTTTATTTATAATACCAGAAGGTGGACAGCAGCAGGCCCTCAGCCGTGGTTTGCCAACCTCTTAGGTGAATGGGGCCTGCCGTCAACCCTGAAGATTCTAGGTAGAGCTTGATGACAGCAGAGAAGGTTGTTGCTGCTTGTGTAGAACTCAGAAATGGCAGTTTTAACTTCAACAGAGGCATATGGTAAATCACTCCTCAGATGAAGTCGGGTACCCTCCTCCTAAACTCTGATACAAAGAATCCCATATCCCACACACACTTCAGAGGAAGTGGTCCTCCTCCATACCTCATAGGATACCTCAAGGCCTCTGTAAGGTGCAAAGTAGGGACACTGAAGGCACCAGCATGGCCACCATGCCAGCAGTCTGCTAACTGGAGATCTACGTGACAGTGCTGGATAGTCGGAGGCAAGAACTTGTCTGTAGCACAGGAACCTCAGCATGGAGCCACACTGATAGTGACACCCCTGTTTTTCAGGTCCCCATCCTCATCCCCTGCCACAGGGTGATTTGCAGTGATGGCACCATTGGCAATTACTCTGGAGGAGGGCAGGCTGTGAAAGAGTGGCTTCTGGCCCACGAGGGCATCCCAACCGGGAAGCCAACCTTCAGAGATCTGGGTGTGACTGGGACCTGGCTCAAGCCATCCCGTGGGTCCACCAGCTCCAAGCCGTCTGGCCGAAATTGAGTAACCGTTTGAGTGACACATACTCGTAACACTGTGTCAGAAGCGGATGTGTGCTGGTACCACTATATTAAAAGAGCTGCAAGCGTCCTGGGGGACTCAGTGTGGCTGCCCTTTCTTGTTTCTACATTTTACAGCAGAATGAGTTCAGACGACCCACCCTTGTGTATGTCATCAGTTCCCTTCTGTGGCATGGTTATTGTTCTATTTTTAATGCCCATTAAAATGGGGGTGAGTGAAAAAGGCCTGGTGAGCCTTAGGGCCCTTTTGTGTGAAGGGAGACGCATCTGACACCTGCAGGCAACAGCTGGCCACCCCAGACTGTCCACACTGAACAGCTGACCCCACCCTGGTAGGGCCCCCAAGTCATCCTTTAAGCCATTCAGCCAGTGGAGATGGCAGCCCCCATTCATTTCCTAGCATCCCACCCTGGTTGGCTGGAGGAGGGACAGGGTAGCAAATGAATACTTTGTTGAGGGTCTCAGTGTTAACATCCACAGTGGATGCAAGAAGATTTGACAGAAAAAAATTTTTTTACCATTGCCCAAAAAAAATAGTTTGGAAATGCTGAATAGCATGTGGGACACAGGCTTGGCTGCACTGGTGTGTTTCTAGGCATTCTAGGTCACCCCCCAGCTTCCAGCTGTTCTTTCTTCCCTTGTCTTTGATGCTCTGGGTAGTAGGTGGAAGGGATGCAACCCCTCCTGGGAGCCTCAAGGACCAGGAATCTGTAAAGGTTCTAGCACCCCATGTTGATCTTGTGCGTTCAAGGTCATACAGTCACTCAGCACGTGCTGCCACCTTCACCTGCACCTGCACCTGTCTCCAGACCTGTCACGTGTCACTGCCTGATGCTTCACAACTGCATCATGCTTCCAGCTGTAAAACTAACTATTCTCAAGAGGTGAAAGGAAACCCAGCCAGGTGTACAGATAAGTAAAACCGCCTATGATTGGAGGAATGAACCGCCAGCTGGGCAGCAGAGAGCTCGGTTTTCTGGTGGCTTTTCTGACAGCAGAAGCCACTCATGCCATCCAAGATGGAATCACCGCCTCATAAAGAACTTGCTGTGATGAGTTCAGTACTGCATGGTACCCTGATACCCATGTAAACAAACCGCAGGCCTCTCTCCATGGCTTACAGTTTATGTGCCCTCAGCTTACGTCAGCTGCACTGACTCTGGTACTTTTGTGAAAAGGCATTGCCAGTACCACACTTTCTGGGTTTGCTCGTCACCCGTCATCAGAAAACACAGTGGTTCTTGTTCATGTGGTGAGCCCCACAGCATGTATGTTTTCAGGCTGGGGCTGGGTGTGCACACTGACATCCCCCCATCTGGCCTCACCAGGGTATTTTCTGCTCATTTCCTGGAAGGGCCATTGCTGTCTGACATGGCCAGCAAGACACATGGGAAGGGCTTGGGTACCTTGTTTCAGAGCATTGTCACACTGATGTCCCTCCAGCACCAGGTAGCCTTTGTCCTCTGCCTGAAGAGAGCCAATTCTCAGAGCAGCTCTGGGCCCTGCAGCCTCCTGTGCCTTGTGTGTGTGTGTTCCAACAGAGGGCACTGTGGCTGCAGTGTGCTGGGGAGACCCCAGCCTCCTCTCTGCTTTAAGAGGAGTTGGAAGGTGGGCATCAGGGTTGAACTCAGCTGGTTCTGAGCAGGTCCTCTATCCTGCCACGTGGGCCACCGAGGCCTCCTGTGCCTGGGCAGCCTATGCAATGGGAGCTTTCCTTGTGATCTCTACAGTTCCAAATAGATCCAGGCTCTAAGAGGAGCCTGGGGCTGTACAGATATCCACAGCCAAACCCCCAGCATGGGACAGCCACATGCGGCTGGGACACAAACCCCATCAAAGCCACAAGGGCAACCTGGCAGTTCCAGGTAGCCCAGAATGATGAGCAGGCGTGTTTGGGCCTGCCCTTGGAGCAGTACGAAAGCCAGTGTCTGCTCTCCTCTCCCAGGGTTTCCTCAGTGCTGTCATAACAGGTTCATAGATGCCCCGAGGTAGCCGTTGACAGCAGCAGGACTCACTGCAGTGACCGTGTACTGCTCCAAGGATAAACTCTGCAGAGGCTGACATGAAACGCCGGCACGGTCGCCTGGAGCCGCTCTGGCTCAGGGTTGCAGCGCAGCTTGTGAAAATAAGAGGAAGAGGAACCGGCATAAAGAATTACAAAAATATTTTCCAAATAAAAAGAAATGTTGAAACAAGAAAGCTGTGTTCTTTGGCCTTGGCCCCGGGTCCCCCTCACCTATGGAGTCTGCATGCCCTGAGCTGCTGTGCTTTGAAAGCTGACGTGGAGGGAGGCCTGTGCAGCATGACAGCTAGTGTTACACCGAGGCTCCTGCCAGCTACCCTGTCATCTTGCCACCTCCGTAAACCATGGTGCCCAAAGACTCAGACCTCATTGACAGCAGAATAGAAAGATGCATTTGGCCATGAAGGAGGCTGAAACTTGCAAGGGGGTTGTTTTTCTCCCAATCTCTTCCCTATTAAGAACACACATGCCACCCACTTACCAACCATACTGTGGCCTTGTCAAGTGATTATTTTCTGTCTAAAGGAGGGAAACTTCAACCTGGAGCAAGGTCAGCCCTGGCTTTGGAAGCCAAGTTCCTGAAAGAGGCATTATAGGATGAAGGGGTCCTTCTTTGAGGTTCTAAAAGTAACAGGTGCAGACAGTGGGTACTTTGGGGGATATGACAGACTTGCTAGGGAGGTAAATGGATGCTTAACTCACTATCAGAGGGCTTCTGGAATGTTCTCTGAGGCTCTGCATCAGCTGGAGATCCATGCTGCTCAATGTCTCCCAGCATACCTCTCTCTTCCATTGGCTCCACTCCCTACTACTGCTCTCTTGCCACAAGCCACACACACAAATACACACACACACACACACACACACACACACACACACACACACACACACACTTTTAAAGGGTCTAGTGTGCCTAACATTGGTACAGTCATACTGAGACCTCAGCATTATCAGGACAGCCTTCCCATACAAGCACATACAGAGCAAAACCCACACCAGGTATGGCCAGGGGCAGTGGAGGAGTTGTGGACCATCTCCAGAATGGCTTCTTGGGGTCATTAGTAACTAGGTAAAATGCAGCACAGATTCCACTGTGACCCTGGATCTTGTCGTCAAGAACAAAATGGCTATATGCGTCTTAGTGTCATCTCAGACCTTGACACTATCAGAGTGGACAGGGAATCCCAGCCAAGTCCATTTCCATCCAGAGAGGCCAATGCCTCTTTGATTTCAGACACTGTATGTAGGACGTTGGAGTGACAGATGCACTGGTGGGACCCAAAGAGAAGTTTATTTCGTTCTCAAAATTTTCCTGGCAGTCCAGGAAGCTAAGCCTTTTTCAGCTTCCTCCTGTTGGGAGATGTCTGGACCGCTCTGTGTCTTGTTCGTTTGTGTCTCACAAATGTGTCACAGAGGGTAGGTGGAGGCCCTTATGTGGGAAACTAAATTTCTTTGGTCCTCTCAAGGCCATCTATCTCTGCTCTTTCTTTTCATGAACACTGTATTAAAAGTTTGCATTTAAACATCAAGACACAGCCCGGCATGGTGGTGCACACCTTTAATCCCAGCACTCAGGAAGGCAGCAGCAGTTGGATCGCTGTAAGTTCAAGGCCAGCCTGGTCTACAAAGTAAATCCAGGACAACCAAGGCTACACAGAGAAACCCTGTCTCAAAAAAATAAAAAATAAAAATCAAGACATACCAGAGCAGCAAAAGCCACACAGGATGTAGTTGCAGCTGTTGGACAGGTGGAGTGGAGGCAGGAGGGTGGTGACTTAGAGTCCAGTCTGGCCTAGCTAGTAAGTTCCAGGCTAGGGAGGGCTGCATAGAAAGATGTTCCAAAACAGCAAACGGAAAGAAAGAAAGAGAAAGAAAGAAAGAATCAATGGGAAAACAATTGAATAATCTGAATAATCAAGCTCCTGGCTATATCACTTGAACAGTTTGAAAAACAAAAATTAAGTGAGATTCTGTAAAAAGACTCCTTCCCACTCCTGTTGTACATCTGTCTGTCTGTCTGTCCATCTGAAGCAAAGAGAGAGTGTGGATCAAAAGCAAAGGCAAGAAACTAAGTCTTGACATGCCTTCAGAGGACCAAGGGCGGGCTTCTGGGGGCCTCAGAATCCCAGGACCCCATGGCTCCAGCTGCTGACAGATGGAGAACGCCTGGCCTCCATCACCCAGGGCTGCTCCAACAAGGCTCTGCAGTGGAGTTGGGGGCTGGAGTGGATAAGGAAATAGGAAGTGGATGCTGGGCCATGAGGTGCAAATTGACAGCAGGGCCCGGCCTGACAGCGCCTCTGATTGATGAGAGGACACTGTTAACAAGCCTTTAAAGTTTCTCATTAATGTTTTTTTCACTGAAAAGAGCCACAAGAAAAAAAATTCCACATGGACGGTAATTAAGATCGATCCTGTACAGTATGGTGCTGCCGCTGTTGGGAGCCTTTAGAAGAAAGCAAGCCCTCCCATTAAGCACTTGTTTTCAGGCTGCCAACTTGTGGGCTTCTTGAAGTCCCATGCCTTGTGGGGGGATGTGAGTGAGGCACATTTTGTGGACTAGAGTGGTGGACCTCATAGGGAACCTGTTTTCACTGAGGACACAGAATGGAGCCTCCACATTTTCGTTGCCATGGTCTCTGATTTAGTGACCCAGGAAAAAAATTATGCACCCAGAGGTGCTAAGTGACAACATCTCCCAGCCAGTCCCATGGAGCATCAGAGCTGGCTCTGCACCATGTGTGACACTCTAAGAGACACAAACTCTAGAGCCAGGTGGGAGGGCAGAGGAAGGAGCAACGGGGTTAGGAATAGTGTCTCTTTCCTTGTGTACACAGGACACTGCAACCCAAGTCTCCCTGCTATGCCACATGAGGTATGTGTGCCTTCGGGTCCATTTGTTGACTTTAATGACTTGGAACCCAGCTGGAGAGGATGCCAGTGTCCGAACGCCCAGTGCTGTGTGACACCCTGCAGAAGTGCTGCATTCACATGTTTTGGTTGCCATGACTACAAGAAGGAGGTGCATGTGTGAGATTTTCAGAAGCTATGGAGGCGGTGGGAGTCTTGCAGAATGACACAGTAAAGTCTCTCAAGATGCCCTCCTGTGGGACTTGGCCCTATAACCACCCGTTCTTAGGTGGGCTCTAGCCTGGCAGAGAGAGGGGGGAGGGAGGGAAGGAGGGAGGGAAGGGCTCCATAGGTAATGAGACCGTTGTCAAGGCCTTGTTGCCCAATTTCTAAGAGGCAAGGAGCATTTCTGTATCTAGCCCATCCCACCAGGCTAGCAATGCTTCTGGTAGTCCTGTCAACAGAAGAGGCTCTGAAGCCCCCTCGGCCATTCAAGGTCAGCCCAGGCAGCAGCCAGCCCCTCACTTAGCACCAACAAGCCTAGCCTAAGCAGGTGTCCCTAAGACGGGCTTTTCCCAGTTGCCAGGACAGAGTTCTCACTTGGGAAAAGACTTTCTGGAATAGAGGCAGCTGCTATGCGCCACAGGTTCTGTGTGGAGACCCTGGATGGCAGGCATGGAGCTCTAGCCTTAGTCCCTCCCTTCAGTGGGTCCCTGGGAAGAAACTGCTAGACGGGCTCCTTCCCAGCTGGTTGCTCCACTCAGTGCACCAAGGCTCCTTGAAGGAGCCTCATATCAGAGGAATGGATGGAAGGGTAGCTTCAAGCCATCCCTGGACCATTCTGGAGTCAATTCTCAGAGAAAGGGTATGGGCTGAGAGTGCACTCTGCTCACCTCGTTTGGAAGCTGCCGTACCTGGCTGTGAGGTCCTGGATCACAGCAGCCCCACAGGCTCTGCATGACATGCATAGAATGCCACTTGCTCCATCAGGTGGGACAGTCCTTTTCGGGGTCCTGTGCCATACTTGGGAAGATCTTAGGAAGTGCTGCTCTGGTGCATTGCCAGCAAACTGTTTATCTCTGGAGCCAGGGACATACGCTCCTTCCCCAAGTCTCCAGGAACGGATGGGGGCAGGAGGGGGGGGGTAGTTCCATATCCCTGGACTCTGCATCTATGTCATATGGTCCTCTACCTGTGCCCCAATTTCGTGCCAACAGTGGCCAGAGACTTTTCCCCCACCTTCAAGAAGCCCATGCCCTGGTCTAGATTGCATGACCACAGCTAGAAACACTACCTCTGACTCCCATCAGGCCATCATACCTCATGGCCTTGTCCACAGATGACCTTGTTGTCTGCATTGTGTCTGAATAACTCCTTTTTGGAAAGAACTGCACAGTATTTCCTCAAGGTCCCCACCTTCCCCCACCCAGGGAAGTCAGCAGGTCTCAGATACACCAGATTTATGTGGAATGCTGCACTTCAGGTCTGATGTAGACCGCAGCAGCGGGCACACAGTGGTAGCAGCAGTGGGACTTTTTCTCTTGAGGCTCCTGTGTGCACCTTGCACCTGCTGGGGGGAGGGGCAGTCCCTCTACCTTTAGGACAGCCCTAGGCATGAGCACAGACCTCAAGCTAGCTCTGTATACAGGCCAGTGCACTCAGGCCAGCTCTGCCATTGTGACTGGGTCTTAGGCAGGATTGTGACCCACAGAACCAGGTGCACCCCAGCAGGTACAGCTAGCACTAAACCTCAAATTCAATGTCAGGTCTGGCCAGCATCTCCTTATCCAGCTCAAAAAAAGCTGACAGGAGCCAATTATCTGTATCCCAGAGCTTCCCCCAGAGGACCAGGACATTGGACATCCTGTCCTACCACCAGGATGCCTTTCAGCTTGAGAGGACAGAGGCACTGAAAGTTTTTCTGGGATTAAGTCTAGAATGGTCTAGGAGGTGTAAAGAGGAGCCATGGGCACTGTTGGCTGTTGGTGATCTGAAGTGCATGGAAAGCATCTTGGGATCAGAGTTAAAGCAAATTGCCCCGCAGATAGCCTGGTTATTTTCACCACCTCTTAGTGATGGCCTCTGTAAGATGAACACTCTCTTCTAAATCTTCTCACCTTGTTGTGATGGCTCTGGATGAAAGCTCACGCTGTCCCATCCTGCTCCTGAGATGTGGGGATGGGGTCATCTTTTTGACTCCCTGAGAAAAGTTAGGTGATAGGGATGGAAAGGACGCCAACCCCAATAGCCCACCAAGATCTTTGGTGCCCCTGCCTGGGAATCTCTGATGACAGAGCATGCCTTGGGGATTGCCAGAACTATCAAAGGATCCCCAAAGATCCCAGACTCCCAGGAGCAATAGATAAAGGCAGTCATAAGTACACCCTCTACGGCCCATGCACAGAAACCAAACACCATCAAAATTCTCTATCAGATAAGGAAGTGGAATCAGCCTAGTTAGCAATACTGGGAGTAGGGCGAGTCTACCTGGAACAATAGGAGGATGCTGTGTGGCTAGCTGGCTCCTTCCATCCTCACGGGAAGAGGCCCATCGTCCTACATAGTGGTAAGTGGGGAAAGACCACAGGACAGTGTCAAGAATAAGCCAAGAAGATTGTTGTGGTCGCGTCTGTTGCTAGTGGCCATCTCCACAGGCAGGTTTGCCTTCTTCATACCTAACTGGACATGCCTATAGGCACAACTGTGCACATCATCTCTCGTTCCCTGTGCATACCATATGGGCAGGGAAAGTAGGCAGAATCTTCAGTTTCGCAAGGAGCATCGGCTAAGGGTCAGCAAAAGGTCCCAGAGAGTAAAGCACCTGCTTCTTAAGCCTGATAGTCTGAGCTTGTTCCCAGAACTCAAGTGGGAGGAGAGAGCTGACTCCCTAAAGTTATCTTCTGACCTCCACGTGGGCATCATGGTGCTTGTGCACCCACCCACACTCACACACTTCATGTGCACCCACCCACACTCACACACATCGCATGCACCCACCTGCACCCACACACATCCCATGCACCCACTCACACTCACACACATCCCATGCACCCACCCACACGCACACACATCAAATGCACCCACCCGCACACACACATCACATACACACATTAAACAATTACATGTTTTAAAGAAAAGTGGTAAATCTGTAGTCCCACAAGCCTATTATCCCACATATTTTGGAGACTGAGGCAGGGGAATCACAAGGTCATGGGTTGCCTGGGCTACAAAAGTTCAAGGCCAGAGAAACATAACTACCTCAAAATGACCAAGTAGGAGCACTGAGGGTATCAGTAAGTGCTCAAGCTCTTTCCTAGCAGGCAGGAGGCCCTGTGCTTAATGCCGAGTACTACACAGACCCATGAGATCCTAGGGCCATATTCAGTAACCACTCCTGCTCCCCCACCCCTGCTGCCCAATACACACTAAGAGAAAATGCTGGCAAAAGGGAGGAGTGGTACCCAGCATTTCCCATGGCCACTGCTCTCTTCAGTGAGAACCACAGAGCATTCAACTTAAGGGCTCCAGCTTTAGACGGTGCATGGGAGCTGGACCACCCAGTTGGTGGAGGAAGACAGGAAGGCGAGACATCCTGGGCTCCTCCACAAATGAGCTCTCCCTTTGCAGAGAGGACATGTCTGGTCATTTCCATCTGACATCAAGTGTGTCTTTGAAAAGACTGGCTGTAAGTGTGCCAACAACCAAAGCTTCAGGGTGGTTGGCACGCTAAACTCGAACAGTCTTGAGGTATGCGCTTCAAGGACATGCTCTCTTGGGTGCGGTGGCAGGGGGCGGGGGCTTAAGGTTGCGTTGACATTGTTGGAAACAGTGTTTTTAAGCCAAAATCCAGACTAATAACAGAAAGCATCTTCCCAGCAGAGCAAATTCTACCTTGGGATTAGTTCCTGTCCTGGTGAGCTTTAACTGTCCATTTGACACAGCCTAGAGTCTCCTGAGAAGAGAGTCTCAACTGAGGGATTGCCCCTGCAGACTAGCCTGTGGGCAGGTCTATAGGGGGTTGTCTTGATTGTTAGTTGATGAAGGAGGGACCCAGCCCACTGTGGGCAGCACCATCCCTAGGCAGTGGGTCCTGAGCTGTATTAAAACACTAGCTAAGCATGGGCCTGGGCGGGGCGTGAGGGGGCGGGGAGTGCACAGTGAGCCAGAAAGCAGCTCCTCCATGATTTCTGCTTCAAGTTTCTGTCTGAGTTCCTGCCTTGATTTTCTTCAATGATGGACTGTGACCTGTTAGTTAAATTATCCCTTTTCTCCCCTAAGTTGCTTTTGGTCAGAGTGTTTAGTCACAGCAACAAAATGAAACTCACTGAGTATCTCAGGAAGATGTGGCTTGAAATGACATGAGATGTGTGCGTGTGACGGCAGACGCACAGGGTTGACAGAAATTCCTCGACAGAAATTCGCCTCCGTGACAAAGGGCCTAACTGGGTTTCTATGTGCAATGTGTGTGCATATAGCCATAGCTTCCCTGTACTTTGACCATGTCTCCTCCTGGTTGTGACAGACTCTTCCGACAGAGGTCAATGCCAGAGCCATCCTGGACAAAAGATTTTCACCCCTACCCCAATACCATCCCATTGTCAAAGCCACTCAAGATCTATGAGACAGGGCACTAACAAGTCTCTGCCCTTTTTTTTTTTTTTTTTTTTTTTTTTGGTTTTTCAAGACAAGGTTTCTCTGTGTAGCCTTGGCTGCCCTAGACTTGCTTTGTAGATCAGGCTGGCCTCGAACTCACAGTGATCCGCCTGCCTCTGCCTCCCGGGTGCTGGGATTAAAGGCATGCGCCACCACTCCTGGCTTCTCTGCCTCATTTTTGCTGCTCCTGTCATTGCTGTGGTTTCTGCTAAGGGCCTGACTTAAGAATTCCAGAACATAACATATGGAACCCAAACAGTGCTCTCCCACCTCACTGACTCTCCAATGAGGAGACACTACAGTTAACACTCCAGCCAGCAACAAAGGCTCGATCTACCACTGTATGTCTTCAATTGGGGTACTCTGTTGCTATGAGAGCCTTTGTCCCCAGCAACAACATGAAAGCTTTGGAGGCCACCACCAGTCTGGCCAGGGAAGCACACAAAATCCCAAGTCAGTGATGGCTCTCGGTTGCATAGGTGTCGTCTCACTGCTCTGGTGACCTGTTGCCTGACCCTGTTGCAGGTCCTTCTGAGAACATTGAGAAGGGAAATCCATGTCTTGTGCTGATGCTTTACGGCAGAGTGGGAATATATGCTTCTGATTAGTAACAAGGACGAGGTCATGGGTACTACCAGTCCCAAAGCCGACAACAGACCTGCTTGAAGCCTGGGCTTGCAACCAGAGCAATTAATTTCAGTGAATCTGATGAGCTCAAGTGGTAGTTCACCTTCCTCAGCCTCTACCCTCTTAAAGGGGATTTTTTGTGTGTGTGTGTTTTTGTTTTTTGTTTGTTTGTTTTGTTTTTTGTTTGTTTGTTTTTGTTTTGTTTTGTTTTTGTTTTTGTTTTTTGCCTGTTGAAGTCATAACACCCCTGCCTTCAGTACATTTTAAATTTGAATTCTGTGCTGGCTTCAGAAAAGTGATGTGACCTCCCCCTGGCTACCCCCACCATGGCAGGGGTCTTCATGACCTAGGCTTACAGGTCTTTGTCTAGAGGTGACCACCCACATGCCATCTCTAGCAGGCGCTGCTGCAGTGCCCATAGCCCACAGGCAATGGTGGACAGCAGGAAAACATGGCAGCATATAAATAGCCCGTGTCCTGCAACTTAAAGATAACGAAGCAACATCGCTCAAAAGTTTGTCATTCGTTTGAAGTCAACTGCATCGTTTTGTGAGGTAATTGCGTTGTACCTGGTACAACGTGATATTGGATCTATTGATAACATTGAAAACCAGAAGCATTGCAGCCACTGCTGAGCCATGCCTTCTTTCTTGAAGGCAAAACTCCAGTGTCCTTACCCATGAGACTTCACATCAAATGCTGGCATTCTACCTATGCCAAAGGATCTGAACAACCAGGCAGGTGGGCGCTATAGCCCTTTCATGGAGGGTGACACACAGAGGAGCAAGCCCCTGTCACCCTCCAGAGTAGGCCCATGAGCTGAGTTCAAGGTGTGTATGTGTGTATGTGTGTGTGTGTGTGTATGTGTGTGCGTATGTGTTTCAAAGTTTGAGTTCTCCAGCCAAAGGCATAGTGAAGTCCCCTAGCATACAAACACGTGGAGCTCAGTATAGGCAGAAACAAAAGGCACAAGACACAAGTCTGGCAGCAGCCTCTGTGTTGAACTTGAGCATGTCATTGAGGAAGGCACATGGGCAGGTCTGCTTAGTGCAGGAGGAAGGCTGCAGTTGCCTGCTTCCAGGCTGGGGACTAGCTGAGAAGACTCATTTCTTTAAAGGTGCCGCTTCCTTGAGATGCAGACTGACACCTCTAAATATTACAACACCAAGAGGTGTGTAGCTGTCTGTTCTCTTCCATGCAAACATCCCACTTCTGTGCAAGGAAGCAGTGTGACAGGCATTCTGTAGTTTCCGGTAAATTGGTCTCAGATGTAGATGAGCAGATTTTCATCAGCCAAAGATGGAAGCGTCTGTGCTGAGCCTGAGGCTGTCGGGACTGGGAGGCCACACAATTCTGGCTCAGTGTCCTCTTCTTCCTTCCTTGCTTTCCAGAATGGAACCCCAGAATGCCAGCTGTGCCCACTGTGCAGGGTTTGAGTGTTCGGACCACAAGGAGTACTGTAGCCTCTGAGTCTCAGGCATTCAGAGGGGCAGAGCCACACTACCGTTGATGTCTTCAGAAACATCACTTGTTGAGGGCCTGTGGTCTGCTGTAGGGCAAAACAGTGTCCGGTGGTGAGTGGTCAAAGCAGAGGCCAATTCAGACATGTTGCCAGCTGTGGCATCCTGAGTAGGCGCCATAATCTCTCTGCCTTGTCTCTAATGGATTGAAATAGACCTCTAACTGGGACAGCCCACTTCTAACCCCTGCTTCTATAAACATGAGTCCCAAGTAAATGTAGCCTAAAGCACCCTAGTAGACTCTAGACCCAGTGACAAGTGTTCCTGTGACACACAGAGAGGAGACCCATGCACAGAGGAGAAGGTGTTGGGAGGACAGAGGAAAAACAAGAGCAGTGTGACCTCAAGCCAGCCCCATATGGAGCACAGGAGCTCAAGAGACCAGAAAGCCTCTGCACCCGGGAGCATGTGGGGAGCACAGCCCTGTCAACACCTCCACTTCAAACGTCTGGGCTCCAGAGATGGAAGGGAGTATGTTTCTGTTGTTGGAAACCTGTTTGTGCAACTTGATACAGCAGCCCCCAGGACACCCATGCTACTGCCTGAGTGACAGTGGTGAAGACGTGAGCGGTATACTTTTGTCAGGACACTGCCGGGTCACAGTGTGAGAGCTGTGAGCAGCCCTCAGCAAGTAGCAAATGGCAGATGCTGAAAAGTCAGAGCTCAGAGTTGGACAAGCCCAGGTCCAAATGTCCTCTGTGTGTGGGGCCATCAGTGATCCAGTCAGCCCTTCCAGAAGGACAGGTGTCAAGACACCCTTGCCATTCCCTCCCTGGCAGCCTACTGACCAGAGGAGCCTAGGGAGGAGCTGCTAAGTGGATGGCTATAGGAGGCAAAGGAATCTATTCTGTCTTTCCTGGCTGGAGAGTGGTCAATAACAAAGGTCCATTCTCCAGGTGCGTGTCAGGCCACACCTGGGTCTGGCAAGCCTATAGCTGGTGTTACAGTTCACAGTGGCCGCCTGAGATAAGTGTCTATACCAGGGCACACAGGAGGTTCCACCAAGGCTCTGATAGTGAGACATTGGTTTTTTGTTTTGTTGTTGTTGTTTGTTTGTTTTGGTATGGTTTGGTTTTTGGTTTTTTTCGAGACAGGGTTTCTCTGTGTAGCCTTGACTGTCCTAGACTCGCTTTGTAGACCAGGCTGGCCTCGAACTCACAGCAATCCACCTGCCTCTGCCTCCCGAGTGCTGGGATTAAAGGTGTGCACCCCCTCCCCTGGTGAGCCATGATTTTTAAAATAGAGGGATTCCAAAAGGCTACACTAGCCCTGGCCTGGCCCTGCAGTTCTCCCAGGGAATGTGTAATTGCTCCCAACAGCTAGGTAAAAATTTAATATTAATGATATCAAGCCAATCCTAAGTCACCACAAATGAAGGCACATGGGACTGATCCAAAAGAGGCAAATAACCAGAGGAGGAGCCATGGGTCAGTCCCAGAAGCATCTGGCAGCCTATGGGCTCTACGCATGTGACCAATACAGTGCTTCAGCTGTTGGTTGCAGAGAGTCAGGCCAGTTAGACAAACTAATCAGAACATGAGCCCATTTGGTGACTTCTGACATCTGAACATGCTTTGCCTGTTATTACATCAAGTGAAAATACACCTATGTCCTGAGTATGCAGCAGATATCTGGGGATGGGGCAGAAGCTCCAGACCCTTAGGGAGAAAAGCCTCAATCAGTTCAGCCATGACCTGGATGGAGGCAGGAGGCAAGGAATACACCAGGGAAGAAATGTGCACGACCTCTCTAACAGAGTGGATCCATAATATGTGAAGAGTTCTGTAGCTGATGAAAAGGCCAGTGAGGCATCTCAGTGGGTAGAGGTGCTTACATAAAGGCCTGCCAACCTGTGTTCCAGCCTCAGATTCCACAGGTATAAAGAGAGGGCAGACTCCTGAGAGCCTTTCTGCAACCTCCACACACATGGCATGGTACATGCACACGTGCGTGGGTGTGCACTTGTGGACACACACACACACACACACACACACCACAACACAGCACACACACACACACACACACACTAAACCATTCAATTTTTTTTTAAGGTTGGGTATCTGCTCTACACCCCTAGGACAAAAGATACCACACAAGACCAACCCACACCCACACCTGAGGGCACCCTTTCAGCCTGAACCAGCTGTACCCTCCTCCAGCTCACTGCTCCAAGGCAGCTTCTCTTTCTGGAAAGATCTTTTATCCACATAATGTTCGGGGGGGGGGGGCACCCTTTGATCTTTGCAGGGAAGATTAACTGAGGAGAACTCTGAGGTGTACACCCTCACCCCTACCCAGAGGCAGGCAGACCACACCGTCTGTCTCCATCTCTAGGAAGGCAGAAGAATAGAAGCCGGGTGGGTACAGCAGTGGGCAGTGCAGGCCTGAGCCCTGCCCGAGGGAAGCCTGCCTTCTCTTCTCCCACCCCTGTGTTTTACATAATTAGGTAAGTCACTTAATGTCGTGTGTCTTGTTAGAGAGGCTACTAATCCTTAGAGCTAACAGCACTAATTAGTGTAGAACACTTTGAAAATAGAAGAAATTCAGATGTGGAATGTAATTGCTCGGTCCTCCCGGTACTGACACTGGCATGGAGTCACAGTGGAGCTGCGAGCCTGCCTGCATCTGGGGGGTGTGGGTGGGCTGAGTGCTGGTGGAAGTTCTGAGCCCTCGGGCTGGTGATGGGAGACAGGACGAAGCCTACTCCTGTGGCCCCTCACGACCTGGAGCTTGGAGTGCCTTGGCTCTGTGGCAGAGGGGACCTCCATGGGCTTTGGACTGGTAGAGCTGTGGCGGGAGTGGCCAGCCTTGGCCTGGGTCTTTTGCACACTCCATAACAGTTCTGCAAGTGTGTTCTATCTTCGGTGCTCTCATCTCTGAAATGGACTGGTCAGAACCTCATTCCATGGAGGGTGTAAGTCATGAGACACCTGGCACTGGTCCCAGCTAGTGATGTTTTCTCCTTAAAGGAAAGGAAGAGGTCTTCACCTTGCATGGATAGTTGTTCAGGAAGGAGGCTGAGCTTCTAGCTTTGCTCACCCACAGATCCGGGAGCATGTGAGCCACATGTGGGTATGGTGTTTCTCTGATGCTCTTCTGGGCATCAACTTCCTTAGCATATACAGAGCTGATGACAAACCATGAATTTCTCTAAACCATGATGCCAATATGTACATTTTTAAAGTTATATATACACGTTTATATAAAGCTACATACACACATGTATATACATGTATACATATGTATACGTACATGTATGTGTGTATGTATATGTGTGTATGTGGTGGGTGGGTGTGTCTTCTTGTGTATGTGCACTATGTGTGTGCAGGTGCCTGTGGAAATCAGAAGAGAACATGAGATCCCCAGGAGCCAGAAACTGAACCTGGGCTTTCTAAAAAACCAAGACTCACTCTTAAATACTGAGCCATTTCTCTGGCCCCTGGAATATATACCTTTGAAGCCAGATAATGGTTGAATAATCGTCTTCTCAGAAGCTTATTTCACCCCTATAAACTGCTGCAGTCTCAGGAGGGCCACCTCTAAGGCCAGGACAAATGGTGGCAAGGATGCAGAACCCCCAAGTTCTGAAGTGAGCCAGGCACAGAGCATCTGCCATGCTACTATTGGAAGACACCTTCCTCTTCGAGACACATGGCCAAAGACTGCAGTGGCTGAGCCCTCAGACTCAGCCTTGTGGGAGCAGGGTTACAGGAACCCAAATGTAAAAATCCATGTCTAAGGAGCATTGGGCTTCCTACTGTTACCCGCTTGCTTGCCCTTTCTTTTACTACAGAGCCAGAGCTTGTCTGAAAGTCTGCTATGTTACTCAAACTTGTAACAATCTGGCCTCACACACCCCTCCAACCTCTGGAATTACAGGTATGCATTACTACACCTTCGGGTTTGGTTTCTTTTTTAAATTGTGTCCCTCCAAATCCAGAAAACCACCAGACCTCCAGCCTCCTGGGCATACCTTCCAGTCAGTCGCATGAGACTCCCCTGGGTTCTGTGCAACATCCCAGAGCCTCCTCTGGTGTTTCCTTCTGGGCTGTGTGATCCTGATGCTGCTGCTGTCTCAGGACCAGATCTGCCCAATGCTACACACAGAGCAAAGGTAAAAGCATCACTCACCCAAGGACTTGGAGGCCTGAATTATCCTGAAGTGGGTAGATGGGCTAAGTGGGGGGTCTGCTGCCTAGGAATGGTCTTGGCACCTTTCCATGTGGCCAAGGTCTTCCACAGTCTCAATGTTACATGAACAGCTGGCCATGGTTATTAAGATTCGTACTCAGTAGGCATTTGCTTAAATATGAAGCAAATTAGTTTCTTCAAGGAGGATTTGTTACCAGTGGTAAAAATTTACATTTTATTTTTAAAAATAAAAATTAGAATCTTTGAAAATTCATGTCTTTCTCTATGAGCTTTAAAGCTTCCTGATATTTAGAGAAATCTGACCTAAGATGGAGGGCAGGGGGAGGGAAGGAGGAAGGGAGGGAGGAAAGGAGAGAGATGTCTGTCCTACAGTGAAATGTGTCCACATTTGGAAGCTCCTTGAACCAGAAATTCCAAGTGACTTGTCAAGCTGTGTAAAGTCATGTGTGGGTTAAGACGTTTTAAATGCAGGGTGGCGCCATGGACTTCTGTAATACAGAGCACTTTCTTGGTGGGGTTGATCTTATTGTAGCTGACCTGAAATACAGTTTGAACATCAGATCAGAGCCTGTCCATAGTTTTCTGAAGAGCTTTTGATGTGGTCACTGCTTTTCCAGATATGCATCTGTGAGGGCAGGTCTTTCTCAGCAGCACCCCTAAGAAGCAGACCACAGTGGATACAGTGGTGCTGGTATCACAACGGACATGAATGGAAAACAATGCTCAGTGTTTTCGCTTTAGGAAATAGCCACCTCTACTACATACTTGTTACTAATGACCTTTGTTATCTTCACATGGATTAAGTGGTTTTGATTTCCCTGTTCCATCTGTTTGTTTTATTTTAAATTTACCATGATTATTGTCATTGTAAGTGTGTTGCCTGTGTGTGGGCACACACATGCCATGACATTATGTGGAAGTCAGAGGACAAATTTCCAAAGGATGTGCTTACTTTTCACCTTCTCAAGGCGGAGTCTCTCTTGTTTCCATCACGCTGTGTGCTCTCACTAACCGGCCTGTGATCTTCCAGGCAATTGTCCTGTCTCTGTTTCTCATCTCGCCACAGAAGTGCTCTGATTACTGAGGCGCACTACAGCATCTGACTTTATTATAGGTAGGTTCTGGGAATTGAACTTGGATCGCCAGGCTTTTGTGGCAAGTGCTTGCCCTCACTGAACAGCTCACCAGCCCCAGCTCCTTTCTTCTTCTTCTTCTTCTTTTTTTTTTTTTTTTTTTTTTTTTTTTTTTTTTTTTTTTTTTTTTTTCTTTCTTCAGTAAGCTAGCATTAGTAGCCGTAGTTACATATCTATGACTGGGCGCTGCAATGATTGAGAGTGAACATGAAGAGAGGCTCACCACATTTTATTCTGAGTAACATCCAAAGGAAGGCATGGGGGTCTGCTTGAAGCAGAAGTGAAACACCAGAAATCCACGCTCCTTGTCTGTGCTCTGTGCTTGGGCTGCAAAATCCCAGAGCAGTGATGGTGTCCACACTGTTATTAAAAAGCATTATTTTTAAATATCTGAGATTGACAATTCCCAAACAACATAAATAGGTAGGCAAGTAGGTAGGTAGGTAGGTAGATGATAGATAGATAGATAGATAGATAGATAGATAGATAGATAGACAGATAGATAGATAGAGTAAAAACACTGCCACCAAAAAAAGTAAATTAAAAAAATAAGGCTTAGCAACAAACTAATTCACTCTCTGAATCATCTCAGCCTAGCCATGTCTGAGCTGGCGGGAGACCCTGGCAACTGTTCACCAGCAATTTCGTGGGTTTTTTTTTTTCTTGTGTGTTTTCGTAAGTGTTTTTTAACCAGACCTCCCCTTAGAATGTGTTATTGTCAGAAAATAAACCAAGAAACAAGGGATTGTAATTTAGTACAAGAAAGTTAATTCTGTAGCCCTCTGACCCTCGTGTGGTCACATGGCTATTGATTTTCAATACCATGAGGTGGTGTGCCACCCTAGGCGTGGGGTTCAGTGGATTCCAAGCAGTTTCTCCCTTATCAGTCGAGTCCCTGCGTACTTGAGCATTAAGGCGACAAATGTCCACAGTTAACAGCGTGTCACATGGCAGCCTGGTGGACGTGCCAATTTTCTAATGAAGTCAGGTTGTTGGCAAACACACCAGTCATCATATATCGAAGGAGGACTTCTTTTGTGTATTTCCGACACTCTCAAGTGCTTCCAACACTCTCAGAGATACCCATTGCATCCTGGTGCGTGGGCCAGGCACTGAGGGAGGAGCCTCCACCCACTGTCAAGACAAAAGCTATCGGGAGTGGAGTTTAAAGCAAAATGGGGCCGAGTTTCACAGATGTTAGAGACATTGTTTTCCACTTGCACTCTGCTGGAATTACTCCAAATAGATACAAGCGCTCTAAGGCCTCACGTCTCCATCAGAGAGAGGAGGCTGAGGTCATCCCTCACTACCAGCTCAGCTCAATCCCATTTCTCTCTCTCTCTCTATTGAATGAAAAGAAAGAGCCAAAGCCTTTACAGAGCAAACCAGTATGTAACTGGATTCACTCAGCTGCCAGGAATGACCTGGCCAGTCAATGGAGAGGTGCCCCAGGCCCTCAGATAATCTGACCACCCTGTACCTCTTCCTCAACTCCCAATCGATAATAAACTATGGCTGCCATCTTGTATTGATTGTCGAAAATGCTGTGTTTGTGGGAAGAAAATGACATTGCTTTTAAATATCAACATTATAAGGAATTTAAAATTTTTTGGTGGTTTTGTTTTCATGGAAATATGTGATCAAATTTTTAAGCAATGGGAGGGAGAAGAGGTGCAGTGTGAAGAATTATTAAATCTCACACACACACACACACACACACACACACACACAAAATCAATGGTTGGTCTGGCCAGACGAGCATTTCTCAGGTAAGTCACGGAAAGTCAGATGCACATCGCACTGGACTTTTTTTTTTTTTTTTTTTTTTTTTACAGAAATGGTCAAATTTATAATGAAATTCAACAAGGAAACTGGAAAAACAGCCAAATTGGTGCAGCAAAGTGGTTAATAGGGTCATTAGCCTCCTCGCTGTATTTTTTTGGACACTGTGTGCCTGTACCGCGGTGCTCGACAGCAGATTGCGGGAACAGGCTGACAGTTAGGCGCTAGCTCAGCAGTGCCGGGTACAAACTGCCATCTTCCTGTGGATTTACAGCTGCCACTTCTGCTGCTTCAATTAGTTCTATAGCACACAGATGTTGCTTAAACGCTGCTGCTAATGATACTGCAATAAGCCTAAGATTCATGCCATATTTTGAGGCACGTAAATTTCTCAAGTGGCACAATTAAAGTGGAAATATTAGGTGGCGAGAACTTGGCAGTCTCTCCAACTTGGAAGGCGCACCCGCTATGCAATAATGGGTCAAAAATTCATTCAAGTTTTACTGCTGTTCCGAGTTTTAAAAGACTTTTCACAGTTGAATGCTAAGTAGTAAAAAGCAGGGGCATTAGGAAATGAGAACGCGTTCTGTTATTCAGAACTGACTTTTAATTTCAAATTGAAATCACATGCTCACTTTTCTGGATATGACAGAAGGGATAAAAGGCGCAGGCTGGAGAAATCTTTGCCTTTAAGGGCATAGGGTCCTGAGTGGAGGTCATTTGTGACTGGGCACCAGGTGAGGCCGAAGCCAAGTGTAGGTCAAGCATTGACATCCTTTCTCAGACAGGGTCCCAAACTGTGGGCTGGGAAAATGTGTTGGGACATATGGCCGTGTGTGCAGATATGCTTAGCTGGCCTCTCCTATATACATGCATATACACTCATGCATGCGTGTGTGTGTGTGTGTGTGTGTGTGTGTGTGTGTGTGTGTGTGTGTGTGAGCACAGAGAGAGAGAGAGACAGACAGACAGACAGACAGGCAGGCAGGCAGGCAGGCAAAGACAGAGACAGAGAGAGACAGAGAGACAGAGACAGAGAGCTGCTGTCTTTCCTCCTCCACACATGTGCATGTGTCACAACATATCTCTCCCTCCTGCACAAGCATACGGTCATACATGTGTAAACATGCTGCCGCCTCTCAGGCATACACGTGCACACCAGCGCATGCCCCCGCCTCCTACACAGATAAAGAAGGAAGCAGCCAGTGGGACTTCTGAGAGCCTCCACTAGATTCCTTCCCCTCATTTGTCAGCCCAGGCTCAGTCCCCTTGCCTGTCGCCAAATTTTCTTTTCCATGAAAAATCTCTCCTTCGGAGAAGAGCTTTCCCCCTGACTGGTTGTCAAACACGCTTTTGATTTTCTCACATGCTGACTTAAAAGGCCAGCGGCCGGGCAACACCTCAGACGCCCACTGGCCTCTCTGCTCCTGAAATCTTTGTGCGGGGTGACGGCCCCCCCACCCCATTTTAACTTATTGATTGGAGCTGTCAAGTAAATGACTCCATTGCACTTAATCAGAATCATAGACTTCTGTCATCCCAATTAGAATTCCTGACCATGCCCCTGAATTCTGTGTGACTCTGCTGAGAGAGGGGCATCCAGCGGTGCCACCTGACCCCCTCTGGCCTGGCTCTTCTCCTCCGCGCCAGAGATGAAGGCCACGTGCTGCAGACAACAAGGCCGTTGTTGTGTGCATGTACCTGCAAAATGCGTAGCATCCCCTTAGACAGTGTGCTCCACTCAGTGAAGTCTGTCCCAGGCCGACTCAGGACTGGGTCGGTGATGGGTAAGTGGGTAATTCCCACCAGGCTTCCCCCAGCTGCTCCCTCTTCTCTGTGCCACCTTTCTTCCATCCTTCCTTCCTTCCTTCCTTATCCTGCCCTCTCCTTCCCTCCCCGTGCCCCTCGTTCTGTACCTGAACCACTTGGATTATTTACAGCAAATCTAACAGATGTCAGTATTGTCTTGTTCTGCAGCAAAAGGACAATAAGTTCCCACTGACCCTGGTACAGTGGATCTCACCGGAGCACAATGTGTATTTCCTACGGGTGGGAAGAAGCCTACAAGTAATTGAGAGAGAGAAATGTCACTGTAGCATTTCTGTTGACACTGCACTCTACAAGGAGAGGAGCCCCCCACCCCTCCCCCGGCCCGGTGGCAAGAACATTGTATAGCTGAGCTGGGGGACTGGGACCCTGTTCTTTAGAAAGGAGGAGGTGGCTTAAATGAGTCCACTCACATTTTCCACCGGAATATTCCCAGGACCACAGGGCCATGGGAAGTCTGTGCGCTGCTCTCTGTTTGCTGGGGTGTGTGTGGACTCTGAGCCCAGCTGCTAACTCGAATCTGCTTTTCCAGCTATCTTTATTGTCTTCCATAATGCTTAATGTACTGTTTGTATATGTTGTCCTTGCAGTATATTTTGATGAACTCTCGTATATTTTATTCATCTCTGGCTTTCTAGGAAGGCGAGCTCGCAGCAACACTGTGAATAATTATTTGCCGCTATCAATCAAGTGTCTGCGTGGTTGGCGCCTCATGGGACAGCCTGGATCCTTACCGGGACATGTGACACTTGCTCTCTGGGGCCATTTTGTTCTTTGTTCTGGGGTCTGCTGATGGGCTCTTCCAGCTGAACACCGATTTTGGAGAGCACCATTCCCACAGGAGGTAGCAGACGTCTTTGGTGCATGCGCCCTGAACAAGGAAGCTGTCTGGAGCCCAGAACCCTTCTGAGCGTAAAAGTGAGGACACAGGGGCTGGAGAAACAGTTCAGCTGATGAAACCCTTGCATTGTGAGCAGACGTCAGGTCCGGGATGTGAGACCACACTAGGCATGTAAAGCCAGGTGGCTGTGGTCATCTGTATGGCAGAGGGACACGGCAGAATTCCTAGAGCAATCTGGGTAGCCAGGACAGTAGAACAAGGGAGCTCCAGAGAGACCCCGCCTCAGTAAATAAAGTGGGGAGCAACTGAGGAAGACACTCTACATCAGCCTGGCCCTCCACACGTACTCTCCCACCATGTGAACAACCGTACACATGCACGTGAACCACACATACATATTTGAAGAACGAAGTGAAGACGAGGCAGCTCATCATGTAGGTGTGGTAGCCCGCAAACTTTTGTCACACGTTGTCCCATTTAAAGGGAGAATCCACTGAGAGAGTCGTACTTGCGGCCAGTACCAGCCGGCATGCGGTTTTCTGTAATTTCCAGTTCCCACACTCCAGATGTGCATCCAGAGTCCTAGGGGTACTAGATAAGGGGGGGGGGGTGTTTAGATCTGTGATGGCCACCCAAGCCCAGGCTTGGGGAGTCTGTCTCCAAGAGGGAGGCTATTCAGTAGGCACCTTCGCAGAGACACCACTGTTCACACTGGTACCAGCCTTCTGGGGGCTTCTTTCCCCACTCTTGAGCATGTCTCCCAACCGACCGCATAGAGGAAAGCTGTGTGCTCCTAGGTCCTACAGCATCCTGGGCTATGTTGTTTGCAAATGTGTGGTAAACAGGCAAATAGATGCTGATAGAGAGCTGCGCCGAGACAGCTGTCATGCCCAGCATTTCTAGCTCTGGAGAGGCAGAATACTCAGAACGGCATTTTAGGGGAAGGCAGGTCCCTGGGTTAGCCAAGTCCTCAGCTTGTCGCGGGCGCCTGTGTATCCGTAGGGTCTGTCTGACTGTCCATGGATGCCTAAGAACATAGTCATGCAGGATCCAAGTTCAAGTGGAGGGGACATGGAAGTCAAGCAGGATCCGAATGACAAAGGCGGCCTCTTCCTCTGGGGGCAGGTATTTAGCAGATGGGAAAATCTTAGCAGATGGGAAATCAGCAGATACATCTAGAGCAAGGTGCAAGCCTCAAAGCCGCCCACCTCCAGTACTAAATATTTATGCTGAACACCGTTCTGCAATGCTCGCTGGGCATCTGATGAGCCCAGGAAACTGCCCTCATGACAAAGTCAAGTGAAGATCGAGGGAAGAAAACCCAACCAAAAAAGTGAAGCTAAATCTATCAGGAACTATATTTCGTAAGGAAAATAAAGTGCAAGTATCTGTTGACTCTCGGTCTTGCATTCTGAAGGAATGAGCTGCCCCCTTCCAAGGTAAGTGAGGACTAATGTAAGAGGCACTCCATAGGGGGAAAATATTCCTTCCCTCTCCTAACCAGCTGTACCAGCTGGTGTTGAAACTGTTTGCAATATTTAAACAACGCAATTCCAACCCATTTTTTTTCCAGTTTCAAAACTGGGGGGTGGGGGTAGAGGAAACCCTTCAAATAACAAACAATGCCTCTGAGGCCCCAGCAAACCGTTCTCTTAGTGGCCCACACCATCTTAGTCCTGCCACCCATCTCCTCCTTGCACAAGCATGGCACGCGCGCACGCGCACGCGCACACACACACACACACACCACTTTCCAGGACCTCTGGTGGGCAGTGTGACTTGTGCCATACAACAGAGAGACTGGTGCTGGCTTTCCACACTCACTGAGACTGAACATGGTATGAATGGAGGCTTGGATCAGGCTTTTGGACTGCAAGGTCAACAGGCTGTCAGCCGCATCTTGGAGGCTGAACTGTGTCTGTTCAAAGGGACCTTGTGAAACCCAGCATGGCTGTCTTGGATGCCAGGGTATTGCTGAAAGGTATCTGGGGGCTGGCTCTCAGCTGTGCTCTCAAGACTTACTGTGAGCAGAGTTCCTGCAAGTAAAGAAAACAGAGTGGGGAAGCAGAATGGAAGGGAGGGTAGAGGATGAGGGCTGGGTGTTGAGGTCTAGAAGCTTCCTAGACTCTGTTACCTTGCAAGTCTAAGGATGGGATCCATATTCTAGAAACAACACAAGATCTGTTTCCCCCACCAAAGTCCTTCAACCCCTACATTCTTCTGCCCCATCTTAAGCTTGATCTGCTCCTAGGAAAACTAGGAATCTAGAGTCCTTAATAAAATTGGCTTTGCAAGGTTTGTTCCCCAAAACTAGATGAGTGCATGAAATTTGCCAGTGCTGTAAGCACAGGAAGGCCCTATGCAGGTATGAGGAACCTATCTAAGGGAGGCTGTTTATAATTAAATATGGTTTCCTTGGCAACTGATGAGCTGGTTGTAATGACACCTGTATTCAGTGGCTTGAAGGCCCACCTACCGGGGTGTCAGTAGAGCAGGTAGACTTTGTCTAGTGGATAGGCAAGATCCCTAAGCCCTTCTCCAGCTCATAAGATCCCCAGTTGACTAAGATGCCACCATATTCCTACACTAACTGTGTCCAGACTCCATCACTCCTGTCCCCTCTGCATTGCGCTTTGGTCTTCCAACAATCTATAGTCAAGTCTTGGGGTCCCTAACAATAGTGCACACCCGATTAGATTCCAGCCTCTAAGAACATCTATTCAGTCACTGTCCAGTCTGTAGCCAGCAGCAAGTGCAGGTCCCTGACAGGTGTCTGCTGAGGTGACCCATCAGATATAGTGACACTTCCTTCCTACCTTAAAGACCCTTCTTACATATAGCATTTCATCTGCCTCAGTTTGACAGTTTTCTAAATTTAATCTGTTTTTCCCAATGACTCTCATTGTTGTTAGAAATCTTTTACTACCTGAAATGGAGTAAGAGCGTTTTTGAGTGAAATTTGGTCAAAGGTCAAAGGTCAGGCAGCACAGTTGGGTCATGCACAACCCCAGAACTTCTGGGAAGAACTCTGGCCACTCTCAGCCCCTGCTCCCCACTTCCCTTTTGATCTTGCTGACCTCTTTCTTCTCAATCAAACCAGAGCAAGGATCCCAATGGCACAAACCCGGCATCTCTCTATAGCGTTATCGCTTTCCTCACTCTTCCTTGTCTATATTTAAGTTGTGGAAAATTACATTGGGATAAAACAGATTTGAAGCATTGTTTTAACCACCTTGATGCCCAAACCAACATAAAACATGAGAAAAAAATGATATCCACCAATGAATATAAACATAAAATACCTAACAAAATACTAGCAAAGAAAGTCAAATCAAGCCATTGCCAAGTGGGTTTATCCCAGGAGTGAAAGGTTGGCTTTGCGTTTGGTTATCACTAAAATGTGCCATATTTTTTTTAAACAATAAATGATGGAATCCATGATTGTCTCAATAGGGTGAGCAACGGCACTTGGCAAAATCCAGTAGTCATTCACCCTAACAAACCTCAGCAGCAAGAAGAAGAAACCTCCTCTGTCAGATGAAAGGGCAGAAGAGAACACATGTACCCCACACACATACACACCACACCACACACACACACACACACACACACACACACACACACCACACCACACCACACACACACACCACACCACACACACACACACACACACACACCATACACACACACACCACACACACACACCACACCACACACACACCACACACACACACACCACACCACACACCACACACATGCCATACACACACACCACACACACACACCATACACACACACACACACACACCACACCACATCACACACACACACCACACCACACACACACACACACACACACACACACCACACACACCACACACACACACCATACACACACACACACCACACCACACACACACCACACACACACACACCACACACATGCCATACACACACACCACACACACACACCATACACACACACACACCACATCACACCACACACACACACACACACACACACACACCACAAACAGCTGCGTCACCCCAACCCCAAGTGCTGAACCATGGTAATGTTTTCTGGGACATGGGGCCAGCCGGGAGGCCTATTCTCTCAGCTTCTGAGTGGTGAGCCTAACATACCGGCCTGCACAGTGCAGCAAAGCAACATTCACAAAGACAGGAAAGGAAAAAGAAAAGGTGTCCCTAAGTGCTGATGAAGACATTGTTCATCTAGAAAACTGCAGTGAGTTGGCAAGAAACAAAAAAACTATAGCTCTAACAGAATGAATTATGCAAAGTCATATCAAATCCAATGTACACTCCCCCACCCCCACCCCACAAACACAAAAAAAACTCCAATGGATCTTTACTTTTTTTTTAATGTGTGCATTTGCTTACATGTATGTCTGTGCATCATATGTATGCAGTGCCTGCAGAGGCCAGAAGAGGACATCAGATTTTCTGGAACTGGGGTTATAGATGGTTCTGAGCTACACGTGGGTGCTAGGGAATCAGAGTGGTGCAGCCTTTATCAGCAGCAAGTTCTCTTAACTGTTGAGCTGTCTCTTGAGCCCCAAATCAATGCATGTGTGTGTGAAACTAGCACACAAGTGGAAAGACGTGAAAATAGACACTCTTAAAAGCAAGAAGAAGTGGAGTGCTTAGGAAGGGTCAAAATGAGAAAGGCTTAACGATCTCTAAACCGAGAATGACAAACCATTTCCTAGATGATCTGTGAGTAGATCACTTACCCAGGATACACAATGCGTGGATCTGATCCCCAGCTCCCATGAAACCTGGTAGGATAGGTACAGAATGTGCAGAAGCCTAAACACCACTGGGAAACGGCAAGGCTGGGTGACATCAACAGCTGTACCCATAATGCCCAAAGACTAAGAAGAATTTATTTGGTACCCAGTGGGAAAACAAACGCACAGCCTGTGGTATGTTCATACAGTAACATGCTACACCACCTCAAAGAGAAATGAGCTTAGCTACAGAGGCACCATGGGTCTCTCCTGTGGGTGGGAGGCCGAGTGCAGGCAGCCACAGGCAGTGGCGGTTCTCTCCACTCACCTTATTTACACGAGGAAAGACAAATGCCAAAAGATGGTTGCCCAGGTGGCAAGGAGCAGTAAACCTGGAAGGAACATGAGGGAACTTCCTGGGGGACAGAGAGATCTGTTCTTGGCAGGTATACAGTTGAGGGACTGCACCTATTATTTGTCAAACATGTTCAGTTAATATTTATGCAGTTCAAAGCGTACGAATTCTACCTCAAAGGAGGTGGAAATGAGGGGTAGGGCAGGAAGCACAGATGATAATGAGGAGAGCAAACTGGGCTGGGAAGATGACTCAGCTGATAAAGCCCTTGCTTTGTAAGCCTAAGGACCCAGGTTCAATCTCTAGAACCCATGTGAGAGAGAGAGAAAAAAAAAATCCAGCGCTGGGAGATAGAGAGAGATAGACCACTGTTGTATGCTGGCCAGCCAGCCTAAGCTTAGCTAGCAAGCTCTGCACCAGTGAAAGACTCTGTCTCCAAAACAAAGATGAATTGCACCTGATGAAGAAATCCAGAGGTTGTCATCTGGCCTCCACGTGCACACTTATTCATGTGCACCGTAAGTGTAGACACATGCGCATACACACACACACACACACACACACACACACACACACATACACGATGACAAAATGCTAATGTGTTGAAGCTGACTTACAGATGTATGGTGTTCGTTCCATCATTCTGTTTATATGTTTGGAGATGTCTTTTTAAGTTTAGCACATTCAAAAGAAATAATACATAAAACACCTTGAATAAGGTCTCAAGAAGTACAAAGCTAGAAATAATGTACTTCCCCAAACTGTTATCTGATGGGTTGGGCTGAGTGTCTCTGTCTTGGACTTTGGTCCCTTGGGGCTGCCCCTCAGCTGGTGAATGGCCTAGCTGCCCACTGCCTTCTAGAGGAATCTCAGAGTGGAGATGGTATCTGGGAGTGACTGGGGATAATTGAACTGCTTGCTTAGGCCCCATTGTCACTTGACATCTCTCTCTGAGGCCCTGGCTATGTCTTCCCAGCATTTGGTTAGTGGCATGGCTGATAACTCCATGCTTGAATAGGCAAGTCAGAAGTGAGTAAACCAAATAGCAGACAGCATCCAGGGTCCTCCGGCTCATTTTAAGAAGTCTGGGGCGGGGGGGGGGGGTAAGTAATGATCCTGAGGGAGAAAAAAAAAATCTTAGAAGTATGTCTCTCAGCATTGCTAAAAAGAAATAATCAAGCATGAAAAATGAGGGGATTCTAGGCTGTATCACACTAACCTTGGGACACCATACCTCACAGCCACTGTAGATTTCAGAGTTTAGGAGTGGTTTCTATCCTCAAACATCAAGGCTGTGCATTTTCCGTCAGAGCCCAGTGCCAAGTGAACATGTGCCTCTGTCGCCTAATGAGTGTGTAGCTCATCCGCAGTGGATGCTACAGCCCCGCAGAAGTACACAGGGGAGAGGTACAGTGGAGCCTCCAGCAGCGCTCTGACCTTCAGTGCCAGCCTCTGAGCTCTGCATTCCTGGCTTCAGTAAATGGCTCTGTGTCTTCCCCACTCTGTGGAATTAGTGAATTTTAAATGAGCACCATACGTTTGGGGTTTTTTTTTCCTGAAACCTCAGGAAAGGCTCCCAGGGTTTACAGTAGTTATACAACCTGGCATCAGGTGGAATCACTTGAGCCCTTACTGTTAAGTGGGAAGGAGTTGTTGGGAGGTAGGTGGCCCCTGAATCCTGTGTAGTGTACTGTCCCTGTAAAGACCCTGGGCACATCAGGAACAGTCATCTAAGGCACTATGCATGAGCCACACTTGATCAGAGACATCTGCTGATGCCTCACACAGGTGGATTCTGGAAGCTGGTTAATCACGGGACCTTGAGATAGCATTTGGATGCAGAATGGACAGCCAGCCCCACCCAGGAAGTCAGTCTCTCCTCTGTCTCTGTGTGTGTCTGTGTGTCTGTGTGTCTGTGTGTCTGTGTGTCTGTCTGTGTGTCTGTCTGTCTCTCTCTCTCTCTCTCTCTCTCTCTCTCTCTCTCTCTCTCTCTCTCTCTCTCTCTCTCTCTCTCTCTCTCTCTCTCTCTCTCTCTCTCTCTCTCTCTCCCCACTGTCTCAAGGACCCATGGTGGTCCAACTCAGATGCTCACATGGGGTATGCCCTCAGCCGATGCTTTAGAGTTGAGTTGTTGGCCATGCTATCTCCAGCTCCCAGCATGTGCAATAATTGATGCAGAGAAACGTGACTCTTACTCACCTGGTTGCCAGGCACATTCTAAGGCTAACATCCAGGCAGTAAATCCAGCACACAGCCTTGAGGATTTCTGCCACCCCAGTTATCTACATGGGAATGTAAGATATTGTAATTGTTTGTTTGGTTGATTGGCTTGTTTGGTTTTGCTCCTGTCCCCTCTGAGTCTCCATCCTTCCCCTAACTCTTCCCCAAGACTCCCCATGCTCCACCTCACATTTGGCTGTGGATCTCCACATGCTTCTATCAGCTTCTGGGGGGAGCCACTCAGAGGGCAGCCATGCTAGGCCCCCATTCACAAGCACAATACAGTATCGTCATTAGTGCCAGGGGTTGGCTGTCTCCCTTGGTTGGGTCTCAGGTTGGGCCAGGCAGCAGCTGGACATCTTCTCAATCTCTGCTCCATCCCTGTCCCTGTACATCTTGTGGGCAGTGCAAGTCCTGGGTGGAAGTTTCCATGGGTGGGTTGGTGTTCCCTTCCTTCCACTAGGACTCATGTCTAGTTAGAGGATGTCCTCTTCAGTCTTCATGTCCCCTGCTAGAATCACCCTAATATCCTTCCTGAAGCCTATCCTGTCATGAGTCTCTAGCTTGTCACAAAGAAGCCCCTATCTGTTGGCTCTGTTTCTTAATAATTAAACTTTATTATACAACCCAACTAGCTTACACAAGAAGGAAAAAAGGTTAAAGGGACAAAAGAGTGAACCTTCCGGTATCCATTCCATGGGATGGGTCCTTAGGTGTCTCTCTGGCCCGCGTGCTGGTCCAGCCAGTCTGCTGCTCTACACGCACTCCAGCCCAGGCTGAACTTGTTGTCTCCTCCCCACCTGCCTCAGTCACATGGGCAGGGTGGTCTCCTTATCCCCGTTGAGGGTCAATTAGAAAAACAATAGCCCAGTTGGGGTTCCCGGGTCTGCTTCCTGAATTCCAGGCCCAAGATGGCTCCACTCAGTCTGTCACAAGGTATTCATGGGGTGCCCCAACGGTAAAGCCTGCCAAGACTGCTTCCACCTGTGACAAAGCTTAATCTTTCCCACACCTATCCAAGATTTTTTTTCTTTCTGCAAGCCCTCTTTCCTCCTGCCCCTACTCTCTCTAGGTCTGATAACACCCCAGGTCTGATACCAACTCTCATTTCTCTCTGTGCTCCCTCTCTTACCATGTATCCTCCCTTTAACCATTCCACTATCTGTTCTATTTCCACTTCTGAGTGAGATTTAAGCATCCTCCCTCGAGTCTTCCTTGTTATGTATCTTCTTTGAGTTGAATTGTAGTATGGTTATCCTGTACCTTACGGCTAACATCCACTTATAAGTGAGTACATACCATGTGTGTCTTTCTGGGTCTGGGTTACCTCACTCAGGATGATCCTTTCTAGTTCCATCCATTTGCCTTCAAATTGCATGATTTCCTTTTTTGACAGCTGGGTAGTACTCCATTGTGTAAATGTACCACAGCTTCTTTATTCATTCTTTGGTTGAAGGACATCTGGGTTGTTTCCAGTTTCTGGCTATTGCAAATAAAGTGGTTATGAACATAGTTGATCAAATGTCCTTCTTGTATGGTAAGACATCTTTTGGGTATATGCCCGGGAATGGTATAGCTAGGCTTGAGGTAGATCTATTTCCAATTTCCTGAGAAATCTCCAGATTGATTTCCAGAGTGGTTGTATAAGTTTGCACTCCCACCAGCAATGAAGGAGTGTTCCCCTTTCTCTGCATCCTCACCAGATGTACTGTCACCTGAGTTTTTGATCTAAGCCATTCTGATCAGAGTGTAAGATGGAATCTCTGAATCATTTTGATTTGCATTTCCCTGTTTGGGTTTGGGTTTTTTGTTTGTTTGTTTGTTTGGTTGGTTGGTTGGTTGGTTGGTTGGTTGGTTTGGGTTTTTTTGGGTGTTTTGTTTTTGTTTTTTGTTTTTTTGGTTTGGTTTGGTTTGGTTTTTGGTTTTTGGTTTTTGGTTTTTTTGAGCCAGGGTTTCTCTGTGTAGCCTTCACTTCCTGGACTTGCTTTGTAGACCAGGCTGGCCTCAAACTCACAGTGATCTGCTTGCCTCTGCCTCCCAAGTGCTGGAATTAAAGGCGTGCACCACCACGCCTGGCACATTGAGCATTTCTTAAGTGCTTCTCAGCCATTCAGTATTCCTCTGTTGAGAATTCTGTTTAACTCTGTACTCTACTTTTTAATTAGATTATTTGGTTTGATGGTGTTTAATTTCTTGAGTTCTTAATATATTTGGATATTAGCCCTTTTTCAGATGTAGGGTTGGTGAAGATCTTTTCCCAATCTGTAGGCTGCCATTTTGTTCCATTGATAGTGTCCTTTGACTTCCAGAAGGTTTTCAGTTTCATGAAGTCCCATTTATTAACTGTTGATCTTAGAACCTGAGTTGTTGATGTCTCCTGTGCCAATGAGTTCAAGGCTCTTCCCCACTTCCTCTTCTAATGGATTTAGTGTTTCTGGTATAATGTTGAGGTCTTTGATCCACTTGACTTTGAGTTTTGTGCAGAGTGATAGATAAGGAACTATTTGCCTTTTCTACCTACGAAACCAGCACCATTTGTTGAAGATGCTTTTCTTTTTCCATTGTATGACTTTGGCTCCTTTGTCAAAAATCAAGTGTGCAGAGGTGTGTGGGTTTATTTCTGGGTCTTCCATTTGATTCCATTCATCAACCACTCTATTTCTATGCTAATACCATGCAATTTTATTACTATTGCTCTGTAGTATAACTTGAAACATGGAATGGAGATACCTCCAGAAATTCTTTTATTATATAGGATTGTGTTAGCTATACTGAGTCCAGATCTTTTTCAAACTCTTATTTGCCATAGCCAAAAGAAAGAGACAATACAATCTTGGTATTCATAGATGAAGAAACAAAATGTGGCGTATCTTTTAAAAGGAATATTATTCGGCCTTTAAAGGGAATAAAATGGAGGCTGCACTTAAGTGAGATCCGTAGAGTAGCCATGTGGGTTCAACATGGCGGCTGGGGAGTGATTGTTTAATGGGTACAGCTTCCACCTGCAACATCAGAAGAGCCCTGAAGCTGCATGTTGGCTGTGGGTGCACAGTGTGAACACTCTTTAATACCACAGAGCTGGCCAATTGAAACTCAGTAAATAGAAATCTTACAGACATCTCTCCAATGTGTTTTAAAGCTTACAAAGATATATTTTTGGTGAATCATTACCCTGTCCTGCCCTCTACTGCCATGGACAAATTGAGGTTGAACCTACGGTAAGCCAAAATAAATTCTATCTTCCATAAGTTTCTTGGGTCATGCTATTTCACCACAGTAACAGAAAAATACCTAATAAAGAAGCTGGTGCTGAAGAGTGGGCTGTTTGTGTGAAGAATTTGACCATGTTTTTGGTTTGGTTTGGGTTTTTGGTGGTGGTGGTGGTGGTTTCATTTTTAGTTTTGGTTTTGGTTTTGGTTTTTGGTTTTTATTTTGTTTTTTGTTTTGTTTTATTTTTTCCCCAAGACAGGCTTTCTTCTGTGTAGCCCTAACTGTCCTGAAACTCACTTTATAGACCAGGCTGGTCTCAGGTTCAGAAATCCACCTGCCTCTGCCTCCCAAGTGCTGGGATTAAAGGTGTGCACCATCATGCCCAAGTGACCATGTTGATTTTGAAGAGATGTAGAAGTTTTGACTGGAAAACTGGTTTAAGACTGAAAGCAGAGCTTAACATGGGTCATTGTAGTAGGATCCTGGAGGACTGCCCTGCTGAGAGCAGTATAGACAGTACAGGTCAACATCAAGGGGTTTCAAAGTGAAACAGTATTAGCAACTGTGTTAGAGACCATTCGTGTGATATTTTGTCAAAACAAAAAACAGAAATAGACAAACAACAACAACAACAACAAAACATGACTGCCTTCTGCTCATGTTCCAAGAACTTGCCTGAGGATAAACTTAGAAATAACAAATATTTCTTTAGTGGTGGAAATTTCAAGAATGTATAACCTTGGGCCTGTGGCATGGTTATTATTGATAACATTTATGCAGATCTACTATGAAACAGAGCCAGTGGGGGCAGAAACAGATACAAAATGTATAGTTTGGAGGAGGAGAAGAAGGAGGAGGAGGAGGAGGAACACTAGGGAACTTAATGTTACAACCAAGGTATGTGATGAAAGAGAGACTGTAATTGTTGAAGAGATTCATGCCATCATAGAGAAGCCCTGCTAGCACTTGAATAAAGGGAATGGTGTCCTCAGGGAAAGACCCCATGCAACAAAGCATCCACCTTATGAAGGGAATGTTATGCTCCAAGAAAACAATTGCAAAAAAAAAAAAAAAAAAGTCAATGCAAATGTGGTTCAAGAGGGCCAGGATCCATCCCAATCTGGCCACCTCACTTGACAGTCACCCACATGATACTGGCTTTAGAGACATAAAAGATGGAAGTGTAACAAGGGTTGTAGAATCATCCTGGACAATTTCACACAGCACCCAAGGCCAGCCGATATGTAGCTGGGGTGTACCTGCAAGGAGGTTGCGAGGCTATTGCTTGAAGCCGTGAAAGTGAAGCTTGGGTTACATTGGAGACTATGAGATGCTTAGGTTGTGGGATGTCTGCCAAGATGAGTTGCATACCGGAAGTGAAACCAGCCCAAGAGAGAGATGTATGTTGTAGGCAGAGAAGCTACATGGGTAGAGCCACCTCAGCCCAAGAGAGCTAAAGTCTCTGGCCTTGGACATGGAGCTACAGGATTTGGTGTTTATCCTGGTAGGTTTTGGGTTGCTCCATTATTTCCTCACTGTGCCCTGCTACTCCTTTTGGAATGGGAGAGTATATTCTGTGTCATTGTGTGTTGGGAGTATGTGATTTGTTTGTTTGTTTGTTTGTTTTTTATTTTATAAGATTACTTAAGCTTAAAAGATTACTTTGAGTCTCAAAAGAGACCTTGAATAGTGTTGAGATTTGTCAAAATGTATTTTACCTTATGATATGGTCACGGGCCTTTGGCGGCCAGGGAATGGAATAGGGTTGTTTAAACAAGCTGTCTTCCCATAAGCTCAGGAATCTGAACACTTAGTCCTCAGTTGGCAAAGCTGTTTGGGGATGCTTTGGAGACATGGCTATGCTGAAGTAAGTATGTCACTAGAGCTTGCATTTGAGAGCCCTTGGCCTTACCCTTCGGCCAGTTGGCTCCCTCTGCTTTGTACTTGCATCTGAAAATGTGCACTCTCAGCTTCAGGGTGCCATATTTGCTGCCTGCTGCCATGCTTTCCCACCATGATGGACTCTCATTTCTTTGGAACTGTAAGCCCCAATGAACTGTTTCTTTCATAAGTTGTTTGGTCACAGGGCTTTCTCAAAGAAACAGTAAAGCAAAAACACCAATTCTCCCAAGTGTCACACACCTAAGTGTGCTTGCTGGGAGCGGCATTTTTCTATATAGATGGTGTTTATTCCTATCGTTGTTGCTCTGTTTTCCACAGTCCTGACAAGCTATGTGGCTACATCCTTAGCAGTCTATAGAGCCACTGTGACCCTTCATCTTAGCCACAGTGGGTGTGATGTGAGGTCCCGCAGCAGTTTGTTTTTTCAATCTCTGGGTGGCTGGTGGCATCCAGTACTTTGTATGAGCATCTTGTCTATCGTTGTGTCTTTCTTCTAGCATAACCTTTGCTTTTTCTTGCCTTTATCACCCATATTTGAGTTTCAGAAGTTCCCTGTGTGTCCTACAAATGATTCTACATGTAGTTATTTATGTGAGGGAAGTTCTCTCCCGTCTATCTGTCCCTATTGTTAGTTTTGCTAGCAGCAAGTTGGGTTCCAGGGAGCAAGTGACTGAGAAATACTTGGAGGGACTGAGAGAGGCCATGCTCCCAGGAATGGCTTCTGTGGACAGGAACAGCCCAGCAGTCTGGTAAGAACCATGCTACATGGCTGCTCCAGTTGCCATGTTCCCCTGCTGCCTCCTGTGACTTTAAACATTTTATTCTGATGTTGTTTTAGACCCTAAGAAGAATTGGAAGGATGGACACACAGAGCTGCTCCATGCTTTTGCCTATCCTGATCCCACAACATCTGCACCTGTGCCAGCACCACTCAAACATCAAAACCAAGAAACCAGAAACAATGTGGACCTGCTAACTGGAGGTTGGGTGATATTTCAGGGTTTTTTTTTTTTTTTTAACCTTACAGGCTAGTAGTTTTGTGTCTTTGGGCAATATGGGCTTCCTCCAGATAGACAAATATCAACAAGTAGAGACTTCTTCTCTGTCTTCCAATCTTATGTTTTCCATTTCTTTTTCTTGCCTTATCTCACTGGCTTGGATCTTCAGTCGCCATTGATTCTAACTGGGAACAACTGGGCGTTCTAACCATGGCCCTCATCTTAAGGCTAACAGACTCTTGCACGAGGTGAATCGTGAGTCTCTCATGCTGTAGACACTGTGTTATCTCTTTCATTCCCTGCTTGCTGGGAGGTTACAAAATGAATGAGTTGGATTTTAATGAATGTTTGTCTTCAGTTCGGGAGATCCTTATCCAGAGCTCTCGTTCCTCTGATAATGTGAACTCCAACCTCCCTTTAGGTACTGAGAGAGAGCCCTAAGTCTCTGGAGTAGATTCGTTTGGTCAAGGTGCTATGTGATCGCATTATGCTTGTTTGGCTTGCTATGATGTTGAAGGATTTGGGCCCTGGCAAAGCTTCCTTTTCCTTTTTCATCCTCATGTTCTGATGGCTCACTTCATGCAGGACTCTTCAAAGGCACCAGGATGTGTCACTGTCTCCTGTCTTCCCTGAAAGAGCATGTAAAATCGGTTTCATTCATTCTTCAGGTATACCATGGAATTTACCGCGAAGTCTCCTGAGCCTAGCGCTGTCTTTGGGGATGGCTTTTGACTACAAATGCAATTTAAAAGCTAATGCAGGGTTGCCTATATTTTCTGTTTAGATTGCACCAGCTAGGGAATCATATTTTAAGGATTTATCAATGTCCACTTCTTTACCAGATTTGAGCACAATGAGGCTTATAATGTCCAGTAAGTCACGGCCTCAGCAAGCATTTTCCTTTTCCATCCCTGATGTCAGTACCCTACATTTCCTGGCCATCTAGTTTTGTCTGGATAAAACACACTAGATTCTTCAGCTCCTATTGTTGCAGTGCAAGTCATCCCAGAACACATGCCTTAGATCAACAATGGCTTGCTTAAGACTTTTCAATTCCTGTGAGTAATGGGGCATCACCATTGCTGGTTCCAGTTAGCCTTACCTAGGTACCTGTCTTTCTCTCTCTGGGAGGTTGACAGACTGGACTTTGTAGGTTGCCTCCTTCTTGTGTGAAGCCCTCTTTCTTGGGTAGCTTTGTGTCAACCTGACACAAGCTAGTATTGGCTGAAAGTAGAGAACCCCAATTGAGAAAATACCTCCCTAAGGCAGGCCTATCAGGCATTGCCTTAATTAGCAATTGATGTGGGAGGGCCTTCCCGTAATATATACTATGATGTGCTAGTATAAGCCTGTGCTGGATATTTTATGTCAACTTGACACAAGCTAAAGTCATCTGAGAGGAGGGAACCTCAATTAAGAAAATGCTTCCATAAAATCAGGCTGTAGGCAAGCCTGTAAGGCACTTTCTTAATTAGTGACTGATGGGCAAGGGCCCAGCCCATTGTGGGCGGGACCATCCCTAAGGCTCTACGAGAAAACATGCTGAGCAAGCCATGAGGAGCAAGCCAGTAAGCAGCACCCCCTCCAGGGCCTCTGCATCAGCTTCTGACTCTAGGTTTCCTGCCCTGTTTGTTTTTCTGTGCTGACTTCCTTCTGTAATGAACAGTGTCATGTAAACAGCCCCAGAGAGCAGTGAACACAGGAAAGCAGGAGTGTGTATCCAAGGGAGCTGGAGAGAGGACTCAGTGGGTAAGAGTACTTGCAGCTGTTGCAGAGTTCAGTCCTCAGCACTCACACCGGGCAGTTCCCAACTGCCTATAACTCCAGCTCCAGGGGGCCAACACCTTCTTCTGGTTTTGACAGGCACCTGCACACATGTGGCATACATTTACACACACACACACACACACACAAACACACACACACACACACAAACACACAAACACAAACAAATCTTTAAATAAAAAAGAAAGAAAAGGTTCCCAAGGAGCTTGTGAAATGGATGGAGACCGTTTTATTCTGTGTCAATTAGCCTCATGTAGCTGAAGGCAATGGGAGTGCAGCTCATAGGTAACAGAGAGAGAGAGAGAGAGATGCAGGAATAGAGATGAGGGAAGCACAAACTCTTCTTTGTGTGAGTTGAATTTTGAGGAACTGGGAGAGTGGGAGTAGAGCTAGCGGATAAACAGGAGCTTTTCATATGGTCAGCTTCAGTATTCCTAAAAGAAGATACAGCCCCAGAGTAAAGATGGAGCTGAAAGGATGACCACGAGACTGAGACTCCATTCTAGCACCTTAGAAGAAGAGGGGGGAGTGTTTTACCCTCACAACAAGAGGGAAAAAGCCTCTAGGGATCAGAGGGGGCTCATCTCATACAAGCCTGAAGCAGAGTATGTGCTGTCTGGAAAAGAATGGTTTTTTTGTTTGTTTGTTTTTTGTTTTTTGTTTTTTTTACTTCTGGGGCCACAGAAGAATCTGTTAAGATTCACAAGAGACCCAGACCCATAAAATCACCACTTGACTTAAAAAAAAAAAAAAATGATGACAATGTTCAAAGTAGAAAAGCACTTTGCAGGCAGAAATACAGAATGTCACTTGGAACATGAGTAAGCTCAGATGGGAGAGAAATGTCCCTCCAAGAGAACAGGCAGAGTGGAGCCTTTAGGAAGTGCCTCCCATCTTTAGGGAAGGGGCTGTGTTACTAAAGCCCTCCCAAAACTCAGAATTCTAAGAACTGATGAGGTCCTTGTGTCTCTCTCACCAGCCCCTTTAGGGTGGGCATGACTGTTGTGGTCATGGCAGTCCTGTTTGTGGGCTGACTTGTTTTGTTAATTCATACACCCCTGGATCAAGAAACACCACAGGAGAGGAGCTGCATATGTATGTCCAGAAGGAACTGATGATAAGCATGGGATCTTGACCTGGAGCTTGACAGCCTCCTTGGGCCTCTCCAAAGAGGGGAGAATTAATATAGTACATTAGCGAGAAAATAAATGACTTGTGGCCAGATTGTGGGATGTGACTGGTTGCTTCGTTGCTATAAATTGTCTTTGAGGAAGACACGCATTTTGAAAGGAAACTTTGCCAGATCTTCTCTTGGTTTCTCAGCTGAGTTAAGACTGGGATGGCCCCGTGACTCAGTCTTTCTTTGTCCAAAGAATGTAGAAGAGGATGGTGTGTGTGTGGTGTGTGTGTGTGTGTGTGTGTGTGTGTGTGTGTGTGTGTCTGTGTGTGTCTGTGTGTGTGTGTCTGTGTGTGTGTGTGTGTTTGAAGCCTGCCCCAGCTGTTTTTAGAACTTCTGTTTTTAAAAAAACTTCTTGTCATGTCATCCTAGGGTCTTTATGTAAGGGAGTATGTCCAACCTACAGGAGGTCAAGAGGCCACACAATCGTCAACTGGTCATCTCATCTGCCTGTATAGGAGGTGCCCTAGTTAAGATTACGATTGCTAAGATAAAACATCATGGCCAAAAGCAGGTTGGAGAGGAATGGGTTTGTTTGGCTTTGCCTTATATGTGGGGTTTCTATTCCATGATGAGACACCAGGACCAAAAAGCAAACTGAAGAGAAAAGGGGTTATTTGGCTTACACTTCCATATGACTGATCTAGCACTTCATAATGATGCCCCTTCTTTGTTTCTCCCTAGCATCTCCCAGCCAATCTGTATGTACTTCAGACCTCCTCAAGGTCCTCTTCAGCCTGAGCCTGATTCTGAAACTACCGCTGCAGGTTCTAGGGTTTTGACCCCAAGCATCCCGCCTCCAGAACCCAGTTTCTATCTCAGTTGTTTAGTACCTCCCAAGTCACCCAGCCCTTGAAACAGCAGTGCTGTGCCATGTGTACAGTTCGGCAATAGTGGTGGAGTGCTAGATACACAGTTGGCTGGGTTGATTGTACCCAGAACATTTTACCAGAGACTAAATCCACCTGATTCTTCCTGTCTAGCTGCCAGTGCTAGGGACTAGGGACCTTCAGTTCCTCTCCATTCCGTTCTGCAGAAGGTTCCTTGGAAGAATGTAAAAAGAGGTGATGATGGGCTCTACAGTGAGGGCCAAGCTCTCAGCACCCCACCTCCCAGCCTGCCATTGTAGAACAAAGCAAGCCATGGGGCAAGCAGATTCAAGGACAGAGGTGCAGTCCCCCTGGAAGGCATGAGTAAGTTACCTGTAAAAGGTGGGTGAGCTTTTACAGCAGTCTTACTAGATATTTATTGCCAGGGCTCTGTGGGACCTTACTATATCCTTCTCATCCAGTATGTGGCTCCCTTGGGGTCCACGCCACAGAATAAACACAGGTGTTCAAAGTCATTCAGACCAGAGAGACCTACCTGGAGGGGCCTTCCTGATGCTATGCATAGCACACAGAAAGCCTGAATGAGGTTCCTGGAATGAGCCAGGAAGGTGGCCTGCCTCCCTCTCTGTCTCTGTCTCTGTCTCTGTCTCTGTCTCTGTCTCTCTCTGTCTCTCTCTCTCTCTCTCTCTCTCTCTCTCTCTCTCTCTCTCTCCTCTCTCTCTCTCTCTCTCTCTCTCGCTCTCTCTCTCTCTCTCTCTCTCTCTCTCTCTCTCTCTCTCTCTGAGCACCCTAGGCTTTGCCTGGATCACCCTTAGTTTCCACGCTTTCTGGTAAATGTGCCTGCTCAGAAGATGAGCCTCTTGCCAGGGTTGGACCCGAGTCTAAACACCCATCTGGCCTTTACCCCGCCTTATCCCCAAATTATCCCCAGTCACAAAGGCCCTCTCTTCTTTCCTTCCTGTTTTCTTTCCAGCCCCAAACCCTCACCCATCTGGTTTGAACCCTGGAGGGGTCTGAGCAGGACCCAAATCCTTATGTAAGCCTATCAGGAAGACAGTCCCAGGAACTATGGAGATTTGGGCTTTTTATCCATCTGGCTCTGGCTCCCTTTTTTCTTCAATTACTTCTGTAGTGTGCTTTCCCCCCCCCCCCCACAAGATTCCATGTAGCCAGCTTGGGCTTGTTATGTAGCCAAAGATGATTTTGATGCTAAACCTTTGCTCCTCCTAACTCCACCCACTACCATACCCAGGTCATGCTGTATTGAGGATTGAACCCGGAGTGTCATGTGTAATGGGCAAGAACCACATCAGCCAACTATATCCTCAGTCAAACATTACTTTTAATATCAGTCTTTATCCAGTTGATTATTGACCATCTGTGAAATCCTGAGGTTGCCAACCAGGTCAGCATTGACCTGAGATTTGGTTGCTGTTGGCCCCACAAACATTGCACACCTTGTGGGGGTACTCTCTACATTCTGAGTCTGTGGGTCATAGAGCAAGCGGCTAAGAACAGCTCCCCGGAGAAGATGGACAGCCTCTATCTGGCCGAGGAGGAGCCTGGCAGGAGGCAGACAAGCAACCACAGGTTTAGCCACCCGCTTCGGTCAGCACTAGATGACTGCCTCAGCTGTTCTGAATGCCATGCAGCTGTAGTCGGAGGTCAGGGCCCTTCCACCCCCGGCAGCCAGCCACAGCAGGCAAGCTGGAATTTCCTTTAGGGTTGTCAGTGCCAAAAGAGACAAAGGCTATAAGAATGTGCCAGATATGCCGCCGGGCTGTTGTAGCCCAGGCCTTTAATCCTAGCACTTGAGAGGCAGAAACAGGCAGATCTCTGAGTTTGAGGCCAGTCTGGTCTACAGAGAGAGTTCCAGGACAGCCAAGGCTACACAAAGAAACCCTATCTCAAAAGACCAAAACAAACAAACAAACAAACACAAACAAACAAAAAAAAAAAAAAAAAAAAAAAGATAGAGGAAGGCTAAAGAGACGTGACTGCCTTGTTAGTCATTTTCTTGTTTGGTATGCCAGGACAAAAGGGTTCTGTTGGCTCCTGGCTTCAGTTCCTGATCACTTGACTCCAACGGTCTGTGACAAAGAGAAAGAGAAAGCTGCTTTCCCATGGTGGCCAACATGCAGAGAGTGATGGAAGAAAGCTAAGGACAAGATGGACCCTTCAGGGACAAGTCCCCAATGATCTACCTCCTTCAGCCAGTGCCCACTTCCTACTACTACCTGCCACCTACCAACGATGTTGTCACATTAGGGATCAGGTCCATCAGTGGACCGTTGGTTAGGTTAGAGCCCATTGCACCTCAGCAGCACGGCTGGGCTCAGGACTGCACACCTGAGCCTGGTGGGAGCATACACTGCGTTCTGACTGTAATAGCTGCTCTCTGCTGGGCATCGGGAACGTAAGACTGTCATTGCATCATTGCCAAACTGGACTTTAAATGGTAAAGAAAATATTTCCACATCATGTTTGCCAGAGCTGGGATCTGTTGGGTAAAGATGGCCCTTCCTCCTAAGAAGCATACTCTTGGGAAAGTGGGAACAGTAGCCATGTTTGGTTTCCCAAGCAGTCTAGAAAAGGCATTCTAGAGAAAAAATGTGTCAGCGATGACAGTGACCACAGACCAGGAATCTGGGTGATAGATATGGGCCACTAGCTGTGTTATTTGTATGTGCATATGTGTATGTGTATATGTGTGTGGTGCGTGTGTGTTTGTGTGTATATGTGGGTACATGAATGTTTGTGTATGGCACGTTGTGGTCTGTGTTTGTGTGTGTGTGTACATGTATGTATAGTTATGTGTATGCTTATGAGTGGTATTGGGGAGATTCTCTCTCTCTCTCTCTCTCTCTCTGTGTGTGTGTGTGTGTGTGTGTGTGTGTGTGTGTTCAGTTTGACAAGACTGACTGGCTAATGAGCCTCTGAAATCCACCTGTGTCCTCTCACCCGGTACTAAAATTGCAGATGCGCACCCTCACACCAAGCTTTTATGGGAGTTCTTGAGCACCAAATTTAGGTCCTTCTGCTTGTGTGACAAGCCCTTTATCCACTGAGCTATCTCCCGCCCATCAACGCTGCTCTTTATTTTCACAACTCCCCCGTACCACTGAAGTGATTACCAAGTGAAAAGGCTTTAGAAAGTAGTTTTGGTTTCTGTGCACCTGGGCATCACTTGATGCTCCTCCTTTAAGTCACACAGGCAGCCCTCAGGTGCCTCAAAGCCCATCCTGTGGGATATTGGATAACAGGACCACAGGGCAGGCCAGCCATGGGGATCCCGAGCTCAACTTGGATAGGTGACACTAAGCCTGCGTCAAGTCCGCAGAAGACCTTGCGCTCTGGGCTCCACGCACGCGCATGTTCTGAGAGGGGAGCCAAGCACACACTAGTGTACACAGACAACAGACTGCCTTCTTTTCCCATACCCTGAGCCTAGCGCCATCCGTATGTCCACACTGGCCTCTTAATTTTGGTTTTACTGGCGAGGCGGCCGCAGCTATCGAGCGGAGTGAGGCAGAGTGCCTTCCTTAAGTGTGTGGAGCTGGGCAGCTGAGCACCTGCTCCCCCCTCGCCCGCACCTCCCCCTCCCCCACACCCCCCCTCGTTGGCTGGAAGCCCTCCGATGCCCTCGGCGTTGGATTGATGCTCCCCATTGGGCCTGTCTTCAGTTTGGTTTCAGGCACTTTCCAATAAGTGCATGGAGTGCTCAGGGGCTGAGGAGAGGCACTAAAGAAATCAATACATGTTCATCATCATCTCAGCCATGCTGTGGCGTCTCCTCCCCGGAGCCCAGCCCACTCGGGACACTTGCTCCCAGGCTGTGCTGCTGGTTTTGTGCTTGCTCGTGGAGAGCCTACCAGTTCTGTCTCGATAATGATCAATATCACTTTATCAATGAATCACTAGCACCAGGAGCATTTTAGCTGTCTGCTGTTTCTGTCTCAGAAAAATACCGTCTAGACCCCAAGCCTCCTATTGCAGGCACTCCCTTCATTGCCTTCCTTTGGGGGGCAGCTCTCCATGGTGTAATGGGATACAGGGGTTGCATGAACCGTGCTAAGGGTCCCCACTTAAGGGGCTGGTTTATGCCACTCTCCGTGTGGGTGTTTTTCATCTTGCTTTGAGAAAGGGAGGCAGCTCTTGACCCAAGGAGTTCTAAGGCTCTCCATGACCCCTTCATGTGTGAAAACAGGGCAGGCTCTACACACCTGGGCAGTGTTTTCATGTGCCAAGCTCCGCACACAGACATCACTTACATTGAGAACTCAACGACAATCCCCGGAATGGGACAGAGCAGGTGTAAGCTTCCCACCGTAGGACAGGAACAATCAACAATCACTAGGCTCCTGTAGCAGGCTGAGCCTAGTGTCTTCAGCTCTGTAGCCCTGGATCCTTCCAGGCTGAAGTGGACTGGAGTCACCAAAGCAGCCTTAGAGGCCGTGAACGAGCTGCAACCCCTCATCACCACTGCCTCTAGCAAGGAGCTCCGCATTCTTTTGTGCCCTCTGTGTGTTGCTGGAATGAGGAGGAACATTCTAAGCAGGAGGGTGAGTCCTGCTATTTTGCCCTCTCCGGGGTTTGTTTCAAAGCCAGTTGCTGGACAAACACACAAGCTTCGAAAGGGACCTCATCACGCTAACAGCGTAGGTGCAAGTGTCACGGGCCACACCGATCCTCTTGTCGCTGACTCAAGATACAGACTGGATCTGCATCTCACTCAGTTTGGGTACACCTCTCTGACCAACACCATCCCCTCATATCAGTACTCCCAAAAAGCAAATAAAAAAAAATCTTTCTGCATCTCTCTTCCCAGGGGAAGACCTTGAGTTCCCACAAGACTGCTGGGTCATATCTGACTCCTCTGCTTCTGACCCTTCCCCAGGCTCTGAACTATCTACCTAGAGTTCCTCACTGTACCACCCTCTGTGAACTGAGAATTTCTGGCCACATAGATGTTCACACTTGAGGACCAGGAGCAGCTCTGTGGAAGAACAAATGTGTAAACTTGCAGCTGGAAGGGGTGTCCCCCTCCAACTCTTCTAGGGTGACCATTCCATCTCTCATCATCATGAGTATATTGACTCAGCTTCTTGGAGATGCTCTACCTGTCCTTGTCCTCCTGCCACCGGCCCTCTCTTTCCCCAGGATGCTACCTGTCGTCTCATTCCAAATGCACAGGGGGTTCACACACCCTGTTTAAAATCCACCATTGGTTTCCAACCAACCCCTGTCTGGGGCATGGGGCACAGGACCCACATGTCCCACCCACCCTCTTCATCTTCCCTGTTCCCCCGGAGCACAGTGAGTATCACCCCAGAGTCTTTCCACTTTTAGGTGCTTCCTGGAGCCTTCTCACAGCAGACTGTGTCCAGGCTGGGTCCTTGCAACGTGCCGGGGAGCCTGTGATTCCAGTAACTACTTGGCCAGAGGAGCTTGACTAAGACAAAGGAAACTTCCCCTACCACACTGTGAGCTTTTTAAGGAAGAGCCCTGCCCATAAATAATTGTCCAGACTTAGTGACAGCAGATGTGCTCCATGGCCGCCGCTCGTTCCTCGCTTGACCTGCGACCCCTGACTTCGTATGAGTGAGCTTGGGTCCATGGTTTGTGGCTTCGAGAGGGCCTGGTTATGGGATGCTATTGACAAGGCATTTATAAATATTTAATATTCACATTAAAAATATGGGACAGAGGACCATTAGTAGCTGACAATAAAAAAAAAAAAAAATCCTTTTCTCTGCTGATGGTGAGGGCGCAGAAGAAGAGAAAGGCCAGTTCTGATAAGGCTAAATGACAGTGGGAAAATGTAAATTAGTGCTATTTACTAATTGGTTACAGCCTAGACCTGTGGTCTTGATTCTGAACCTGAGCTGTCGATTCCACTGGGTTTGTGCAAAGACCAGCCCATTCTACAAAGCAAAATGGATGGTTTATTTACGCCCGGTGCCATTAAGAATGGAGGAGAAAAGTTCAGCCCAGGATAAGAAGCTTAAATCTTGATTTCTCCCTTCCCCCTCTCAAAAAGAATGGATTCCTTGCATTGTAAATTATCCAGCCCTCGTCCTCAGGTTGGCAGCTGCTGCAGGCTGGAATGGACATTGCATAATCTTAAATATTGATTCTTGTTAGACCTCCCCCCAAAAAAGCAATCTGAGAGCCCCGAGCTCCCCTGGACAGCATGTCCAGGAAATCGCCTTGGCTGTAGCTCACTTCTGATGCCTCCACCCCCGACAGCGAGATCCATTCTGATTAGAAAGTTCTTGGAGAAAGAGCAGCCGTTTAGGATCAGCTTCTCCATCACGGGGGAACCGATCGACTTCTGCCGACACTGACTCCCAAGCATCCCCCAGTGCTGCTGAACAGGCGACCCTCTCAGTTCTTATCACCCCCAAATCAAGTTCACCCATGGTGGCCTGACACAATCCCTACATGCAGCCCCCTTCAAAGGCAGGCGTGGAGCAGAAAATCCTGGCACTGCCCACTTCACAATCCAAAGTAATGCTACCTTTAAAAAGAAATTATTTTCATAAAACCAAGTTATGTGGTGTACTGTTTGCAGCTGTACCACTGAGTCCCTCAGGCACGGAGATAATTACGGCATAGGTTTTAGGAGACTGAAGACAATGGTCTTGTGTAAATCCATTAGGGCTAAAAAAACGAACGGCTTCTTATCCCTCCCAGCACACCGACCACTTAGCTCTGGTGGAGGAAAACAGCAAATACCATACAGAGAACACACTCCCTTCCCCTGGCTCCTCGTCCAAGCGTCACGCCACTGATTCTGTGACTAAACGCAAAAGAAAACTAACCATAAAGAATCGCCTTGGTTTGGCAGCTTGTGGGACGATTTCATGAAATGCGATTAATTTTTTTTTAAGTCCTCTGTGGCTACAAGCTTTATCTATTACCTAACCAATCAACCTTGGTTACCTGCCAGAAGCAGCGAGGGCGGGAGCTCCATCAGTGGGTTTCTTCATTTTTTTTTTTTTTTTTTCCGTTTAAAAGGACATCCTTTGAGCACAGCACTCGAGATGCCCTCTCATTTGAATTCCCAGGAAAGCCAGTCGTTCGTTCTATCTCCTGAAGTCACAGATCAAAATGCAGCTTTTGGTGAACACCCGTTTTAGGCTGCACTCTTTGTGGGCTTCTTGCTCACATGAGGGACACATTGTACATAGGCTACACAGGACTGGGGTACTTGGTCAGTTAGTTACGGGGTGAGCTTCAGAAAGAAGTGCAAAACCACAGTCAAACCAGAAACCCTTCTAGGCCCAAGTGAGCTGTTCTGAGAGTCAGCAACACCTACCCATAGATAGATGACGCAGGTCAGCATGGAGCAGATGGGTGCCTTGGTTCCAAATAAGCTGTCTTGTGCTGGGTACAGAGCTCAGTGGGGATACAGCCAGCCTACCACACTAGCCTACGCAACATGGCATAAAATGGAAACAAGACCTGACCCTAGCTGCTCCAGTGGTAGCTGGACTTGGAGCTCATAATCAGCCTCATTGGCTGCAGGACCAACGAGGCTACATTGGGCCCAGTGGCAAAACAATAAAAGACAAGTTAGATGCAACAAGCCATTGATCTTTAAGACTCTGTGTGGCCTCCCCACGTTCATGTGTGGTAATCCTAACTCCAAAGGCAGATGGCTTTAGGAGGTAAGGGCACTGAAAGAGAACTTATCTCAGGTCAGGCTACCCAATGGGGTTGCTTCCCTGAGAAATGAGAGTCTGATCTATCTGGTTCCTCCCATTGTGCGCAGTGTGCATTTGCCTTGCCAGATGCAGAATCTGCCAGGGCCTTGATCTCTGACTTCTAACCTTCAAAACCGCAAGGAAGGAGCCCCTGCTTTTATAAACTACTTAGTGCAGAGACTCCTGTTAGAGAAGCCCCAGGGGCTAAAAGCTTGTCTCCTAACAGAGTTCTCTTGGGGGTAAGCAGGCTGCAGGCTGGAAGGCAAGTTGGTGGGTATCTTACATTTTTATTCCAGAGTCCCCTGTTTCTCAGTCTGACTCCCCTACAACCAGGTTTTGGGCCTGAGTGATGGAGAAAATGAGTCCTGACAGGCTGTTAGGGATCTGCCTCTCCCTGATGTTTCCTTATTTCTTCACCCCAACACTACCATCTGCCATCCCCACCACTAGCCTTGCTCTGCCAACAACTATTTTCTACCACCACCCATCCTTCACAGCCAGCTTTCCCCAACATCATCCACTGCTCACCATCAACAACAGTCCACTATCTCCCACCATCAACAATTCTCCACCATCAGTCATTCTCCACCAACAGCCATCCCCTACCATCAGCCATCCTCCACCATCAGTCATCTTCCACCATCAGCCATCCTCCACCATCAACCATCCTCCACCATCAGCCATCCTCCACCTTCAACCATCCTCTATTGTCAACCATCCTCCACCATCAACCATCCTCCACCATCAACCATCCTCCACCATCAACCATCCTCCACCATCAACCATCCTCCACCATCAACCATCCTCCACCATCAACCATCCTCCACCATCAACCATCCTCCACCAATAGCCATCCCCCACCCAACTGTCATTCATCATCAATAACCTTCTACCACAGCCATCCTCCACCATCAGTCATCCCCCACATCAGCTGTCTTCATCATCAATAACCCTCCACAATCAGCCATCCTCCACAATCAGTCATCCTCCATCACCAGCCATCCCCCAAATATCAGCCGTCATTCACCATCAACCATTCCCCACCATCAACTATCCTCCTCTATCAGCCGTCCTTCAATTATCCTCCACCACCAGCCATCCTCCAACATTAAATAGCCATTCTTGAAGGAGTCTGAGCACCTACCTTTTATCTGCCAAGCTCCGGCAGGAGCCACAGCAAGTCACATACCCCTCTTGAACTAGGTCCCCTCCTAGCTCATAGTTCAGACACGTATAAGGCTGGGACTCTCCATCGGTATTTACAACAAAAATCCTGCTGCCACCTTCCTCATGTCCATGTTTCTGCAGGCCTGCCTTCTATGTGGGGACCTTGTATGTGTAACCTCTGTGGTCCTGAGGTGACACCAGTGGGAGCTAGCCATCACCATTGATTGATGACCCCTAGGTTTCATGAAATGCTCTGTCACTTCCTGGTTAGAAACTTATTTCTGTCAATGACTTGTGTTAGTCACCTGTGATACTTTTAGAATAGAGAGAAAACATGTTGAAACGAATTCCAGCAACTCCAATAGACATACATACAACAAATGGCTTATCAGCATGATGATACTTTATTTATTTTTTGAGGCAGAGCCTCATGTATCCCAGGTGGACCTTAAACTTCATAGGTAGTAGAAGATGATGCTGAACTCTGGGCCCTCTTCCCCCTACCTCCCAAATCCTGGGCTTGTGGGCATACACCACCACACCTAGTCTAATAGTGATAGGGCTCCAACCCAGGGATTTGCAAGTACCAGACAAACATTCTTGCAGCTGAGTTACGTCCCCGGCCCACAGGAAAGTGGTTTTAATAATATTTTTAATAGAAACAATTGTTTAGAATGTGAGGTGAAGAAGCCACCACTTACTGTCATTAGCCATCTTTGTACATTCACTATTCTCATTATTCATATGTCGTCCCCCCCCCCACCTTCTCTTCTGCCATCGAAGTCAGTTTTATCGGGGGGGGGGGGGGGAAATTCAACAAAAGAATATGTGAAGTTTAACCTATGCTCTGGAACCATTTTTTTCTCAGATGCATTTGGTTTTAAGAGGCAGGTGTATGAGCACTTTCAGAATCCAAAACGGCCTCATGTTGATGCAAACCCACCCTTTTCCCTCTTCACAGGGGAAAGATGTGTCGAATGTGTTGTGCAGCCACGTTCACGTCCAAATGAACCTGACTGACTTTTAACATGGCCTGTAACGGTGTGCATTGATGATATATAAAAATTTATATTTGCCAGGCATGGTGGCTCACACTTGTAAGGAAACCTAGCGCTTACTAGGCAGAGGCAGGGAGATAATAAGTTCAAAACTAGCGTGGGTTAGTGGGTTCCACACCAGCCTGGACCAGAGTGATGCTCTGTGGGGAGCCAAGACCATAGCCGGCAAGCATCTCGGACCTTGGCATAATACATTGAGTGGACCTGGGGCAGGCTGCCTTGTGACCTCTTTCCCTCCTTGCCTCAGGGTACATTCCAGAAGGCTGCCTTGTAACCTCTTCCCCTCCCTCAAGGTACTCTCCAGCTGTTCTCAGTGTTCCCTGAATTACAGAGGCCTTCAGAGGACTAGGGAAACAAAGTCTATAGATAACTCCTTGTGGTTCCAGATGCCTAACAATTCCACCCAGCCCCAGAACCACAGGGGCCCTCGCCCTGCCAAACTTCCTAACTTCCTGATATCTTGCAAAAACCACCCACTGGGATCACCCCACTCAGCCTCCTGCTTCAGTGGTATATAATTGCCTGTGAGAAAATAAAATTTTGTCAGCTTGATCAGACTCCTTGACTTGCTGTCCGTTCTTCGCGTCTTTTGTCCCCCATTCTCTCCCTAGGGGTCCGAGGGTCCCAGTTGATTGTCCGGTGGGCCCGGACAATGCTCTATCTCTAAACTATTAATTAATTAACTAGTTGATTAGCCTTATATATGATACCTCCCTGAATCCTCTCACTATCCTGCTGAAGATCCAGGGGCTGTCATAGGGTTTCCTGTCCTTTGTCCTCTGCTAGGGATTCATCTATCCACATCCCCTTTCCCAAGAGCCATCTCTGGGCTTTGCTGATGTCTGTGGATTCTGCTGTTACCATGGCTTTTCTTCCTTTCCACGTGAGCTAGGATCTAGGTGACTTCTGGTGACCCTTGTTGCCTAGATGATCCCTGCCTCTGTGAGTTCAGTGTCCCCTCCTGTTCAGTACGTATCAAGACTAGGATCTCCAAAACCCAGATTCCAAGTCAGCCGCAAAAAGATTTCCAGGCATTTCTAAAGACACCGATTCTTCCCTACGTCCGGAGAGCCAGGACCAGAGGGTTGGGTAACCAGAGAGGTGTGGTACAGGGTGTGGGCTTGGGCAAATGGATGCCCAGACCCTGCATCCTAGCATCAACCTGCCTCTCCGGACCATGGCAAATATGCCGTGTGGCTCTGCAGTCTGTGGCTGCTACACGCCGCCCCCCCCCCCCCCCCCCCCCCCCCCTGCCACCTTCCCGCAACCACCACTTACCTTTCACTTTATTAACTCCACTCCTGCTCAGTCAGCTCTGAGTACTCGTCCCATTAGCACTCATCACAACTGCCCTCAAATTCTTGAGAAGAAATGAAGAGACTTACTGTGTTACTGAGTTTGGAAAATTCAATATTCCCAAGTCATTGGTTCCCAGAAATAGACTCTGTACAGCATCAAATTGATCCTAGAATTTAATGAAAGAACAAATGTATAAGGGGGAGCAGAGACATTTTTAAAGGATTCCAAGAAAATTCTGCCTTTCTAGGAATAAAAACAGACTTTTTAAACTAAAGAAATTAACAATAAGACAGTAATGAGCAAGAATACCCCCAAAAGGTCAGAGGGAGAGAATTAAAACAGAAGAAAAAAATTTAGAAACTAATAATGGGATATTTTAAATCAGTGGAAACGATGAGCTGACTACTCAATGCACATTCTGGGGATAATTTGTTTCCTGTCTGGAAAAAAATAAAATTTAATTTCTCCTCATATCAAACATAAAATTAACACCCAAGAGACAAAAGAACTAAAGGTTAAAACTATGAAAACTATTAAAGTGCTAAAATGAAATGTAAGGTAATTCTGTTTTTAAGCCACAGAATATAGATGCTCGTCCCACCCTGAGAACGTAAAACCATAAAGGGGGAGAAAGGGGCAATGTCGCCAGGATGGAGGGAGGACAGCCAGGGGAGCATGGTAGGCATGTGGGCTCATGGGAAGTGTTTGCAACGCTAGACAGAGGAATGGCAGCCACAAGCACAGAGCTCCTGAAAACTGTCCAGGAGTAGGCAGAAGCCAAGGAGATGAACGGGCAGTTCACAGAAGGAATGCAAATGGCAGCAAATGTGTGAAGAGATGCTTTCACTAGCAATTAGAAAGTGCAAATTAAAACGGTACAGTTAAGATTACCACCAGCAGAATGAGCAAAGGGCCTCAGCAAAGCATCACTAGAGAACAAGCGAACACCCACACAAGAGCTGTCAGTGGCTAGCTGTTTCTTCCTGGACCTGTTTTCAGCACCCAAGTCAGTGCCTGGCAATTAGTAGGCACTAAATATAGACAGATAGACAGATAAATAGATGATAAATGATACATACATACATACATACATAAATACATACATACATGATAGATGATAAAATAAATGATAGAAAAAAGATAAATAAGTGATAGATAATAGTATAGAGATATAGATAGATGATAGATACATAAATAAATAGAGTATATAGTATAAAGATATAGATAATCAATAGATGACTAGATATATATACACACAGATACAATATACATACAGGGTAGATAGTATAAAGATGGATAGATAGATAGATGGATAGATAGATAGATAGATAGATAGATAGATAGATAGATAGATAGATAATAAATAATAAATGATAGAAAAAATATATAGATTGATAGATAAATGCTGGGTTGTAGATGGTACAAAGAGATAGATAAACGTAGATAAATATGATTATGTTAAAGCTAGCTGTCACAACGTTTGACATTTTACCCCATGTAAAGTGCATAGTTTGATGGCATTTGGTGCATTCATGTTTCTGTGCAACTCTTCTCAGGATTCTTTACCTTTGTGTCTGTTCCAAACTCTGCCCTCATTAAGCACTGGCCTTCCCTGCCTCCTCATGCTTGGCAATCTTGTTTTACTCTCTATCTCCATGAGTTTGGCTATTCCAGGGACTTCACAAAAGCACATTTAGCCTCGTGTGACAATAAGATTTTGACTTCAAAATTGTAATATGTGTGTGTGTGTGTGATATGTATTCAAGTATGTATATCTGTATGTGTTCATATGTTTATTTGTGTGCGTGTGTGTGTATGTGTGTGCACATGTACATGTTTGTGCAAACACAGGCCAGAAGTGGCAGTGGGTGTCTTCCTTGCTTGCCACAGCCTTCCCCCGTCCCCAGACAGGATTTCTCACTGTTCTTGGAGCTCAATAGTCAGCTAGGCTGGGTGACCAACAAGTCCTAGGAATCTCTGTCTCTGACTCCCAGTACTCAGATTACAGGCACTATACTCTGCTTTTTCATGTGGATTTTAGGGGACTCAAACTCAGGTCAAACTAGCAAGACAAGCAATTTACCAACAGAGCCATTTCCCCAAGCCAACACTTTTTTTTTTTTTTCCTGAGACACAGTTTCTTTGCATAGCCTTGCCTGTCCAGGACTCCATTTGTAGATCAGGCTGGCCTCGAACTCACAGAGATCCAACTGCCTCTGTCTCTCTGAGTGCTGGGATTACAGGTATGCACCCCTGTACCCGGCTACAACAACAAAATTTTAAATGAAGAAATGGATGCATTTCATATGAGCAAAGGTGCTGTCACATAGAAATTTGCTCGTGAGTTAGTTACAGATCATATGGCAACAAAGCAGATTTAAAAACACGATTAGAAAGTGGGTTACAACTTCCTGTAACACCAGCTCCAAGGGGGTATCCTATGCCTCTGGCCTCTATGAGCACTTGCACCTATATGCACATATGTCACATTTATGCATATATATCACATGACCCCCCCTCACATAATAAAAGTAAATCTTAAAAGGTGAATGGCATTCTTGCTAGGCTGTAGTGGCACACACCTTTAATCCCTGCACTTGGGAGGCAGAGGTGGGTGGATCTCTGAGTTTGAGGTTAGCTGATCTACAGAGCAAGTTCCAGGCTAGTCAGAGTTACACAGAGAAACCCTGTCTCAGGAAAAAAACAAAAAAGCAAACAGATAAAAAAGTTAATGGCACTCTATTTCATTTTTATTTAATATGTATGAGTGTTTAGCCTGCATGTTTGTCTGTGTATCATGTATGTGCCTTGTGCCTGCACAGACCAAAAAGAGGGTATCTGATCCCCTAGATCTGGAGTTACAAGTAATTGTGAGCCACCATAAGAGTGCTGGCGATCAAACCTAGGTCCTCTGGAAGAGCAGCTAGTGCTCTTAATTACTGAGCCATCTCTCCAGCCATTCAAATGATATTCATAACAGAAGAAGAAAATATATATATAATTCAAAATGAAACACAAAAAGACCTTAAATAGCGAAAACAAACCTGAGCAGAAGAAGAAATGCTGAAGGCATCACAGTCCTTTGTTTCAAATTCTACTACAGAACCATCGTGGTGGCTTTCATAAGAAAGGCCCCATAAGCTCATCGACTTGAACACTTGGTCATCAGGGCGTGGCACTATTAGGAGGTGTGGCCTCTGGGAGGAAGTGTGTCTCTGGAAATGGGTTTTGAAGTTTCAGAAGCCCAAAGCCAGGCCCAGAGACTCTCTCTGTCTCTGTCTCTCTGTGTGTGTGTGTCTCTGTCTCTCTCTGTGTGTCTCGGTCTCTGTCTCTCTCTCTCTCCCTCTCTCAGCTCCTTCTTCAACACCATGTCTGTCTTCGTGCTACCGTACTTCCTGCCACACTGATAATGAACTAAATCTCTAAACTGTATGCAGGCCCCCAATCAAACGTTTTTTCTTTATAAGAGTTGTAGTCGTGATGTCTCTTCACAGCAATAGAACATTGGCTAAGACAACCACAGTGGGGAAAGAAAATAAAACCTTGCATGGTGCTGTCACAAAAATGGACATATAGCCAATGGAACAGAATGGAGGGCCCAAAACTAAACCCAAGCAGCTGTGGCTACCTAATCTTTGATAAAGTTAGTGATCACATATTGAAGGGAAAAACATTTCATCCACAAATGGTGTGGAGAAACAATATAGCCACATATTGAATGAATGAAACCAGATCTATGTCTCTTACAAAATCAACTCAAGTGCATCAAAGACCTTAAATGTAAGGCTTGAAATTCAGAAGCTTCTAGAAGGAACTCTTTATAGACAATAGGTGAAAGCTTTCTAAAAGGAACTCCAGTAGCTCAGGAAATGACCCTAAGACCATATGGCTTAACACTTAATGACCCAAGACCCTGAGACCAAATGGGAATGCATGGAGCTCAAGGCAAAGGAAACAGTACTATGAAGAGACAGCCTACAAAATGGAGGAAGTCTGCAAAGCATACATCTGAAAAAAGATTCATATATAGAACCCATAAGCAACTCCAAAATCCAATCAGTAGCTGAGTTCATAGAATAGACAGTTGCCAAAGGAAGAAACACATATAACCAGTAAGCATTTTGAAAAAGTGGTCACACTGTCAGCTGTCAGAGAAATCAATACCTAAACAATAGTGAGATTCTAGTCACTCCAGTCATGATGTCTGTCATCAGGGAAGGAAACAACAAGAAAAACTGGTGAAGATGTGACGAGAGAAGAGAGCACTATTGGTGGAAGTGTAGACTGCTTCGGTCACTATGGAAATCAGTGCTTACACAGTTAAAAGAACTGCCAGGTGACCAGCTGCCCCAGACCTTGGCGTGTACCTGAAGGACTATAAGTGAACACTCCACAGAGATGACTTGCACACCATGTGTTGCTCCACCACTCAGAGTCACCAAGACGTGGGACCAGCCTATACAGGTCCATGCACAGACAAATCCCTACATAAACACAGTGGAATCTTATTCAGCTGTGGAGAATGAAATTAAGATGTTTGCAGGAAAATAAATGGATCCACAAACCATTATGTTAAACAAGATAAGTAGAAAAGCACCTCATGTTCCTTCTCATATGCATAATTTATATTTGAATTAATATATACTTATCCATTCTGTGAATGTGACATAAAAGCAGAAGATGGGAGAAAAACATCTAAAGGAAATGGTTAGCAAGAGAGTAGTGAAATGTATGTGACATAAACAGAAAAGAATATTTGGAGAGAAGAAAAGTGCCAGCAAAAGGGACAAGGTGGAAAGGAGAGGGGAACATAGCAGGACAACAAATATATTGATAGATAGACGATAGACACATACATACATGCATATATACATACATACATACATACATATATACATACATACATATGTACATACATACACACACGCATACATACACACAAACCACAATGAGACTCAATACATTGTGTGCTCTGAGAGAGCACATCTTCATGAAAATAATGTTCATGTTTTTAGATCTTGACAAAACCTCCGATTTCCCCCTCCCTCCACCATGACACTGAGAATTTAACTTAGGGCCTCACTCGCATTAGGCAAATGCTCCACCACAGAGCTACAGCTCCAGGCCAGTCCTCTTTCTATCATTTTGCCTAGTTGGATACAGGGTCTTGTTAGGCTGCCCATCTGGCCTTGAATTTACTCTAATTCTCCTGCTCTGGCCTCCCAATTAGTTGGGATGACAGGCCTGTGCCACTGGGTCAGGAACTTTTGATTATTTTTATAACAGCTTTATTGAAATAATTCACATGGGGCAACTCACCCATCTCAGGAATATGGCTGAATGCTATGAAACATAGTTTTGAAATATCTCCCTCAATTCAAAAAGAAACCCAGAAGCCTTTTGTTAAAACTCTGTTCCTTGCATTCCCAGGTAGAACAACTGCCAGTATACTTTGTGTCCGTGTGGATTTGTCTATTCTGGACATGTCATAGCAATAGAGATATTGGCAAGTATGGTTACTGGCTCCTTTCATTTAACATGTTCTCATGGTTCCTCTGTGTTATGGCAAGTTTTAGCATGCCATTCTTTTCACAGATGAATAATATCCCACTGTATAGATATATCTGTCTGTTGGCTGCAGTAGCATTGCTGCTGTGTGCAAGTTGTCATGCGAACATGTCCTTTTCACTTCTCTTGGGTCTGAACTGGAACTAGAAATACTGGATCAAATGGCTAGTTCTGTGCTTTACTGTGTGAGAAGCTGTCGGAGCACTTTCTAGTGTGGCTACACTGTTCACAGTCCCAACAGCAGCAGAGCTCTGACTCACACCTCTGTACTCTCTCCAGTACTGCTGTTGCCTGACTGCAGGGCTGTCGCAGGTCCTGCTGGCTGTAGGTGACTCCTCCTACTTTGACTGGCATCTCCCTGCCGTCAATGAGGCTGAGTATCTCCCACACGGTTTTTGGGACTTTGTACATTTTCTCCCATTTCCATTCCATTGGGCAACATGCATCTTCTGCCAGCACCTTGCTGTCTTGACTGATTTTTTTTTTTTTAGGACGGTTTGGAATAAGAAAGTGGGGAGGGGAGCTCCATTTTTCCTTCTTGTCCAAGTTTTTCTTCGTTGTTTCCTGTCCGGTGGAAGATTGGTATGGTGGCCCTTAGAATCTGCTCATTTACTTCTTCAAAGAAACCGGCTGTGATTGTAGAGGGATCACTCTAAGTCTGCAAGTCAACATGAGGGTTGCCATGGCAGCAGTGCTACAGATCCATCTGTGATTATGGAACACTTTGCATTTATTTAGATCTCCTTTAGCTGTATTCAAATTTTGGGCCTGGAGAGGTGGTTCGGCAATCCCTCTGCTATTGCAGAGGACCTGAGACAAGTTCCCAGCACCTACATAGTTACAACCATGTTACAGTTACAGTTACAACAGTCTATAACTCCAGTCCCAGAGGATCCAGTACCCTCCCGAGGCACTAGGCACACACATGTGGTAATAGACAGAACATGATAGACATGGGATAAAAATAAATACATAACTCTAACATAAAATAAAATTAATTACATAATCAACAACTGAAAGGCAGCACTTTGAAAAGTCTCCTGCTCTTCATAGCAGTCCTCTCCAGGGATTTCTTTGTTTGGCCAGCAGGTTGTGAGAGCCACTGTGAGGCTCAGGGGTTCTGAGGCATCACAGCAAGGATGCACAAACTAAGGGGCCTTAGGAGGGAACAGGGACCTCACTGGCTACCTAAGAGGAAGAACACTCTTCCCTTGTGAGGTGACAAGGAGCATTCTCTAAGACACAACCTGAATGTCTATTTTGAAGAAAATTTGGCAAATATACATCTTACCACATTTCGAGTCTAGACTAAGATTAAATGGAGAATGGGGTTACAATACATGAACTTTTTAATCTCTCTTCTTGCTAAATTAAAGGAAGCACTCCCCCCTCCAACTTCATGAGAAAAAAATCAGAAAATGTTTAAAGTGAATAAAAACATAAAAATAGAAGAAGGAATTTAACAAGAAGGAACTGTGATGTGATTCTGGCAAGCAGTTTTCAGGGTGTGTAGATGTGTTCTTCTGGTCTTCTCTCTAGAAATTTGCAGATTGGAACCCCGTTATATTCAAGGTACTATATACTTACATAGCTTTATGCCATTGGCATTTAGCACTTTGTGAAGTAAACCTCAAAAGATGATCTTAGTAGCTTAATAGAGCCTGTGACATCCCACTCTATGATTATATCAGAACTTAATTACTGGTCCTGTTTTCAGCCATTTGGGTACTTTCCAACTTTTAATAAATATGGCTTTAGGAAAGGTTCATGCACTTAAAGTCTCTTTTAATCTCAGATTATTTCCTTGGAATTGATTCCTTGAAATGGAATTAATGAGTCAAAAGGCTATGAACGCTTAGGTCTCTGTATAACATCCGGTTGCTTTTCAGAGTTTGTAAGAGTTCTACTGAGAATGCTGAGAGAACAACCATTCCTCCATCATGAGCATCAAACACCCATTTTTAAGAGGAGTGGTTTTTCTGCTTTGATAATAAAAAACCCATTAACTCGTGGTTTTAATGTATGTATGTGTTCTTCTAGCCTTCTCTCTAGAAATTTACAGTTTGGAGTTACGTTATATTCAAAGTACTATACACATGCATAACTTAATTTTATGTCATTTATGTTTATCATTTCCTGAAACATACCTCAAAACATCATCTTCCTAGATTAATAGAACCTATACCATTCCAATCTATGACTCCATCAGACCTTAATTGCTGATCTCATTGTCAGCCACTTGGGTGTATGTAATATGTCTTTTAAGTGAGGTTGAACATAGTTTCCTAGGCATTTGTTTTTTTGCCTTAAGAAAACTCTTACTGACAGTTACACTCTCAATGTGTAAATCAGTGCATGTAATAATGTACAGACATGTGAGTGTTTTAAAACTGGATGTCTACCCTAGAAACTCAATAAAATCCATATCCACTGGTAACTAATAATGGGCAAGATTTTCCTCTTTATTTAATTAGGTTTTAAATTGTTTCTACAATAATTATTCTCCTATTTTTATGTTTTTGTCCACTTTAAACAACTTCTGGTTCTTCTCGGGAAGTTTGAGGGCTTCCTTTTTTATTTTTATTTTTTCAATAGCTCCCCAAAATAGCAGGTTTCTGCATGGCATCTTCATCCACACTTGGTGTGGGCTGGCTTTCAGTCACCTCTGTCATTCCCTTATGAACTGATGGGGAAGTTGCCCTTTTACAAAAGATGCTTCATGAGCCTTACTGACTCACACATGCTCACTATAGAATAAAGATAACACCTTTGGTTTTGTATCTGTTCTGTCTCTACTGCACCTCCACTCAGATCCTGTGCTCTGCCAGCACCCCAACAGTGGCCATGTGACAGAAAAGAAGTTGTTTTTCACAGGAGGAGACCCACATTTTCGAGCTCAGCCGTGTCTGGGTCTTGCCTGGTAATAACTGAGCGAGCTACAGTAATGACTCACAGTTTAAGACCCACCAGCGGTTCTGCCTTGTGAGGGAAAGTGGTCTGCTGGGTCAGGGAAACACCATGGCCCCTTAATATCCTCTGTTTCTTGTGCTCTCAACACCTACCACTCTGTTGGAACTCATTCTAACTCTACCACCAACACAGAGACTCCCATTTTCCTTTTTCATTCCATCACCTTATAGCAATAACTGAAGCCAATTCGTACCGACCATTTTCTGGTTGTGGCTTCCAGGCTAAACTTCTGCTGCCCGGTCCCAGTGGCCCTGGACAGCATCAGCCTTGAACACCTGCATCATGTGGCCAACTCTCGCCTGTCCTAGCCCCCATACACTGCAGATGCCACCAAGGCTCCAGGGAAGAAGAGCCTCCAGCCCAAGTTTGGGAAGTAAGGATGGGTAACATTGATTGTGCCTTGAAGTAAACTCTCCTGAGCCCTTTAATGTGTGAACAGACCAGCTGGTTTCCTCCTACAGTCTGATCAGATGGCCTGGTTGTAGTCCTTATAAATAGATTCCCTTCTCCTTCCCAGTCAAATTCTTTCTCTCTTTAATTCTTAAGGCATCAAGCCTTGGCCCCTAGACAAGTCACCTAACCTTGCTCTTTGCTTTGTGGTGCTGGAGATCAAACCTAGAGCTTCACCCAGCAGCCGTGTGAAGGCTGAGCACAGGCTCACACAGAACACTCTAGAAACCCTAAGTGACTCAGAAGGGGTTCTGCAAGCCACTGAACCCCAAACCAGCCACTGGTGGTTTGAAAATATACACTGTCCATGTAGATTTAAGGTCAAACCAGAGTTAGGGGCCACTGTATCATGCCAAGGGTGATCTCCCTGGCCCCAAGGTTATTTACTGATGGATGGATTTAGAACTGCTTGGTACCAGTTCTGGTTTTGGGTTTGATTTGTGGGGACTAGTGGAACCAGGTACATGGGGGTTCACAGCCCCCTTCTGTTCCACTAAGGAACTCTGCTCCTTCCGTCTGTCCCTAGGGCGGGGATAAGGTATAGAGCCACCGAGGTTGGGAGCAGGTCCACCTGTAGTCCCAACCCACATCGGCAACTGGCTCCCTGTGAAACCTGCAGCTCTATACTGGGACATGACAAATGACCAAAAAAAATCAATTTGTAATCTGATTGGAGGTTTTTGATTTCCTCTGATGAGTTTAAATTTCATTAAAAGCAACCTTATTCCAACATAAAAAGAATCCTTGAAGGGTAAAACAGGGGATTGTCTCACCCAGCATAAAGCATCTCAACTCTTTTGTGTGATTTATTCATGGCATTAATTGTGAGGGCCAGCCTGCGGTGTCTGCTGGCAGCTGTGTCGTTATCAGGGCCTGGGATCGGCCCAGGCGGGCTCAAAGCACAAGGACTCACATTCAAACCTCACTCTTCGGCATATTGACACTTCAGTTATCAACAGCCCTTTTTATCTGCAGGGAGGGCGGTCCAAGCTCGGGGGGGGGGGGGGTTGCAGAATAAGCTAGGAACCAACGCTGTGCCTCTCTGGATTCTCCTAATTGTATGTATTCTCTGAGAAAATGATCATCGTGGCCTCTTGTCTTGATGAGAAATTGACATTTTCTGAGGGCTTCTTTGGGTGCTCCAAACAGGAGAGATAAGGCCCGGAGTTGTTTTAAAGCAGAGAGGCCTTTTTCTTTCCTTTCTGGGGCCTCTTTATTGCTCTCGCTGACCCACTTGATGACTATGGATTTCATGAGGTCTTTTTCAGCATTTGAACTATAAAAGGTTCAGCATGACACCACCCCTTATAGACAAAAGATAACCTTGCCCTTTGAATATATTGATTCTTTATTAACTAGGCTGTTTAATGCAATGAAATGAGGCATTAGATTGAAGCCCATTTCAAGTGCTTTGAATAATCTTTAAAAGCTTGAAAGACCTTAAAAGGGAGGCCTGACAATACTCGACATTCGTTTTTTGAGAGAATTGGTTCTTGCTTCTGGTTTGAAACCAAAGCATTTGAACGTCTCTCTGCCCAGGTCAACAGATCCTGCCACACTAGCTCCAAAGACCTGAGCAGAGTTCCTGGGCTCTGAGGGAGGAGGTGGGCTTTGGGCAACATGTCCCCAGCCCCAGTGACTTGGGAAGGCCTGAAGCAGGCATCCTTTACTGTGTCTTTAAGGCCAGCTGCAATGGATCCGCACCCACCCAACAGGAGGGGAAGGTATTCACAAGTTTTTTTTTTTATGTTTTGAATAATTGTTTCCTGTTTTGCTCAGCAGAACAAGTAATTAAGATGACATTTGTGGGTACTAATTTAGATCACACTTATGTGAATGTGTGACAGAACTGCAAGCCAAAACATGTAAATCCTGCCTTTCATTGAAGAGAAAATGGAAAGTGTTGAGCGAACTAGAATGGGATAGGGGAAGACATGCAGGGCTGTGTAAATTAGAGCCTGTGCTCATGGCTGACCTCACCAGAGCCCCAGCCTTGATCTCCATCTATGTGTAGCCACCGGTGGGTGGCCAGTGCAAAACGCCTTTGTGCCAGTGACACATACCAGTCCTGGCATCCTTTCTGTCACCCCACCAGCATGGCTGGCTCCCATGTGCCATAGTGTCTGCCCACAGCTCACAACCATGACAGGCTCCCCTGACCTGGTTCTTGCCAAGAAGGACACACGGGGATGCAGTGAGTGCTCAGGGAGCCAGAGCAGGTACCGTCCAGTCATCCAATTTAGAGCTCCACAATTTAGAAATTACCACACCTCCCCCCAACCACAGAATCGCTTCCAGGGCACCCCAGTGCTGCTGTGACCTAGGTGGTTGTGAAAGAAACCGTTCAGGCCTGTGTGTGTGGGGGCACTGAGTGTCTCATGGTACCCGCAGCATCACGGCCACCTCAGGAGCTATGCTTCTTGAGGGTTGAGAACTCTGGAAGGTTCTTTGAAAACCATTTGGATCTTGGTGAGGCCCAGCTGTGGAGCCCAGGGTGTGGAAATGAAACCCCCAATCCATTTGTCAGTCTTTTTAATAGTCAAAACAGATAAAATTACCAAAAGTGAAATTCACAGACAAGAAATACTTTAATTAAATATTGTGTAAAATGAACATTTTATACAGTTAAATATCTGAAAAAATGTACAGATAAAACAATCTTATTGTAGGGTCTCTGACAGCAAAATCTACCATTTAGTGAAGCTCTCAGTTTTTGACACAATGAAGCAATGAGGGCATCTACTAGTCGATCTAAAACACAAACCGGGCGCGGGCATGAGGACACTTGCTAATGTGCACGTGAGCTCTTTTTAGGTCAAACCCTTACTTACACAAAATAAATCGAGGCATTTTAGTTCCAAAGTGACTTCTCAGGCTGTTCATGGAGCTAAGCCCTGTCAGGAGCCACAAAGCCAGAGTGTGACCCGCTGACCACTGGGGACGTTCTGTTTCTTTTATTGAGTCCCTTGACTGAACACTTTCTAAGCTATACATTGTTTCTTTGTGTATGTGTGTGTCTATTTTTAAAACTCCCTCCCTTTTGTTTTAAATATGACTTCTGCTGCTGTTTGCAAAGCATGTGCTGTCTGCAAGAGCAATGAGTGTGAAGGAAAAAAGTGAAAAATAAGAATCCTGACGCTTGGTCTCAAGGTGGGTTTGGCACTAACAGGCACAGTGTCTGAAGGAGGTCTTTCCAGGTAAAAAAAGTACAGACAGTGCTGTTGGATCTGACCACAAAAAGGTATTGTTTAAAATAAAACTTTACAAACCAGCAGTGTCCCCCTCCCCCCGCCCCCGACACCTCTCTAATTCCAAGGTGAGCTTGAGAGGTCAGAAAGTAGCAGACAGGCCCAGGAAGGAATAACTGATGGACTGTAGGTTTGTGCTTTTAGTGTGTGTTTGTGTGTGCGTGTGAGTGCGTGTGTGTGTTCATCATCAGTCTTCAGATATTAACAATTGTGGTATAATCCTGTGATAAAATAGCACAGAAATTCTTCAAAGAAGTCCACTTTTAAGGCATCAGAGAAGTTAATGTGGCAAACATTTGTAATTAAAACATCGGAAGTAAATTTTATTTTAAAGTTTAGGCCTCTGAATTTTTCCAGTAAACACAGTTCAGCTATGTGGCAAAGTCATAGGTGGCAGCTAAAATGACTTTTTTTTACATTCTACAAAAAAAGAATTAAAAATAAAAAATAAAACAGGACACAGCCCCGGACGGTGTGGCCCCTTCATGGCCGCTCCACATGCACAGAAGCTACGAGGGTTTGTCACGGCCGCTGACACCGTTTTCTTCTGACTATACAACAAACTTTTCTTTTCAAAAGCATTTGTTCAGATAACTTAAAAATAATATAAAAATAAACAATGAATTTGACTTTTCCTCAACATAAAAAAAGGGGGGGATGGAAAGCCTAAACAATAGCAAATGGTTTAAGTACAAATGAAATGTGAGGACATTGGTTCATTTCAACGAAACAGATTAAACAGACATTTCTTGGTGTCTGCTCTTTCCCTGTGTTACAACACTGGGCAGGATCAAACACCAATACAGACATGAAAAAAGAAGGTGGGGAAAGCAATGTACAAAATTTCAAAGATAAATACAATATTTATAATTGATATGTTACAAAATAAAGTCCCTTAGCAACTGCAAGTGTTCATGGGAAAGGAAGTGTCGCATGAAAGAGCATTTTATCCCCTATAAGACACATAAGGAATAAAACTCGTTTTTTCTAAATATTTTAAGTGGATCTGAAAAAAATTCAAGACAAGTGTATAAATATTTAGCTACAACTTTGGCAAAATCACAAAAGTCTACAATTTTATAACCACATACAAAACACATCGGGGAAGAAGGGTCTAGAAGTCAAAAGGACAATTTCAGGTACAAGAAACATAGACCTCACAGTAGCCTAAGAATGCAATTAGGTTTACAGTGCGGCGCGAAAGTTGAAAAAATGTTGCCGATCGCACTTGCTTTAACAGGAAGCTCTAAGTGGGAGAATATTGGAACCAACAGACAGTAGCATATTTTTTTTCCTCTGTCAGTGTGCTTGTTGAAGGCAAGAGATTCGATATCAAAGTTACAATTTCTAACTACAATAAGTTACAAAGTTTCATTTCATTAAGATGAAGTTAAGCAATGATAAGCCCCTCCCCCTCCCTGCCACCCCAAGTTCACCTAATCATATCCTCCTCTGTTCCAGTTAATGGCTCATACCTCCTTGGCCCCCTTTTCACCACAAAAAAATATTTCACATTATAGAGATACACAACCATTGTGAATCTAAATATGAGTACAGAAAAATGTTTCGAGGCTTTCTTCCTCAGTGTTGCATGGGCATCAAAATGGTGCATATTCACGAAGCTTCTCCCCACACAGATAGCACGCACTAGACAGCCAAGACGGAATCAGAAACTTTATACAAAATAGGCGTCGCTTTGTTTTCCTTAATCTTCAGGACTGAGAAATGTGAAAATATGAGAAAAGTTCGGTCAATAAAATGGAATTGTTCATGAAGGAGTAGGCTTGTTTGCGTGTTGATTCTTAACAGTTTAAATAAAGTCTTTTAAGTGTCTTTTGAAGCATTCAACGGTTGCCGATTTTTAGTTTTGAAGATATTGTTTCCATCAGCATGTCATAACACACTACACGTGTCCCCTGAAGTCCGTTCTTGGATGCCGGGTGCTGTGAAGGTAAACAGAGTCCCTCACATGGGCGGGACTACCAGCCCAGACATAGCTGCAAAAGAGAAAGGAGACAGCAGTCAATGTCGACCACCCCACATGTGCACCCGCAAGTGGGCCCAGTTTGCTCCTCCTGTGCTGGGATGCACAGGGAAGCCAGACTCGCTCAGCTCTTTGCTACAGCCAGCTTTGCTCGTGGCAGTGTTGTGTTGGGAAGTCTACTTCTTGGGGTGAGGGCATAGTGGTGGCACGCTTCCCACAGGCCTTTCTGGCACTGCAGCCCTCTGTAAAGGCCTTCTCTCAAAGAGGGAACACGGAGCTTCAGCTTTGCATGTGTCTCCACATTTTTGTTCACAAAGCAAACGGAAGCCCACTCTGTGGAAAGACAGGAACCAGCCTGGCTGTGACTTGAAGGCCTTTGCTTTTCCTAAGTGAAATGGAGACTTGCCTCGGTTTCCCCCTCTGCCTTTGAGCCCAGGCTCTGACCTCCTACTAGCAGCTCTGTAGCGTAAGGGTGAGTCAGGCTCTCAGATCAAAGCCACGCACGGCCCAGCTGCTCTGGACTCTCAAAGCCATGGAGTGGTGGAGGCACCACCCCACCCCAGGGTGCTGTTTTCATAGAATAAGAAAAGCTTGGCATTGAAGCGCCAAGTGCAGCCAGCTCTGGAGTGAACTCCTGGTCCGAATGTAATTTAAAATCTTTTAACTCTGGTGTTGTTTAATTTTTGTCAGAATGACTGTTCTCATTAATTTATGTATAACATATTAATACATTTGTTCATGTAGTGATGTGAGCTTCAATTTCTCAGTCCATTAATTTCAACGATATTAATTTATCTCCGACTCACCATTACAACTTTATGGTTTGGCAGGCCCCTGTGTACACAGCTTATGTGGTACCACCTAGTCGGCCTCGATGCTGGGGCATGTCCACAGACACCTGCCCTCACTGCCTGCCTGCTAAGCAGTGCTGGCATGGTGCCCAAGGACAGCTCTGAGGCCGGCTGGCGGCGCCCGGGGCCTGGGCATCCCGTCAACACTGACAGGTGTTGTGAAGACAATGAGTTTCAAATCATTGATACCTTTCCAGTTCCTTTTTTGAGCATTAGTTCATCAAAGTGGAATATACCACCGACTTCACAAAAGGGCCAGTTTGTCTTCTCCACGGTTGCGTCCTCGGCACCCAGCAGAGAGCCTGGCACATAGTAGGCACTCAGTAAATACTGGTTGAATGGGTTCATGTGTTTAAAGGAGAACGGGTTTGACTTTCACCCAGTGGAGCACGTACCCAAGGTGGTGTCTGAAAGAGGCCAGATGATGGCCACTTACTTCAAGTAAGTGTGGCCCCGTGCATCACAGGGAATCTCGTGTGAGCCCAAAGGCCTAGGGGAACCCATATGGCTTCACCACCATACTCATCGTAGGCCACATACAGCCTGAGCCGCCCTCAGTGCTAGGAAGGGTGCTTGGTGCCTGCTCCACATGGCCCCAGCTGTGGACAGCTGTGTCCAAGTGGTAGTTCCTATGCCCTCGGGCCAATCCTTCCCCCTCTGAACTGAGAGAGGACACTTACTCCCAGCTATAGACAGCTTGGCCACCAAGTAACGGCACACAAATAGCCTCGGCTTGGCATGCTCAGCCCTTTCCAAGAGAGAGCAAAGCCACATAGTCTCAACTGTCCTGAAGGTAAAGTTGTAAATAAAGGCTCTGCCTCGCGCCAAAGGGGAGCAAGCACAGTCTGGGATGGGCTCCCTATGGCACAGGGACCTGCCATCCATTTCTGAGACTATTTCTGCTTGGCACTAAGGGCAGGATGGTGCCCTGCATGGAGATGGGCCAGGCCTGGGCACTCTGCGGAATGGGGCTCTGTTCTTGGCTGTAGTCTTACTTCCCCTCAAGTGTCACTCTACCCCTTAGGGCATGGAAGTGCTACTTCAAGGTCAATGCTTAAGAAGGATGGGCTGGACAAAAACCTAGAGGCAGAATCGTATGTGTTGGGGCTTGAGGGCCAGGCCTTTGTGTAGGTGGCCGTGGGGCAGGAAGGAGGATGCAGCCCAGTGGAACACATGCAATGCCACAGGCGTGCAAGGGGTTTGGGAAGGGGCCATGGGGCCTGGGCACCCACCCACTCCGTCCTCACCTTGCAGTCCATTCCCATTGGCGCTGGTGCAGGAAGGAGGAGGAGAGGCTTGGGGCCGGACCACGGGCGCAAAAGCGCTCTTCTGTTTCACTGCGGAGATGACATTGGCAGGTGAGAATGAGAAAATGCCGTGTGTGCTGCTACAGTTTGAAGGGAGGGTGACCGAAGAGGCTGCCATGGTGGGGCTGGACGGCACTACTGCAACAAAGCAAACATGGTCAGCACGCGCGCGGGCTGTGGCGCAGCACCACAGCGAGAGCTCTGAGGGCCTCGCCTCGCACGGGGAGGGGCCACAAAACAAGACAAGACATGCTTCGGCTTGGCCACTCTGGATAACAGGCAAACGCTTTGGGAGTCGGGGCTTTCTCTTCCAATTGAGTAGCCCCATGTGGTTCAGATTTTATTTCAGTGGCCAATGAAATGGCCTTGTGGGGGAGGGGCTGTATTAGGTCAATTTGTAGTTGTTATCTGGACGCCCAGCCTCTGGGGCCACCCTTCCTTTTATCCAGTAGCTCACATCACAGAACATCCAAGCAATACACACACTCCACTTTGTAGTGAATATGAATCTGCGTGATGACGTGTGACAAAAACAGACACTTACTGCCGTAGGGAGAGTTAGCGGAGGAGCCATTAAGAAATCCAGGCGAGCCAGGGACCCCTAGATTGGCCATGGCGCCACTTCCATATCCATTCATGCTAGTGCTGACTGTGTTGTAATTGGACTGCTGGGGAGTACTGCTGGGGACGTAGCCTCGCGGGGACACGCTGCTTGTATTGCGACTGTAGCCGACTGTTAAAATCCCCCCCCCGGCCAAAAATAACATTATTATCAGTGACAGACACTTGGGGGGGGCGTTTCCCCGAGAATCTATATCATATATTCAACATTTTAAATTGACTTTATGCTTCCTCTCGCCCTGGTGATTCTAGCCAGCTTGGATAATCTTATCACGCGAACCCTACCACTGGTGAGACCTGTTCCATCTCTGTTGGCTTGGAGGGCCAGCCAAAGCATGCTTCCATCTGACTTCAGCTGTTTCCACACATTGCTTTAGAAGCAATTATCAACAGCTTGGATTGCTGACCAGTTACCCCCAACTCTCTGAACTTTCTTTCAGCCTCAACAGATCTTCAAATGCCATGGCTGACAAAGAGAGCTTGTTTGTGGCCATAACTTCCTTGGAAAGACTATTTTAGGGGGGTCTTCATTGTCACAGCTGCTGTCTCTATGAGCAGGGGTGGGGTGGGCGCCATAGCTTCTCGCCTGCTGTAGAGTG